>NC_072030.1:6722671-7049482 GCF_027791375.1 Indicator indicator
ATGTGCACAAGCACAATAAACTGTTAAGAACAGATATTCCTATAAAGGATTGACTTACAGTTTGGCTTACATTTCATCCAATATTATTATTGGTGTGCAGATATCTTAAATTGATTGTTTTATGATGTTGAATGAACTCATTGTAGTCTGGCATTGAGATTGGTTGTAGACTGCAGAAGTGAGAGAGAAGGATGAAAAAAATATTTTTATAATTATAGCAAACCAAACCGTTTCATATTCTTTCACTGCATATTTTGAAGTGAAAACCTCTTTGTTTTCTATGTCTCTTGTCAAAAATATGAAGCTTTAATATGTCAGTGCTGTCTATTCAAACGGAAAGAACCGTTTAGATATTTTTTTTCCCTTTAGAGCCTCATCTTTTTCCAGTGCTGTAGCTGTTCCCCCTGGCAAGTTCCAGCTACATTCAAAATATTCAAATAAGAATGTCTGATAAGGTTGCCTGGTCTCTTAGGTTTTTACTTATTTATAGGAAGAAATGTTTAAATAGTATTTAGGAGAAATAATTATACAGGGAGTACAAAATACATTTCTTATTGGTATTTCTTCCCTCCCTCCAGCCTGTTTTCATGCTATGGGTCAGGACTTAACAGCTCTCAAGAGTGTTTGGCTGAATAGCAGCAGGCTTCTAAATCTCAAATCAAGTGCTCTTCAAAGCACCTTACTTCTCTTGAGATAAAAACTTGAGGCAGGTTTTTCTATCTGGCCTATTCATCGAGTATCGTTTACTGAATTGTTGACACTTCTACACACTAAAGGGATTTTAAAGATCTTATTGCTCTAAAGAGACTTCACTTGTAGTAGGGAATAAAGAGGAGAAATGAAAAAATACTGACACATGAAAAGTACAAAACTAAATAACTGCTAGAAACAGCTGAAAGCAAATAACTATAATTTCACATATAGTTTCTGTTCAAAATACATTTTGGATGTAGGGATCTGCTTAAATGTTCAGCCCTTCCCCCAACTTCCAGATAAATAGCAATGTTTATTTTAATCTCAATTAGTCATGAAAGTCTTGCATTTAATGTGATGCCAGTTTGTGTTATTTGTATTTAATATGTTTGTTTCAGTTTACACTGAGTCCTACAGTCTTTTATAGAGTCATTTAAAACTGAATTAGCATGGCCTGTCTTTTAACCTTTACTCAGCAACTTCTTATTCTGTGCTTAAACTACCTTTAAAAGCATTGGTTTGCCAAAGGGTAGTCAACGTGACCACTTGATCACCAATATGATTTTTATATCTCTTTGTACAAGCAATATCAATCACTGAGTAGAAATATGTCACGGTATGTTTTCATACCTAAAATACCTGATCCAATATTACAGATATTAAATTACACTTCAGTGACTTCTGAAGTCTAAGATTATTTGGTAGGAATACTACAAAAGGCTTTGTTAGCTGGAGTTTTAAGCCATAGCCCTCATGAGTCATGGAGGATTAGTACTGAAAATAAGAGGTATTAAAATATGCTTTATGCAATGTCGGTATCCTTACCTGGGAGTTACAGGAACTGGACATACTTCCATATCAGTGCCAGTTTTTAGAGTGAGAAGACAATGATAGCAGAATTTTTTTTTCTTCTCTTCTGGCCTGGGTTTTGCCTTAGTGTGTAGTGCCTTAGATCATCTGAGTGTGTAGTGGTAGTGCCTTAGAGCATCTGAGAGTGGCATTTGCCGTTGCAGAACTGAAGTTTCTAGCTTGTGAAAAGCTGCAAACAGAAACAGGTCGTCTGGTTAGCAGCCTTGGTTTGTAAATGTGCAGGATTTTGTAAACCAGCAATATATTTATTTATCTAAAAGATACTTGCTTTTAAAACAGAGATGAGTAATAATAGTTTGCACTTTACATAGCAGTTTCTCATTTCACTACCACTGTTTTAAAGTGATTGAATAATTTGTGTTTCTCTGCACATAATAATCCTGCAATGCAGACTCAGAAAATACCTGTAGCAAAGAACTTGTCCATGCATGAAAAGCAAAAATTTAAAAAAAAAAAAAAAAAAGAGAGAGAGTGAGAGAAATCAAGGGGGGGAAAAAAAAGATTATGAAAAAGCTCCAGAAAATTAGTCTGCTTCAAAAAGGTATTAAATTGTTCCTATCCCTGAAGCTTTACAAATGTGCTAATTGTGGTGTTCTGGTCATGTAATATGTTTCTGAGGAAGTTAAGGCTCTTCCCTGTTGCCAAAGCCCTGGTGCTGTCGGGGGGAGGGACTGGCAGCCGTATAACACAGGCAATGAATCTTCCCTTTGGGCAGCGCGTGCTCCAGGTCTGAACGCCCAGAAATGCTTCACAGATGTGCTGGGCTGCCTAGCAATGGAAATTTTCTAATTCTGGCTGACCTAAAAAAGTAAAAAGACTACAGAGCATAGGGCTGCTCCCAGGATAAAGCAACAATACCCCCTTAGCTAGCATTTACATTTTGTCTCCTTACACACTCCTTCTTCATAACCAGCAACTTGCCAGACCTGTGACGCTGGTCTCTTGGAAGAGAAGCATTCAGGGACATACTGGATGGGTGGTTTGCATTGTGTAGTCAAATGTAAAACAATACAGCTCAGCTGTCTCAGGGCCTTCTAGACCAATGCTGCATGCCCCGGAGAGATTCTGTAGGTAGACACGTTGGCCATTATCAGTAGCACATAGGCAGTCATAAGTAATGTGTGCATTTGCATGTGTAGTTACATACTGTGTTTGTGTTTGTATACACCATGTCTGCAATGGATCTGTAGGAGGAAATCAGCACTGTCAGTGTATACAAACTATAGAAAAATCACCAGAGCAGCCCACTGATGGGCTAGTCCAGAGTGTCAGAGCAGCTTCCGTTGTCTTCTGTTCTTAGAATCGTAGAATCATTTAGGTTGGAAATGGCCCCTGGAATCATCAAGTCCAACCGTTGAACTTCTTAGAAAAGTACTTCATTAAACTCTGAATTTGATAAGATCTATAGAGACAAGATACTTGAAATCAATGGAAGCTTGTAGGTGAGGAGTGATTTAGTAATAGCTGGCAGAACTGTTCAATTCAGAAGTCTGCATTTCTGTTGTCCTTCATTTTTGAGTTGGCAAATGCGGCACTGAAACACTCTTCTAATGGAGACTTGCCAGTGTGAGTTACCTGTCTTGGAGCACAAGTTTTCTGTGAAGTGTTGGGATCTATCTGAAGAATTTTATCAAGAGGAAGAATAAATTTTACTAGTTGTTATGTGTTGCTGCACACCCTCAGATAAAATGGTGTGTTTTAAATGGGTGTATGGAGTTTTTTGAAATGTGACAAATATTTAAATTGAGACAGAAGCCTAGAGTGAACTTTAACAAACAGTTTTGGATGCAAACTCAAATATTTGGTTCATTTTCCAGCCTAGCTGAAATTGTAGAGGGTGACAGTAGCATTGTAATATGTTAAATCTCCTAGAACAGATGCTTCTGTCTCTGCTGTTTCTCTCTCCTCCTCACTTTCATATGTTTTGTTTGTATACACAGCGACTTGAACACTTCTCAAGCTTCCCAGTAGAGAGACCCAAGTTGTTGTAGAGCAGTGTGGGCATTGCCAGCAACTCTGGAATGTTTCCAATGAGCCATCTGTGGTTTGATATGAAATCTGTACTTTGTGGCATGTTGTGGCCATTCAGAGAAAGAGGAAATACAGTGGAGGCACCGACTCCGTATAGTTGTAGGACTAAATTCCTCTCCTTGACCTTTTACACTCCAAATGAAGAATTTTTTAAGCTACTCATCCAAGTTTCCTGAGTAGTCAAGAAAGATGGGCAAGCACTTGGGAAGCTGACTTCTCTCATCCTAAGTATATAGTATAGGTTAGACTGAACGGCTGACTTGTAGATAGATGCAATTAGGTTGAATGAATCCATCAGGAAAGACATTGTGGCATTAACGTTAGCATCCATCCGGACTATCCCAAGAGCTCTAGAATTACACAGACTTCCATCATGGGTCCCACACTCCTCTCATGTAAGCTGAGGGAGGAGAAATTCAGCAAATGGGGCAGAGCTAAAGGAGAAATGTTTCTCTGCTTGCTTTGGACATAGATAATACCATCAGACATTGAATTTGGAGCAGTGTTTCCCTTAAGCCTTTCGACAATGTATTCCAGTCTCAGCTATAACACGCTTAGATAATATATCTCCTCATGCCCTCCATGTTTACCTTTCTTCACTGATCTTCTCTTCAACCCTTTGTCATGTAATTTCTTCCCCTATGCCTGTTCTCTTTCACTCACCTTTCTATGCAGTACTTTTCCAGTTAGAAGGAAAAAAAAAAAATCTTTGGCATTAATACAGTGTTTATATATCCTAACATTTTTCCTTCTGCCTGGATATTTCCTCTTTCATCCCATCCTTTTTACTCAGTGTAGTCAGACTGCAAACTCTTCAGGACAGAGACAGTCTTTCAATATGTGCTTGACAAGAGTTGAATCAGTTAAGTATTACAGTAGTAGGCTATGTAAGTATTTACTACTGGTTGTAAGATTGCCATGTATTTCTCTGAATTTTCAGTCAGACAAGCAGCTGAACAGCCATAGTCTTTGAACAGCTGATAACCAGAACTGATTAATCCAGACCCCTTTATAACATGGGAAGCTCCTTCATTATGCAGAGACTCCAGTTGCAATGCAAAGCAGGTCTGTTAACTGGTACACCCGACTTAGAGGACTCCATGGTGCAAACACTTGGTATTCTCAGATATCAGAGAAGGTAAATCCTCATGATATTTTTGTCTTCCCCTTGTGTCCCTTCACATGTCGTGAATTGTCTTTAATGCATCTTGGAGTTTTTCTTTGAGATGAAAGCACTTGTTCAGACAATTGTCTGCACTTTCCTGTCACTGAAAAGTAGTGACTAATGCTGCATATAATAAAACCCAACTGTCTCTACTCACTTGTTATTGGAACTTCTTCACCCATCAGAAATCTCTTAGGGATTCATTTTGCACAAACAGGTGCAGAATTAGAATCATAGAATCATAGAATGGTCCAGGCCACAAAGGACCTCCAAAGGTCATCTACTCTGACCTTCCCAGTCAGCAGGGACATGCTCAACTAGATCAGGTTGTCCAGGCCTCATTGAGCCTCACCTTGAATATCTCCAGGGAAGGGTCCTCAACCACCTTGCTGGGCAACCTGTTCCAGGCTGGTTGGAGTGACTTTTCTAGCCGTAACTGTGGGAGCTTGTTGTTTCTGTAGTGGTAAGGGGCTTACTGTTTTCTCACACTTTTAGGTTTTGGGACATTAAGAATTTTATATCTTTTCATATCAATATTGTCAGATTTATATGTGAGTTGTTACATCAGTATAAATGGTATGTCACTCTGGTAGAGTACCTATCATACAAATCATGTGGATTTCATCATAATGCACATATTTAGTATCTCTCAATTGGCAAATTTGGTAGGAGAAGAGGACAAAACTTAGAGTAACCTTCATGTGAAATGTTTGTAATCATTTGACCTATTAGAAATGCAAAATGAGATCTGTGGGGACATCAAGTAAACCTGTTCATTCAGGGATCTCTCACCACATAGATGTCACAATAGCCCTGAAGCTGTGCCTTGGGGCACCACAGAGCATCAGTGCCACATGCTGCCACTGCGCTGAAGGTATACCCTATGTCCTTGGTGGGCTCAGCCACCACTAATAAATCCTTCCCAAATAAGGAGAGCAGAACAGGGCCAGGGAAGGTAACCAAGGCCAGCCATCAGTCCTGGTGACTGCCAGGCAGATCCATAGTTATGAAGCAAATTCACTGTCAAGCTGAGAAGTCAGGATAGCAGCTCAGAATCATACCTGGGTCAGCAGGCTCCATGGCTGGGCACTGGAACAGCAGTAGCACAGGACTCACACAGAGTGCAGCTGCCCAGCAAAGCCAGGAGCACCTGGCAGGGCTTTACCATCTCCTTTTTGCAGGGCTTTGCTGTCTCCTTTTTGCAGGGCTCTTGCTGACCCAGCAGCCCAGTTTAGGGGTGCACAGATGCACTGTCTCACAGCTGGCCATGAGCACCAGCCGCTTACGCAGTCATCTTCGCTGCAGAGACAGACACAGCTCAGTGGCTGCAGACTCATTTGGCACTTTTCCACTGGCTCCCTCTTTTCTTAATATATTAGTTGCTTGTTTTCTTTTCCTATGGCCTCCATGTCCTTTTCCCCAGCCTGCTTTTGAGATCCTATTCATTATCAAGAAATCTATTTCCAGTCAGGTAATGGTGACAATCACTTGACAGTTTGGTAATTTTCAAGCAAGTGAGAGGAACACTTCTTCTCTCTAACAGGAGGTTTGATAAAAGCTGCATTACTAACGTTTTGCCAGTTTCTTCTTAAAACCCACCTTTTTTGTGATACCTACAAAAATTCTGAATCTTTTCCTGGGTACTATAATAATAGAAATACCTACTGGTAATTATAAATGAGGTAATAGCAGAAAGACATGAAAGGGAAGACAACCCAAGGGTTGCATTATGGGCATCATAAAGAGAAGAGCAAACAGGAACACGAACTCAACCTCGGTACCACAGACTGTTCCTGTTCTCTCTTGTGTGGGCTTTATGGAATGGTGAGAGTTCTGCTTCAAAGAGAAATAAGTAGGATATAAAGCTCCCCAACTAGGAGTTTGTATCTTTCATTTTCCCAGCATTCCTAAAATTCTTCTCTCCACCCCACCCCCTCTCCCCCTAAACCAAATCCCTTCGGCTTTGGTGACTTCAGTCTTCATGGAGTTGTAGCAAATGGAACTGGAAGGGATGTAGAGAGGTCACTAACCCATCTCCCTGCCCCAAGGCAGGACTGCAGCCATAGCAGACTAATAAGCAATTTTTTTTTTTTTTTTGCTCAAAGATCCAAATAAATGGAATTCTAAAGATTTTTTATTATTATTTATTTAAAGTTCAATTGTGAGAAGTTTGCAGCTGTTAAACTTTCGTATAAGTGTTAGAAGAGTAACAAGGTTAACTTCGGTGGGATAATTTTAATATATATTAAATTAAGAACAAACTAGCACTTCTTTTTTATGAGATTCAATGATCTTGTATCACTCACATTGTTATGTATGTGTGTATGTGTTTCCTTCAGTATTACACCTATAATAGCTCCCAAAAATATAATAAATTCTGACTTAGATTTTTACCAATATAGGTACATCTGCTTACCAGCATCAGGAGAGGTTGTTAGGTAAACTGCTGGTCATCCTTCTTAATACTGAAGAGTAAAAAGAAGGTCTTGCATTGGAAAATCTGCTTTTTATAATAAATCTGTAAAAGTCCCTGTGATATAATAAGCTACAGTGGAAAAAGCACTTGCTAGTGTTTTTGTCTACTTTGTTGGTTTCAAAAAATAAATTACACCCCAACCAAATATGCTACCCCACTGGAAGTTCCTAGATTAGCCACGACTTGGATCTTTACATCTCAGTCTCACAAGAACACCATCGGTGCTGCATTTGGTCCTCAGTGCTGGGACAGGACTAACTGATTGCTCGGTGTCCCTTCTGGCCTCTTATCTTTGACGTCTACTTTTTTTTCCCCTCCCATTGAGAACAAATAAAGTAATTAGAAGTTTTCTTCAGGCAGAAGGAGGAGCAGAGGCAAAGTATGTAATAAGTTTTGTCTGAACTGTTTTCCTTTCATAATGCATGCCCTAAAGCTGTGTGCTTAGCTGTGTTCAGGGTAATTGTTCCTATCACCTCAAAGCCTTCTCGACCTGCCCGACGCAGTGCGGGTGGGAAGCACCAGCACTCACATCATGCCCTTGCTCTGGCTTTGCCTTGTCCGATAGTAGCCTTCTTCCACAGCCACTGATTTCTTCATCAAGTGAGTAATGTTGAGAGTCAGATTCTAAGATCCAAAGTTAAAACGTTTCTGACAGGCTGAGTGGGTGAAAATACTGTGTGGTCGTGTAATTAAACACACTATAATAATGCAGAAACACAATTAATTGCATAAAGGAAGTTTACTCCAGCATTCACCAGTTTTTACACTGCCAAACTTTATCTTTCTTTGATGCAGGCTTTAAGAAATTATCACAAGGAGGGTGATTATAGGATCCTATTTTGGCTTGCATGTTTACTTTGGCCAGGCTATGATTATTTTGCTTTCAGATACTGTTGCCCTGCCAGCTTGCTGTAGGCTACAGGAAGTTTCATGTTTACACACACGCTGGAATATTTTAGTGAAAATCTGCAATTGTTTACAGAACAAATTCAGAAAATGTATTTTATGTCTGGCATTTATACCAGAAGTAAATGCTGTCCTGTGGAAATCCCCCCACTTGGCCCAGGCACACTCAGCACTGTGTGCTCAGCTTGACCCTTTTCCAGGGATGTGTCTGCCTTTTGGACCAGGAGTGAGCTGCTGCATGTGCCTGCGGTCTCAGTAGGGGACACTGAGCAGAGGAGAGAGGCAGGGGCAGGAAGGGGGCACAGAAAAACAGCACCAGCAGCAGAGAGAAGGGTGGATCAAGATCAACAGGACAAAACAGGAGATGAGAAAGATAAGGGGCTGAGGGAAGAAAGGGTCACCTGGCACTGAACTTGGACCTAAGCATTAGGAAGGGGAACAGGGGACAGAATATGGGCAGAAGAAACCTAGGGCTGGCAGGAGCAAGAATTAAGAGCTTGGAAGCAGGAAGCAGAGACTGGCTGGGGAGAGCAAAAAGATATGGGACGTTCTTGTCATGAAGACCAGTTGCAGGATGGAAGACCTGGGCAAGGAGGACTAGGATTGCCCATGTGAGCAAAATTAGCCTAGTTCATATCAGTAAGAGAGACAGAAAGGCATGGAGGTTACAGCCTCAGAAACAGCAGAGACATCTGTCCACCAGAAAACATTTGTTCCAAACTGGGACTTTAAATGTGATTGTTCCTCTGTGGTCAGCAAATATCTGTGAAAATATCTGACCATTCTGTAACGTTGGTGTCCATAACAGATCACAGCCTACCCATGCTATCACTTGCTGCCTTAGTTCAAGTAACCTCAATGTCCCTGCTGGTGCCAAAAATAAAGGGCTGTTGTTTAACCTGTGGATGACTGTATAATGGTTTGCAACAAATTTCCAGTTTGTTGGTGGTTTAAAATGTAGAATTTTTTTTTTAATGGTGTTAAAATATTCAATAGGATTCATATTTGCAGCCCTGTTTATACTTACAAGCTGCAGACAGAAAATGTAAGGAATGATACTTTGAAGTGCCTGTTCAGCCTTTATTCATAGGTAGCTTGTGTATGTGTGTGTGCTGTGATTCATATCTTAATGCCAGGATAATATTCAGTTGTTTGCAGAGGACCCTAGTGTGGTTTACTGTTCAGAATATGCCTGATCTGAGGATGAAGATGGCATATGCAGTGAAATTTGCTTCCTGGAGTACCAGCAATTTGTTGGAACATTTGAAAAGTGGATCATAGTGAGGGCAAGGATTGCAGGAGGGATGGGCTCATAATTAAGATGGTGGAGGGTATGCTATGTGTCTATGCCACTGGGCTTCTGTGTGATTGTTACTTCAACCCAGCATTTTTATTTCTGTATTCTTACTTAGTGTTTCCTGCTTTCTGAGTGCCTGACTCAGGGTTCATGAAGAAATACTAAGCAAGTGAAGTTAGCATTTGATCATGTGAAATGGTGTTCAGTGCTAACCCTTCTGGAAAAGCAAGTCCTAGATGACTCAGTTTGTGTTTCTGAAATTAGTAGATACTGTTTGCTTGTGATTTATGTGCCTCGATTCCCTATCCCTAAAATGAAGGTAACCTTGCTGCCTTATCTCACAAGAATATTGGGAAAATAACAGTTGGTATTTGTGAAGCATTCAAGTGCTTTTACTGACATGTGCTATTGAAAAGCCATTCTGTCTTCAGAACAAGGTTTGAATAGTGTACAATAAAAACATCAGACAAGTTCAGGGTAAACAGTGACAAGAAACAAAATACTGAGTAGCCAGTCACTAAATGAGCAGTGTGCATCCCCTTCTCTGAGTAAGATGGGGGAGGAAGGGTGTATGGGTGTTTAATGAAACACTGTATCATAGCAAATACAACTGTAAAAGCCAAATTCAGTCCCACCATCTAGTCTGGGATCTTTCATTTTCAGTTGTTGTCTCTGAGTCTTTGCTCATTAATAAATATACTTCTATTTTCTCTTTATAATGTGTACTAGCAAGCAAACACTGTGTTATGTAAGAAGCTGTGTAAATATCAGGTTTTGTTTTGTTTGTTTTTAATTTTTATTTTGACACTTTCAAGTCCAGGCCATTAGTCCTTGCATAAGATGAGTTTGCTGAGTCTCAGTTCGGTTTGCCCTTCATCACCTTGCTCTGAATCCATTTGGCATACTTGGCAAAAGGGTCTGTAGTTGCAGGAGGAAGACAGTGGTACTGCATCTCCCCTGGAGGAAGCTGCCTCTCCACCCACCATGGCGAGGGCAGAGAGATGCTAAGAGCAAGTGGGAGAAGGCTGGATTAGCTCCTTTGTCTGTCCACCTCCCACACACCACATACTCTGTACCTGTGGTTTTTTTGGAAAGCAGATGAGACTGAAAGGTCTCCCAGGTGCTCTTCTGCACTTTCTGGCTTTTTCTTGTCGGTTTTCCAGTGGTTACACCCCCCACACACACAGTCCAAGCTGTACACTGGCTCTGGCAAACGGTTTTCTCCGCAGACAAACAAGATAGGCACATGTCCTAGTTAATGTTGTGTTGATGCATCATGGACCACAGTTCAGATCCACAGCTGTGTTTAACCTTAGGAATAAGGGAAGGACTGTGACAGAAGGATGCCATACCACAGCACTGATTTTAGTACAGCAAAATGCAAGAGCTGCATAGTTAGTAAATGGTGCGTACAGGGTGAGGCTGATTTGAAATGTAAATTGTGCTTCATAAGCAAAGTGCTAGGGAGAAATACACACCAATACACATATTTCTACAACACTCAGGTATGCCATCTCACCTTGAGTATGGGCTTTCCTACTTCACATGCATTGCTTTACGTGCTTCCTTCCCTTGGAGAAGACAATAACCCGGCTCACATTCTTCTCACTGAGCTGCCCACAGCCAGGAGTGGCCAGTGGTGGTGAAGCACTTTGGAGCACCTCTCATGTTATGCCTAATTGCACAATCTCAAAGCCAGCAATGAATTGAACAGTCAGCCCACTGTAAATACAGTTATTTCTTATGCTTTTTAATTTAATTATTATCCTATCCTACAACAGTTGCAAAGGTATTGCATAAAAGGCAGCTGTATTTAAGTGTTGAGAATAAAGGCAGAGAATAGGGAGAGTCCACGCAGCCTCCTAATATACTTTTGCAGCCATTACTGTTCTGTTGCCTTCAGAAGCATCTGCATTTTAAAAGAGCCACACAGTTTAGCCTTTACCTACTAAATCTTTCAAGAAATACGCTCCTTCCGTGGTACCAGTTTCATAAATTATTGCACTGTGTAGAAGATGCTCAGCTCTCTCATCTGACCGGCTTTCAGTACCTTACTGTATCCAAAAGTAAACTAGTAATTAGCCAAATAAAGCCTCGCTTTTGCATTCATTTTCACCCTACTTTACAAAAGCTAAATGGCAATGTCATGTCTTTTATATATCTCCAGTGTAAAAGATCCTCAAGAGGGAGAGTTGCAATATTTTTGTACTAGCTGAAAAATAAGGTTTCTTATGCAAGAGTTGTGTGCTTGTGGACAACTGTGTAACCTGTAGTTTCCTCATCTGTAAACTGCATGAAATGTTCCTACAACTCACAAGGGGTAGCAAGCTTTGATCAGCATATAGGATTGTGTTATAGAAATGCAACTACTACCACTACTTGGGTTTATTAGCAACTGTCAGTAGAATATGAAGAAGAAACACCTAGGAGAATAATGCTGCAACCAAGGTAAGCCTTCTCCATCTTTTGATCATCACATAGTTTTTTTTTCAGGTTCTGCCACAAAGTATGCATGTTTGAAATAAAAACAGACTTCTATTTTAATGCCACAGGAATCCATGGATTTGATGTAGGGGATGACATCCTTGTTTTTAAAGGAAAAATGCTTTAAATTAAATACCTTGAGCAAATTTGGATTTTGTTAAGAAAATTTTCACAAGGAAAAAATCTGTTCCAATTCACAGAATCCAGTCTGTTGAAAACATGCAAAACTTTCCAGGTCAGCCTAACAGAGTGTCTTGGAAGTGCTTAATATCTGTGGGTTAAACATTGATCAGTAAGGAAAAAGACTGTGTTTTGAAATACGCTGTGGAAAATAAATTCTACTGCAATTCTTCTTTTTTTTTTTTCCCCTCTCTTTTTCCCTCTCTCTCTTTCTTCTCTCTCTCCCCATCTCTCTCTCCCTCTTCCTCCTGAAAAATCTCCTGCCACAGCGACTGCATTTGCCTCCAGACTTGTCAGACACAGTGAGCCGCACAAGCAAACAGGATCTGGCAGAATCCGCCAAACTGCTGAGCTCAGGATGTGGTGCTATGGCCATGGGCAAGAAGCACCTGGACTTCTAGTGATTTCTACTTAGCAGCTTCACTCAGATTTATATGACACTCTAATTATGAGTGTTAATGACTTATACAAATATTTTTCTTAATGACTTGACCCAGCAGTCTTTAAAAATACATGTTATCATATGGTGTCTTTTTTTTTCCCCTTCTTTTTTTTTCTTCTTTCTCCTTTTTTTTAATTTTTGTTTTGTTCTGATTTCTTTGTACTAATTTTGGTTGTGTTTGCATTTTGCTTTTAGTTTGCTTCTATTATGTTGAGCCCTGCCATTGTTCTGGAAACATACAGTATTTTGTTCCTTTCCCTTAAAACATGAAAATTACTTCTACCCTTCAGTTTCTACATAATATTTATTTTTAATGTTTTTTACAATAAAAATAAAGGGATCTTTTTCCCAGTGGAATTTTTATATACTTACATTTAATATTTTGTATGACTAATAAGTTAAGTTGGATGGTTTATTGAAATAAAGGAATGAAACTAAACAATTCATTGTCATGTGTTATTCTGAAGGCAAACTGCACAGTTACGGGTTTTAAAACATTCTGTTTGTAGGTGAAATACCTTTCTTAAATTTCAGGAAGTATTTACATTAGTTTATTAAATATATATTAATTAATTTAAAAATCTTTGAGATCGTTTTCATTCTAATATGCCCCTAGGAATGGTTGGGTTTTGAATCAGAGTATATTATGGTTAGCCTTATCACTTACTACATGTATTAAAATGCACTTGAATGGAATTTACTAATGATAGAGAAAAGAATTGATTTCCTTATGTAGCTCAAAACAGTAATCCTAAACAATTGAAGTCAGCACTATGAAATTATGTCAACAGACATAATTCAAGATTGAAATTCAAACCGACAGCTACATTAATGCTAGAAAACCAGAAGAGTGCGTTTGTGCTCAGGGAAGGGTATCACAGCAAGCTGGTCTAAAGCAGGGCAGAATTTGCAAGTAATTCAGGCTTCTGTACCCTCAGATATACAATTTGTGAACTTCTAACTATTTTGCATGTATCTCTGTGTATATCTCATCACACAAAAGAAAGGCAAAGCAAAGCTGACCTGTAAATGAAAGTGGTTTGTGTTCCTTCTTCTGAGGCCGACTTCCATTTTGAAAGGTAATATCTTCTTCTCTGCAGAACCTCCAAGGCACCCAGCTGTAAGATTGCATTACAGTTTCAAATTTTAGTCTTTATAATAGTGTATTACGTGGCTGGAGTGAAACTGACTCTTCAAAGAACATGTTAATAGGATTCAATAATGGTAACTTATTTTGATGCGTTTGGAACCAAGACTTGGTTAAGCGGTTTGCTTTTTTTTTTTTCTGCAATACAGGTTCTACTTTATTTTTCCCTTGACAACACTGTGTAAAACAAAGACATAGCTTTTAAAACTGTCTAACTAATATGATGAATGTCAATCACTTAAAAAACTCCACTGTAGCATAAACACATACTGTATACAGCTTTTATTCTGAATTAGAATAATTGAATCAATGACAGTGATTTGCCAGGATGTCAAATCTATCCATCATATCCTGTCACTACCAGTTTATTTTTTGTGATCAAAATCAAAAAGACTACTATTTTGTCATCAGCTATTTCATTAGTAGTAACAATCAGGTTTTCTCTTCCACATTTTTTAGATATGCCTCTTAACATTTTTTATTTCTAAAGACACAAATCCTTTTTCAATCTTTTCAAAATAAAGTTTCAGAACTGAACTGTCAGTTTAATAAAGCAAAAAAGACATCTACTTTCCTGTGCCAATATATTTAAAATATTATCAGTGATGTCTCAAACATTTTTTTTTCTCTTTTTGTATTATGTGTAACATTGAATGGGAGTTCTCATTAGATACTTAACTGTGCCTTTTGAAAGCATGAAATAATTTAAAGACTTAGGATAAAGTGGTTTTTAACAAAGGTGAAGTTTTGCATAGGATGTCTTTTTAATGTAAATAACACAAAATACAGTATTTCTTTGTGAAATATAAAGTCATAAGACAAATACATTGCTGCCAACATTCTTAAATAGGTCATTGACTTAACATACAGGGAAGAAAATATCATGAAAGTCACAGCTGATTTCTAGTTAACATATTAACTGAAAATAGTAAGTAGCATGTGTATTCCACATACTTATATGTGTGTCCTATGTATCAGTAAGACTTTGGTTTCAAAAACTTTGGTAGGTTAATACTAAAGCTGACAAATATTTGGAGTAATAAAGGGAAGTCCTCCTGCAAATCTGGATCAATTTTTTTCTGAGTCACTAAACATGCTTTGTAAAGTAAGTGTTAGAGTATACAGATGTACAGCCTTGTTCACCTAAGGCTAAAACATGGGCAAAATTTCTCTTCTTTTCTCCCAAAATACTGTATCAGTTACAACAACATATGACAGTGACTTGGCTAATCCAATCAACTCATCAGTGAAACACTCTACGTACGTGCTACCCGACACCGTGTAGGTACAGAGCAGATACAGTGCAGATTTCCTTGCTTGCACCAAAAGCAGTCTTGCCTTGGGAAGCAGAAGTGTTCACATGGGGATTTTCTGTGACTTTCCCCCATAACCAGTCTGTGACTGACAAGCTCCTGTGTGCACAATATCCTTTGGTTCTTCCTTCTCTTGACTTAAAGGCAAATATTTAACTAAGGGGTGCAGCTCAGGTAATCGAAGAATGGGTGCAGCCTCTGTTGACAGGCTGTTGCAATGTGCTACCAGCTTCTTTTTGCATCTTCAGAGCCTCCTTGTTGGCTTGGATGGAAAATGTGTGTGATCCTTCCTTGCACTCAGAGGACTCTTTTCTGCAGAGACTGCAGTATGAGGTTTTTTTGTTTGTTGTGATTTTTTTTAAGCAGAACTTCCTACTTCTTAGTAGGCTACAAACTGAAACCACCAAACTCAGCAGGGAAACAATAGATTCATCCCAATGAAGGCATTCCCATTTCAGCAGAAGAACTTGATCCTTAAAGAATTGTGACACACAGTCAAGAAAGCAGTAATGAAATTTAAAATGTTGTGTCTTTAACATGTCAAATAAGAATTCTTTATATAATTTCTGTTGTGTTGAGGTTTTCAAAATAGAAGTATTTGGAACATGAGAAGAATATTATGATAGGTAAGTCTTTTTCTATGTTTGTAAAGAAATCTCAAAAGCAATTTCAAGGAAGCATCTGAATTCAATTTTCTGTAACAGTAGCTACAAGCATCTGAAAATGGGCATTCAGTTACTTCAGATTTGATACCTGTGGTAGAATGCCACTGGTTTCATCTTTAAATTTAATATAAACTAGCAATGTGATTTCAAACACAGCTTTTGGAAAAGTATAAAAATCTAACTTACAAAAATCTTTTGCAGTGCTAGTGTTGGAAAGTGAGCTATTAATCAAGGTCCTCTGAAACCACAAGGTTGTAACATACCCCTTAAAACTGTATCTATATTACAAGCATTGCACAGACACAAATACACAGGTATTAAACCAGGGCTTCTCTAGGAGCATATATTAGAAATGTGATAAAGTGTTATTTTTTAGCCTGTGCTGGAGAATCATCCATCACTACAGAGAAATAGGAAAGAAAATGTTCTTATGCCTTTAAGAGGTGGTGAAAGCAAACAATGTGCCCCATGACATCTCTTGGGGGGTTTATTTTCTCTTGTGAGCTACCTGAGTGCAAGGCCTGCATTTCTTTTTTTAATCACACTGAGCACATGGTGATGCTTATTCAATAATAAATGTACCTGAGTAGAAAAAAGAATGGAAGTGAATCCTTTTCATCTTAAGAAAACAGGCAGCTCAAATGGAGGAGAAAAAGAAACCAAGAATTCCACCACCATTTTTGTTCAATTTCTTGTCTAATACACACAAATGTTAGGCTCTTTCTTTTCTTTTTTCTTTTTTTTTCTCTTTTCCTTTCTTTTGTCTTTTCTTTCCTCCTTTTCTCTGCTTTGCTTGGCTTTTCATTTTATTTTTTTCTTTTCTTTTTAATGTCTTCTGGCATTGAAGGTAAATGTTAAATCCAAAATGTAGCAAGAATTGGAAAAAAAAGTCTTCACTCTGATGGCAGAATGTTCACAGTCTCAGAATACTTTCAGCACTTACGGCATCAGAGGTGTTCTCTGTAAAGTCTTGAAACATTAATTTTGGTGCACTTTCAGGTATTTTTATTGGAGTCAGGCTGAAGCAAAAACACTGAAGAAAGCTCTTACTGAAATTTCATGGGGTTAGACTTACAAAGGAAGAGAAATGAGATCTTGTTTGGGTTTAGATGTGAAATCAAGCAGTTTTCAGGGCTGGTGTTTTGGGAAAGCGTGTTGTGTGGAGAAAAAGACTTTTCTAGAGTTCTTAGTACTTACTTCTTTATATTATCAAAGTATCTCAGAGCTACTACTCACAGACCAGGACTGCTTTGTGCAAGACATAGTTCTTGACCTGGTACTTTCACCACTGCAAAACAAATTTGCCTTCCTGACCTATTTTAAATCAATAGCAGGAGTTGTTGCTAGTTCTAGACCCCCCATTTTCAGCTAGCAGCCACAACTGGAAACTGCAGGTCTGGCACTTGTTTCCCAACAAGGGAGGTTTTAATGGCTCCATTTCCTCTCCAGGCATATTCAACATCTATATGAATCCAGCAGATGAACTGGTCAGACAACAGATGTACATATGCATGTATAACGAAACTCCTGCCACCAGCATCGCCTTGCACTTGGAAGAGCTAAACTAATGAATAGAGCTGAATTCAGTCAAGACCAGATAGAAAGTGATAGGCTAAGGAAAGCATTTGGAAGAATTCTCCAGCCTGGTGATGTTTCCATTTTTGATGCTTCCCAGCCTACATCCAGGACAGCTCAGCAATTTTGGAAAATGACTTGAGTAAGAAGGAGTTTGACAGTGCACTCTTGGAGGCAGTGGGGTAGTAAGTCCAGCTGTGAGAAAGGCAGTCTTCCCAGGAGCCGCCTCGAAGCTGAGGAGTTCTTCCCAACTAGCAAAGGGTCATAGATACATAGATATATCATCAGCATGCCAGCTTCAGGCAAGCAAATAAAACTGCATCCCAACAAAAACACTGGGAAAGAGGATGGAAGCACAAGCAGTATGGTAGGTGGGCACAATTACTTCATGCCTGATGGGAGAATAAAGCAAGATAGACACAGTAAAAGAATATATACAGGGGAGCAGAACAGGGGGTTCATTTGTAGTCCAAGCCTATTGAAGACTCTATGAAGTTTTAAATATGTCCTTGCCCAAACAGGTGTAAATCAACAACAGTTCACACAGAGCAGCTGAATGATAAGTCAGAAAATTGTCAGGCCCAACAGAAACTTAGAATCAAAGGGCTTGAATGCTTATTTGGCAAAGTAACCGTGGTGATTTAAATTCAGAGAAATCAGAATGGACAACTTGCTTCTTTAAAAGCAAAAAAAAAAAAAAATTTAAATGCTGGATTTTTATTTCATCCAGTCTGACAGAGGGAGTTTTAAAAATAAACAAACCCTCCCCTGCAGTATTTGAAACACAAAGCTGCAGACTACAGACTCAATACAAATCCAGCTTTGCAGAGAGAAATGTAAAGGGTAAAACAAACAGTTACAAGGAGAAGTGAAGATCTTCTTCTTCACTGGTGTTAAGCTAACATATTTATTGTAACAACCTGAAGGTATTTATCTGCCATATGCAGTTCCCACATAAAGCAGAGTCCTTCTGTTGCCCTATATGTAATTTCTATGGAGTAACTGTTCATCAACTTCTCAGGCATAGGCCTGACCTGAAGGAGGTTATCTGTGAATCTACAAATTCCTCTGGTGTAGCTGGAAAAGCTCGTATGTCCCAGGAGAGGAAGAACTGCGGACTGCAGCCCTCACCATTTTTAGCTGCTGAGTGTACGTGAGAGCTGTCAGGTGCCTGGAGGCAATTGCAACCTCTGCTGGAGGATTTCATGCAACTTACAGCTCCTGGCAGGCACCTGAAGGTAATGTGGATCCTCCTGGGTCACTCATAAAACCTCTGCTCACCATCTGATCCATCTGCAATTCAGCTTAGGAGGTCAGGCTCCAACACCTGAGAAACCATAAACCTCTACCAGCCCAGCAAGAACCAGTATCGTGGCAGAGCCTACCAGCACCAGGCATGCATTTTCACCTCACCCTTGACAATCACCATCATCTCACCAGGGATATTACCTAGTAGGATATTACCTAGGGGGAGGAAGGGAACAGTACACCCGAAGTTCTCAGTTTGTTAAAACATAGCCATCAGAGGTTCACAATGGAACTTAAGGGAAAGCAGGTTTCACAGGGTCTTTTCTCTCAAAAGAAACAACAGGGATTCTGGCAGCTGGAGGCCTCATGAACATCTGTCACCTATGTCAGCAGTACATGTTGAAAGACTGATCAAATGGTTTAATTCCTTTGAGGTTTCATTTCTGCAGCCCCTATGAAAGCACCTTCCTTCATCTTCCACATGATCACTGTTGAAAACTATCTTAAGGTGGTGAACTGCCCTAAGTAAGGCACCCTAAGTAATTGTGTGCTGATACAGTAGGTTTTCCTTTCTTTACATCTAAGAGAATATTAGGGGAGGAATTAATTTAAAGCATATTCTAAAGCAAGGAATTTGCCAGCTTGGCTCCTGTCCAAACTGTACTATCTTTACTACCGTGCATCTCATGCAGATTGCTCCATCCTCTGCTATTTTCTCTAAGTACTAAACAGATAACGAGAGACTCACCTAACATCATTCTCCAGCAGCAATCCAAAGGGAGCTATATTCCATGCTTTGCTTTCCAGCCAAAAAGGGCAAACGTTTCTTCTACCTCTACCATACCAGGCAGAGCAGGGGCTTCAGAGGTCCCTGCACACCTCAGCTGGAGACATGCTCCCACAGCTGCCTTCTCTCCACAGCAAGACCCAGAAATCCTCGCTGAGCAAGACCAAACAGCCATCACAGACTCTGCTTTCACATCTGTAATTTATATGCCTGTTCCTAATGGGGGGGGTTGTATTTGGGTATTTGTAGGTGCCAATCACACTTTTGCGAGCTCATTAAGCAAGCAGGTGTCTTGTCAAAGAAGAATTATTTTAAAGGAAGGTGCCACACTGTTCCCAGAGCAGAAGAGCCTCATCAGCTGTACCTGGAGCAAAGTTCAACTGCCAAAGCTGAGGACAGGAGCAAACAGAAACCAACTGGAGGGGAAAAAAAAAAAAAAACATATACATTTTCAGTTTCCTTAGTGCTGTTTATAGCATGGAAGTGCAGAATAAATTTAAACCTTAGCATAACTCTAAACCTGCACATACTAGTCAGAGAAAATAAGATAATCTATTTTAGCCAGTAATACCAGAAAAATAAATTTTTAAAAAGAAAAGGAAAAAGAAAAAAAAAAAGAAGAAAAAAAACTCTAACCAGACACTTTTGGTCATGGAAAGAGAACAAAATAGGGCTACCAATGGCTGAAAAGCTGGAGGGAGGCAATGGGTGTTATCAGTCCCAGGTTGTTCTTTGCAATCATAATCTTGCCCCAAAGATAAATCAAGATAAATCCCATGTGAGACTGCCTAAAGCAATCCAGTCCACGAGTTATTTTACTCACTTCATAAATCAAACCTAGCTAAAAAGAAGTGGTGGAATTCCCTGTCTGTGTTACAGCCTAGGAGAGATCACAGTTCTTTCTGCTTCTGGAGCAGGGCACACACTGACTCCTGGTTACCTTTTAAAAACACTTAAAACCACTATCTGCACAGTGTGAGGCAATTCCAACATGTATGTCACCACATGCATGTCTCCTTCACCATCAGCACGTATGGCTCATCATCTGTCTGCTCTGAACAATAACTGTTGGGTTACCAGCCTTTTTACTTGTAAAGGTAAATATTGTATCTAGAACACAATATTTGAAATACAAAATACAGTGTTATTAAGACAGCACTCACACATCAATTCTTGTGTGACTATAATTTGTGAAAATGCCTTAGGAGGGGCTTATAAATAAAGTATAAGGTGTTATTATGAAATACATTTTAACCAAATGCACAGAAATGTCTCATTCCTACTGAAATCAATAGCAAAACTCCCACTAATTTCAGTAAAAAGAGGAGACCCTTGGAAATTGCTGTGTTTCACTGAGCAATGCATTACAGCAGATTTCAATCTTCATAAGTAGCAACAGCTCTAGAAGAAGAAAGGAGATGAAAATGGCTATTAGAGGCTGTTCAGAGCATGCTGAAGATTTTCATTTCCCTCTGACACGGCTGGTCACGGTGCCTGGCGAGACGGCACATCCCCCTGCACCCGCACACAGCCCCCTTGCCCACTGGCAGTGGCATGAGGCTGGTTGGGTGCTGGGGCTGCTCTGGAGCCTCACCTGGCCCTGCAGCGAGCAACTGGGCACCAGCACCAGTGCTCAAGCATGGGAGCCCCTGCACGCTCAGCCGCACCCCCACACACCCTGAGGAGGATGCTCCTGTCAGGGCTGTGGACAGCTGCCTGTAACCCGCAGACCCCAGCAAGCACAGCAACAGCTCTTCAAGGCAAGCAACACCCAGGGGACCAAATGCCCTAACTTCTTCCCAATGTGCAGCCAGCCAGGGATGTTTCCCCGACGACCTCCTCCCATAGGGCACAATAATGAGCCAGTGAGCCAGAAATGTCTCTTCTCCACCGAGGCCAGCTAGCCTGTCACCAAAATAAACTCAAGGTTCATCCACGCATGCAACTGCTTTATAGCATTGCTGCAACCGCAGAAGTGCAGGGCTGCGAAAGGCTGCAACCCCACACCACAGCTTGCCCCGAAGAAGGCTTCACAAGGGGCTTAGAGGTCTGCCGATGGCACGATGGAGGCCACCAGTGGCTGGACTGCAGGCAGTGGAGCTGCAAGGCTGCAAAAACCCAGGCAGGGCAATGAAGAGCTATGAGCGGCTGCCTCGGCCCATGTATCGGCACCTGCAGAAACAGCAAGCATGGCACAAAAGCTCTCAAGGGAGGAAGGCATGGGAAGCTCATTTCCATTCCTGGTTGAACAGAAGTTGGCATTTAGATAACAAACTACATTAGTAGGCATAAGCATGCTAAATGGCTACATAAATGCTGGGTTTGTACCTGTAATTAATTGTTCCCAGGATCCATTTAGCTGTGGGAGAAGGGACCTGCCTATTGTGGTGTTTAATGCATTCTATCCATATCTAATAAATACATAATCTGCTTGTGATTGTCTGATAGAAAAATATATATAAATTATAAACATCTATGTTTCATTAATATTTGCCAACAGATGGCTCCTGGGTAATTAAAACTATTTCACGTTGACATAACAAATACACTTTACAACTGACCGGTATCAATTAACAGGATAGATTTTAATCTAATGCTTTTGCACAATTTTGCCCTCTTTGGGCTCTTGATTTGTTAACTGCCACCTCTTGCTTTGAGTAAAGCTCCTCTTTGTCCCTAAAGGATTCGGGGTTTACGTGCATTTAATCTCATCTACACTGTTGCGACTACCTCAGCACCACAACTCTGCTATTCTAAGTTTTCAGTGAAGTGTTATCTGCAGTGACAAATACGCCGAAAGGAAAACATAACCAGCCTAGATGGTATCTTTGCTTTACAAAGGCTGCTTGTGATGCCTGTGCTTTGACTCAAAACTCCCTGCACATTGGCTTTTTAATCATGAGATCCCTTTTTCAGCACAGCATCGCAAGTAACAACTGCACCACAATGAGCCAGCTTCATAGATATGGGAATGTTTAGATTTCCCTGCCAGTGACTAAAGGCCTTTAGCTTTCACTAGCCAGTCCCAGCTCGCATTGTTGTTGCCTGTTGATTTGTCTTCTCTCATTATTCCTTGACATGCAGCTCTCCACCCACGCCCACACTAACAACCCTCACACAAAGCGCATTGAGGTATTAACCAGGTTACAAGTTCAATGGAAAATTACACTAAGATTGTGCTGTGTGGCAATATAAAGGGACGGTATTCACTCTCCCAAAGAGCCTGTTAAAAACACAGCTGGGCTGTTTTTTTTCCTTTTTAAGCATCCTAACAAAAACAATTTTCAGAAGTCAGGGATGTATATTTGTGTGTATATGTGTCTCTGTGTACTTTATGTACGATTACAACAGATAGACACAGACATACATTGCTTCTCCACCACTGACTGGCACAATGCAAACTCCCCGCTGGAAATTCTGCTGGATTCTGGAGTTCATTTAGAGCATCCCCAGAAACCCTAGCTAAATAAACAACCTCCTTCTGCTCTCAGCTGCAATTAGATACATGAACCTATCTTCTTTTTGTTAGCCCAAATTACAGGCTGGTGGAAGGGCTGAAAGTCTACAAAAACATTTCTTAAGAGTCCCTCCGTACTGAAAACTGAAAATAAATTAAAAGTAAAACTTAATGAGATTAACCTAACACAGTAACAAAATTTGCAACACCACACTATAAGGTTAAAAAGAAAATAGTATAATAAAGGAAATACAAAGGCTTTGGCATGGTTTTTACAATCAACAATGGTTAATTTTGATATGTAGTTGTGAACAACTTCAAAACACTTAAGTTTAAAACTCTTGCAAGCACTTTTAATTGATTAGGAATGAATTCTAGATGCACAAAAATGATTGGACTGTGAACAGTAGCACAACTATATCTAAGAACAATTAACTCTTGCCGACCAAAAAGAAACGTATGATGCATGAAAATGTGTATAAAACATCTATAGAATATTCTTGTCAAATATAAATGAAATTAACTTTATTATAGAAATCATTCTGGGAGATTTCTAGGGAAGACAAATACTTACATTTCGACATAAAACAAATTGGATTATATCGAAGACACAATCTACCTTTTATCTATCAAACTCTTTTCTTCATCGAAGTTCTCTCTTAACCCCTGTTTGCACATAGCTTCAGCCGTTAACAACCTTTGGAAATACCAACAGATAGGGTTTTTTTCTTACATAAATCTAGTGCGTATTGTTCCAGGTTTAATTATATGCAATGGAATGATACAAACTTGGAACATCAATCCATAATCTGTGAACAGATTGGTAGAAGTATTCGATATATCTTGATAAAACTCTTAAATTCGTGGCAAAGCTTGTTGATCATGGCTTCTCTTTTTTTTTTCTTTTTTTTTTCTTTTCTTTCTTTTTTTTTTTTTAAACAACTTCATGACCAACACAGATCAAACATCCATCCAGTCTACATTGTTCTTTTTTTTTTTCTTTTTCATTATAACATACAAATGCCCATTTACAAATAATACACCAAAATGAATAAAAGTTTGGATACCAAAATGAAGATTTGTTCCAACTGATATAATGCCTTCAGTGTACAAAGGTCCATGTGAAAGTCTTTTCCATGTGTTACAGCATAGGGCACAGTTGCAGTACAGAAGTACTCTGAGAGCCATTCTTCCTTTATAAAATACTGCTGAACATCCAACTGTTGTCCATATAGTCATTTACGGAATTAACACATGTTTTACTGTAATCTTGGCCAGTATTGAGACATATCAGGTTCACTGCCAGGAACTTGAACTGGAACTGACACTCCAGGGGAAATGAGACCTGAAAATTGAGGGGAAAGATGAATATTTTAGTTTTTCTATACACAGCACAATTTTTGCTTTACAGCTTCACAGATTTGTGCTGGTATTCTGGCAAGTATTAAATCTCATCATCTACCAGCCTGTAGAATCAGGCTGGGGGGGGGCTTATGTTTTCAAAACCTATGCACATCTCACTGATTTGATAAACTGTCGAGCTTTGAGATAAAGGCCAGAGCCTCAACTCATTTGTATCAGTTAGGAGTTCAGCCCAAAATATACTGAATGTTTCTATTTTGTTTAAATGTGTCTGGCTTGCTTCTGTTTATGCTGACACCCTGTTTTGCTTTTTCATGCATAGGTTAATATTTCTACAGGTTACCTACTTTTTCAATAAATTCAATTCTTTAGCAAAAAATAGCTTCTGACACAGACAAAGTAAAAACACATCCAGTCCTGCAAACACTTTCACACAGACTTAGCTTCATGCTGTATCTCTGCTGAAGTTTAACAATTAAATAAGTGCTGCTTTAGAAATTAATCATACAGGGAAGATTTTGCAGGATGGGGCCTCACTGGAAAGCTCTCCCCTCTACCACTAGTCAGATGTCACCTCTGTTAATCATCTGCCTTTCATCTACCCCTCCAGCAGCAGCTGAAAAATCAGACTTTCTGCTTTCACTTCTCCCAGTGAATATATGTGGAAAACCAGCTGGCTAGAGCAAGGAAGCCCCACTGACAGAAAGGCCACTCACCTGTGGAAGTGGTGCCAGAGGTGCCCATCGGCTGGCTGTTCATGTGTGTCTGCATGTGAGGAGGGGTGTATGTATCATAGCTCCGTCCATTCACTGATGGACTAGTGGGCAGCATGCAAGAGTAGGAGGAGGTCTGGCTGGGTACCGGGGGCTGTGGCAGAAAAGGACAAAACAGCATTAAGTGTCAGCTGAGGTAAGCACAGCATTATGCTCTCCTGGATGGATGTGCCAGCCCTCAGAAGCAGCATGTACAAGTGAAAATGAGCTTCAGTTTCAAATTCATGAGCCTAGATGTAAAGTCTGTTTAGG
This sequence comes from Indicator indicator, assembly GCF_027791375.1. NCBI lineage: Eukaryota > Metazoa > Chordata > Aves > Piciformes > Indicatoridae > Indicator > Indicator indicator. The sequence continues at coordinate 6,747,795 of NC_072030.1, forward strand.
AGCTCAACCAAGCAGGCACATCCCAGAGGTTTTCGACCTACAGAAACAACGTGAATGGTCACCAGCACCTTCTCAAATACACTTGGCGAGCAGATCCCTATGTCTAGATGCTAACAAAGGTGTTGCATATCTAAGCCAAGGAACCAAAGCCTGAGCACTACCCATGTTTGTAGTTGTGTAGAAGAAGGATGTCTCATGTCATTTGCATAAAGAGACAGGGGTGGCATCTTGCTTCACATTTGGTGGTGTAACTAAAAACTAGTAGGGATGTAACTAAAAATCACTTCACTGAGGAACATGGGCTGGTCCTGCATCTGCATCTGCAAGCATGTTGCACATGTACAGGTTTGGAGTGACCGAGGCTCTGAAGGAGGATCAACATTCACATACATGTGCATTTATCTCCCTTCAGAACCTCGGTCACCCCAAACCCATGCCAGCATCATCCCAGGAGACCAGACATCTCCATTTACCTAAATTCCAACCCCTGAAATCTCATCTGCCAAGTGGAGGAAGTAGCTGAGAACAGGGACTGAGGGATGGCATGATGTCGCTGCCAGGGAGTCCAAGCAGGAGCATCCCCTGCTCTGAGGTGTCAGAGAAGTTGGGACGGGTGCAGCCCTGACACAGGAAGGCAGAGGGGGAGTGGGAGGTGGATGAGTAATTCCCGCTCCAAGCACACAAGACTCAACATGCCTGCACATATTTCCTCTATCCTCATATCCCTGATGTGCTGTCTCCAAAGGACCGACAGCCTCACTCACTAAGCGCAGTGTCTGTGCCCTGGGAGAACCAGCACCACCCTGTACATCCATGGGGAGATGCCGATGGTTCTCCTGCCAAATCTCCCGCTCTGATACTGTGTGGCCATCACACTGTGGTGGCCCTGTAGGAAGGACTTTGGCCAGAGTGGCTCACGTGTGCAAGTCCCAGCCCAGGTGCCAAGTGGTGAATCAGGGGCCTCCTGCTTTCCCAAGGGTCCCTTCCCATATCAGTCTTTTGATCTTTTGTCATCTGTTCTCAGTCCACTGCTGGGAATGGCACCACCAGCCTCTAACGTCACCAAACAGCGACCTAGCCAACGTCATTTCTTTCCGTAGACTTGCAAGACTCTAACTTTATTTGGTTAATTTTGGTTCAGCAATTAGTAACATAGTAATTGCTGCAGCGAAGGAGTCAGCCTCTCTAATCGCCTTGTCTGTCTCCAGCAGTGGTCAAAGCTGTGTGCCTCAGACAAAGCTGGAAAACTCCCGTAATTGGCCAGCACCTTCCTAGGCCAACCCCACCATTAAAAAAGGAGGAATTTTGCATCTGAAAGGTCTATAGAAACAGACCCCAAAGGAATAGATTTCTTCCTAACCCAGCTGGTGATCAGCTAATGCTTTCAGGCATGAGGATTGACAGCTCTTGCAATTCTGGCTTAGCTGGCATAACCACTGATGCTAATCACATCCTGCCCTCTCTCAGGTGTTCCTAATGTGTTGCCACCACATCACCTACACCGAGAAGGTTGGATCCTTCCAGCAGCTTATTTGGGCAGCAATTTCCACAATACTGCACCAGTGAGTTCCATAGGTTAACCATGGATTTATTTTTCCCCAAAAATGATTTTTTCATTCCAGATTTGTTGCCTTTTTAAATATGAGGACCTTTCTTTTTTTAAAGTTCAGGGAATGTGCCTGTTGAGCACTTTCGGCTTGTTGAGCTGTTCTCCCAAATGAGGCATCTTTTCAGATGCCAGGGAAGCCTTTGGGGCCTGTTTCCCTGCAGCATGTTTTGGGTCCATAAGCCCCCATCTTGTGGAGGAAGGGCCCCCATCCATGCATTCACATATGCCAGGAGCTGCCAAATCCCAAAGGAGTGTCATGCCATGAAAATGCCACTGGACTTACTTGCATAGGCAGGTTGTTGGCCATGGTGAAGCTAGGCATGGGTGGCAGTGCGCTGTACGTGTTTGTGAGTGCCGTGTCCGTTCTGCCCAACATGGAACCTGATGTGAAAGAGGAAACTATAATAGAATAGACAGATAGATGAACACATTAGTTTAACCACAGTTACAATCAGAAATACAGTCTCAGAGCCTCATTTTCCCCAGAAGATAAAGGAAGGTGGGTTGGTGGCATTACCAGGGGTGGTTGGTTGTGGGATCGGCTGGTAAACACTTGTGCTGAAACTACTACTGATGGGAATGTGGCTGGGGGTGTTGCTGGCTTGTCTTCGTTGGTTCCTCAGCTTCTCTTCTCTTCTCCACTTGGCCCTTCTGTTAGAAAACCACACCTGGAAACGCAGTGTTTGAGAGACATAAGTGACCTTACAAGGACTAGAGGCATGAGCCCCCTCCCCACGTAACTCAAGGCCATGCTGATAGAAAACTGGCTGCAGAGTAGCAAAGCAGCGTGTGAGAGCAAAACCCAGCTGCTGTTGTTTTCCTAAAGGGGAGGGAGATGGACAAATAACTGAACTGCAAAGAGGGGCTGCCCTGGGTCTTAAGAAGCCAGGAATAACAAAATTAGAATAGTAAAAATACTAATAGTCATAATTGCATAGCAATTCAGTACCTGTATCCTTGCTTCAGGCAGGTCTATTTTAGCAGCTAGTCTCTCTCTTGCAAACACATCAGGATAGTGGGTCCTCTCAAATTCTGCAGAAGGAAATATTACTGTGTTAATTACAGAGTTAATATGGCCAGCTGTAAAGTCTGAGTCCTTCCTGCACTGCCTATGGTCTAAATGCTCTTAAGAAACATTGCTGTGAAGGCAAAGCTGAGCTTTCTCTGTGTGTGTGTGTGTGTGTGTGTGTGTGTTTGTGTGTTGGGAAGGAGGATGCATTGCCTGCTGGGATGTATTGCTAAGGGGCTAGGCAGGCTTGGGTGCAATGCTACATCCTTCAAGAAGCAGTGAGGGCTTCTGCCTCTGCTGAGGGGGTCCCCAAGGCAGCTCTGACCCTGTCACCAAGAAGTGAAATGGCACGTCACCAAATAACAGCAGAAAATAAGAACAAAGATCCGCAGCAGGTCAGAGGCGAGGTGCACCCAGGCTGGTCAGGGAAAAGGGCACCTGCTCCCAGCCCCAGGCAGCAACAGTGCTGGGGACGAGCAGCAAGTGTGGGGGCAGGCACGGAGTGCTGCTGCCAGCCCCAGCTGCCTGCCTTCTCCTTCCCAGCGTACAGAAATGCAGGCCAGCCAGAGATGTGGCACAGACGGATGGAGGGGATTTATCCCCCAGGAGGGGACCCTGGGGTGTAACCACAATGTTTCGATATGGTCTGTGCCCTGAGTACGTTCCCTTTGAAAACCTTTCAGCAGCTTTTCAGTGCCATCAATGAATATTTGGAGCTCAATGAATAAAAGAGCATGGAGGGAGCTATGGACTTAAAATATATACATATATATAAGGCATGTGAATGCCATGCTTCTTTTCAGTTTTTAATATAGACAGAGCACATCTCTCTTTTCTCTCCTTCTTCAGCTGTAAGAAAATGTCACTCACCTTTCTCAAGGGCTTCGATTTGCTCCTGGGTAAAGGACGTTCTATTTCTCTGCAGCTTTCTTTTCAACTGGAGTCTCATTTGGGCCTCATCTGAATCTTCTCCATTAGAACTGATGGAGTTAGTGTTTTCCCCTCCTCCCTCCTGTTGTGGACAGCCATCTAGGGAACGAAGAGTTATAAAGTGAAACACAGGTACCCTTATTTTAAGATCTCTATCAGAGAAGTAACACAACTGGAGACAAGTTCAGCCATGTTTGCTGACACCCTCCCTTAAAAACCTCTCAGGTATCAAAGCACCATTGCAGCAATGACAGAGGTAACATGGAAACATTTCAGTTTCCAGTGTTATCATAAACATCAGAGATGAGGAATTATGATTGCCTGGTCTTAATTTCATTTTGTTTTTCCTCTGGAATAAAACCTGCATAAAAATACTTTCCCCTGAAAGTGATTCTTCCTGTGAATCACTGCTGAAGTGCCGTGACATTCTCCTCTGTCTGCTGCATTTATTTACCTATTGCCATATTTAAAATAGGGACGTTCAGTATTTCAGATTATCTATAATCAGTAATTCCTATCTAATCAATTAGATGTTGATAGGTTTGCAGAAAATGCTATTAAGAAACCAAACCAAGCTTGTAATCTTTTTTAAAAAATATTTATCCAGTTTTTATTTGAATTCTGCACAGTCAATTTCATTTTAAAGGTTGTGAATTTAGAAGTGCCTGCATTGTTCTGCAGTTTTATTCAACTATTGTATGAGTGTGCATTGCCTTGACACCTATTACTGAGCACAGCTGTAATTATATCATCACCAAGAACAGGCTATAATTGCTGAAAATGGAATTTTATATTTAGATAAAAGGACTGTCCATTCTTTGTAATGTGTTGCACCAGAGAAAAGTAAGATTTCTTTTAAAATTTTAACATGTAATTTTAAAAGAAATAGTAGCGAGTTCACTAACTAGCTAAATATGCTCTTCTGCAGCTGAGCCTTTGGCATATCATTTAAGCGGTACATTTTTAATTAGGGCATTTCCACCACTTTTAATGTAATTTCTGCCATTAAACAGGGGCAAACTTTCATTGTGCTCTCCTTTGGGGCGGTGGCAAGGATGCGTCCCTGGGCCGGCCGGCTTGCCAGGGCTCCGCGGGCACCCCGGGCCATGGGGCCAAAAGAAACGGACTTTTCTGTCGAGGCAGAGAAGTCCTTGTCCCTAAATTAGCTCTCCCTCGCCTTTCAAAGCATATTTTTTGAGGCGTTTTGATGTCGTATAAAGGGGGAGACGGGATGAGGGACGCATGGGCTACTTATGCTAATTCCCTTGAAAAGTTACGCCAAAAATAAATAGCGACACTCCTGCTACATCCTTTAAATATTGTGGGAAATCAACTTTAAAGTAATATCATTTATAATCGGCGAACAATAGCTCCAGCCTTCAAAGCTCGGGGGGAATTGTGACAGGATCTGGTGGGACCCTTTCAACCACTTTGAAATGTTTTAAAACCCGAACTTTCTCCCCCATTTAAACACAGGGATTCAGCGGTCGTGGCCACCATATGGGCGGCCGCAGCCCCATTGAGGCGGCCGGCGGCGGGTGAATAGCCGGGGCTGGGGGGGGGCTGCCTTTCAGGGGCACACAAAGCCGCCGAGCCCGGGGAACGCGGCCGCGCTGGGGCAGCCGCCCTGCCAAGCGCTGGTGGCAGCGCCGGGGGCCGCGCCCGCCCGCCGCGGGGGCCGCGCCTAACCTCCGCCACCGCCCTCATCCATCACTGTCCGCACCGGCCGGGCCGGCACCCACCGGGGAGAAGAGGGGGAAGAAAGGGGAGGGGGAGGAAAGGGAAGGGGAGAGGGGGGAGCCTCCCAAAGGCGGCGGGAATGGCCGGCTGCCCCCCACCTCCACGCCACCGGGGGTCCCTGCCCCGCTCCACCGGGAAGCGGAGAGCACCCACAGAGCTTCTCCTGCCCTTCCCAGGGCAGCCCACACCGGGTATCCCCTTGTCCTCCACGGCCGATTTGTAAACTTTTGAAGCCAGGGAATTTTGCAACCTCTGCTCGGTTCGCTCCCTATCTCCCCTTAAACCTTTGGGCCAGCTAAAACTTCCACCTAAACTTCCTTACGATTATTTAACCGCGCCGGACAATTAAGAGATCTTCTTTTTAGGACATCTTCCCTCCCCCTCCCCCCCCTTTTTTTTTTTTTCTTTTTTTTTTTTTTTTCTTTCTCTCTCTCTATTTTTTTTTTTTTAAAGCCCCTAAAAGGAGCGGGCTCAATAGGGCTGTTCCACCTTCCAGACCTAATCCATAAGAAAGCGAGTGAATGTCCGTCCCTATTATCCTATAGCCAGACCATCTGACGCTGGGTATAGGATTTGTTTCCTGGAGAAAAAAAAAAAAAAAAAAACGCTGGGAAATAAAATCATTCCTTAGTTTCTTAGTGTCTTAATCAGTGAGGCGGAAAACAAGCAAAAAAAGATAGCAAACCAATTGCGGCACCTCTCAGCTATAGAGCTGGGATCAAAACATTGTAGCATCTGTTGAAAGAGAAAGTGTCTAAATCCTATAGAAGGCTTTAGACTTATGTGGGGGGGTGGGGGGAGGGAGGGAGGAGGGAAGATAAGAAACAGTGTCTCAGTGATCCCTAAAACCACTAAATCACTGGAGAATTTCTCCCGGATAGAGATGTCTCTTTTTGTTCTGTCAGCCCTCATGTATCCATTATTTTATTCACTGCTGCATGGCGTTTATCAGATTGAGACCATATTTGTGCCCCTCTGAGACCTAACCTCGCCTTATGCTTTTTGAGTAATGGACTCTTAAAATCCAGTAACATACCCCTGCAAGGGAAAAACATTAGAGGGAGCATGAATATTCCAGAGGAAATCCATTTTATTAATTTTAATTTTGCCATGCGGGTATTTTAAGTGCCTGTCTGCCTCCCCCTCGCCTCTGCTGTCCACGCACACACGCAGGCCCGGCCCGAGCCAGGCCGGGCCAGCCCTGCCCTGCTCCGCACCGCTTTATTTCCGTTGCAGACTGGGAGAAGGCTCCCGGGGTCCTCCCGTCCCGGTATGTTCATGCCCGGGGCTCCGCGCTCCCCCGCGGAAACTGCGCTCATCCCCATGCCACCGGGAGGGGTCACCACAAGCCCCCAGCATCTACACCGACACTCGCCCCGCTGCCAGACCCAACTGCTCCGCCGCAGCCAAGGAAGGGCCACCTGGCCCCAGGTGTGCCCACGCCGCACCCTGCGCGAAACTGGGCAGACAAGGAGAGCTCTACATTTCTCCATTTAACGCCTTTTCTCCATTTAACTCCTTTTCTCAGGAAAAACAAACAAACAAACAAACAAGAAAAAAAAAACCAATCCGGTGGGAGAGAAGGGCGCCCGGGCCGTTCGGAGCCGCAGGGGCGCGCAGTGAGATCCCCTGCGCCACACACCGCTCCGCGCCCGAGCTTTTGGGTGCGGTGCAGAGAAAGATAGGTGGGGAGCCCCGACGGCCCACGGCCGGCCCGAGGATGGCAACAGCGGGACAGGGGCAGCCCCCACCCGGCTCCGGGCGCGGCAGGTAGGGGCGAGCCTGTGGGCGGCTGCCGGTGGGAGCCGTTCCGGCTCCGAGGGAGGAGATCGAGCAAAACAAAATTTAAAAAATTAAATAAATACCCAAACCACACAAATACAACCACCAAAACTACCAAAGTGGGGGTGGGGGAAAGCGAGGGCTCCACTCTTATCTTTCTAGTGTCCTTCATAGATTGTTTTCTTCTCTTAAAACTGACATGTCTAATTGGCAAGCGGTGCCATATCGTGTCCAGAGGTCTCCTGTGGAACATTTCTACAGCTGTCTCCTTCAACTAGACGCTTATTCATGTCGCCTTAATGAGAAACAAAACGATCTCTAATGAGCAATTACATAGCGACAGAATTGTTCCCATAACAAATTCTTGCGTGTGACAGAAACATCCTTTGTACCAGATATTCTGCACACTGTTACCGATTTTTTTTCCTTGTAGGGTGAAAACAAAATGCAGGTTGTTGTTTATAGACACCTCTTCTAAAGGAATGACCACAACCAGGGAGAAAGCCGAGCCTCAACAGAGCCCGTATTCAAAAAGAAGCCATTAACCATCTTAAGTATGTAACGTAACATCCCATTATCCTTCATATTATCCCCTTGTCATTCCTACAACAAATACCTATTAATCTTCAGGATAAACAGTTTCCTATATTTACAAAGTTGTTTCGGGTCCATTGAGGAGGAACTATAATAAGCCCTACGGAGATAGTTACCGATCTCCCTGGCTTTGGAGATCCCGTCCCGGGCGGGGAGCAGGAGCCCTAATTACCGGGCTGATGGGCAAGGTTAAGGACCAGCCCCGGAACCCGCCGGCCTGCCGGCACCGCAGCTCGATGGATGCGGATTTGGCAGCGGCTGCTGCCAGGCTCCCCTGCCCAGAGTCCGGGCTGGAAGCCCGCCTGGCCACCGTCCCTCTGCCCGGTCGCCCGCAGCTGCCAGGAAAGGCGGCAAAGGGGATGCCCTCATCCCCTGTCCTGAGAAAACTGGCCACCGCACTCAGCACGGGAAGGGGGCAAGGGGAGCCTGCGTCGGGGCCACCTTCGCCGTGAAAGCTGAGCAGAGCCGGGCCGTCCCAGGCCGCGGAGCAGCACGAGGCTGTCCCTTACCTTGGGCGGGCTGGCCGGGTACCGATGTGCCGGGGTACCAGCCGGGCCGGGTGCCCCAGGTCCCCGTCTGCCCGTTCAGCATCCTTAGCTTGTCGTACATCCCGTCGGCACCCATCTGTTGCTTTTCGCTAGCCAGGTTGCGTAGGACTCTGTTTATCGACGACACCTGGAAGACAAAGGACAGGAAAGGCAATGGTAGTGCGGTAGCGCGCTCCCCGTGAGCCACCCGCGCAATCCCCGCGCCCCTCCGCGCCCCGGGCGGCTCGACCTGGGCGCAAATCTCGGGGCTCCCCCCGAGAGCCTGCTGCGCGCTGCGGCCGCTCCGTACCGCCGTGTACCCAGCCGCCCCGACTCGCTTACTACTGATGGTGGTGCAAACAAACAAACAAACCACGGGGGAAAAAAAAAAAAAAAAGCCCCAAACCCATCCCTGCAAAACCAGAGCAGAGTGATGGCTCCGGTTGATGCTCGAAGTCCGGAGGCGCCAGGCGCAGGGTGACCCGCATCTTTTTTTATTTATTTTTTTTCCTCTCCTTAAAGGCATTTGTCACATTCTGTATGAAAAAAAAATGCGTCTGACCCTGCTACATGCAAATTATGTGAACCTGTTATCCTCTCCTCTGATACCAAAACAAAGGAAGCAGAGGCTCGCTACGGCTACGCAGCATTGTACACGGCACACAGGACGGTTTTTTCATGAACTTACACTGGGTATATTATCGTTGGTACAGACCCCCTCTGATAGTAATCTGTCTCGAATCTCCCACGCAAAGATGGAGGGGCACTCTCGTTTATACTGCGCTATTTTGCTTACAACTTCTGGAGTCGCTACTCTTGGTTTACTACCTCCGATTGCCCTGGGTCTGATGGAGCCAGTTTCGTAATACCTGCCCAAAATTTTACTCACACATCCATTCGACACCTGGATAGGGAAGCGGACAGAAAATCACATTATTAATAATTTCAAGACAAAAATAAAATTGTTTAAGTATGCATTAAACAATGACAAGCTTACGTTTTGATTGTCCAGCACTTGGACTTTTGCATCTGCATGGGTCTATAACACAAAAATATACCTTAAATGGTATGAGAACTTACTTAGAGAGTCTTTTTTTTTCTTAAAAAAAAAAAATACATTCGTGGCCCTACCCTCTACAAAAGTGATACTTTAAAAACATGTGGAAGAAAAAAAAATCTTGTCAAAACGTAAATTTTTTTTAGTATCAACGTTAAAATATGCTTTAAATGCGAACAATAGCTAAGCCAGACTAGTCTCCACCGTCCTCACTGCTCTCAGAGTACTTGCTGGGAACAGGGTGAGTGGGGGCTTATCGAGACCTGCATTTACAAAGTACCCCTGGACTGCGCCAGATCACGTTAATGTCCGTAAAGACAGATTCCGGGCAAAAACAGCGTGGCTTTAAGGGTGGTTGTTTGCTTTGGGTTTTTTTCTTTTCTTTTTTCTTTTTTTCCCCCTCTCTCTTTTTTTTTTTTTTTTTTTTTTTTTTGTTTTTGTTTTTTGAAGGGAAAAAAAAGGTAAAATCAAAGAAGCGGTAAGCCACGCCAAATGCATATAGAGCTCACAAAATCATAAATAAATAGGGGGACAGTGGGAAAGGAGAGGAAACTGAAATTATGCCGAAACGTATAATTCAGTTTATTACAGCGGACTAACTGTAACGAGAGTGCAGGTTATCACCGGGTGGAAATAAAGGGGAACAACAAAAAAAAAAAATTTCAAAGGTATCTGTATATATATATATATATACGCGTAGCAAGGTCTATTTGCAGCAACAATCGAGAGAAGCAGATGGATCGTTTTATTAAGCTGGAACGAGGGTGGCGATGAGGGTGGGTGAGTGTAGGGGTGTGGGGGGGTCGGCAATTAGCGCCTGGGCGGCCCGCGGTGGACAAAGCGGCTCTGGAGCGGAGCGGTGGGAGGACGGGGGTCGCCGCCGCCTTCACCTGCAGGATCCGGGAGATGTCGCAGGGACGGGCGCCGCTGTGAGCAAGTTCCACGATCTTCTGCCGCGTGGAGTCGGGTAGCGGCCTCCCGTTGACGAACACCCCGCCGAGTTGGTTCACGCCGCTGTGACCTGCAGGAAGCACAGCGCCCACCATAGCACTCTCCACTCCCGCCCGACCCCCTCAACGACCCGCGCAACACCCCTCTCCGCGCCCTGCCGCGCAGACACCGCCGCTCTGCTCTGCTCCGCCCGCTCAGGGGGCACCGCGCCCGGCCCATCTCCGGCCCCGGCACCGTCCTCGCCCGTCGCTCCCCAGGAGCCACCGCTGCTCCCTCGCCTGCGCTTCCGGTCTGAAGAACCCGCGGGCAGCGCGAATCCCCAAACCCAGCCCAATAGCCCAGAATATTCCGGGCTGGATCGCCTTGGGTTGCTTCATGGCTTCGTCTTTTTTTTTTTTCCTGTCTTTTTTTTTCCCACCCCACCGAAAAAACCCAGCAACAACAAAACCCAACCAAACAAACAAAAATCCCAATCACCAACCAAAAAAACACCAACAGAAAAAAAAAAAAAAACACCAACAAACCCAAATCCCAAAACCCACCAGCCTGCTGTACCCGCACAGCTGCAGCTCGCTTCGCCAAAAGCAAAGCGAGAGGCTGCCTCGCCAGTGCCCAACCTGAAGCTCCAGGCTTTGGAGGAAGTCTCCCTGGAGAAGCTCTGCTCTATGCGCTCTCCGCTCTCCTCTCTTTGGAGCCTCCTGATAAATTGACTCCAAGAGCCCAGGCTTCTTAGCAATAAATAAGCTCCAAATATAGAAGAGGGGGAAAATATGATGAGCCTCTCTGACATTTGTCTTTAAAATAAAACTAGCTGCACGTCAAGTTTGAGCTTAATTTCTGGAAATAGGCGGAAGTCGCCCCGGATCATGCATGGAAGGCTAATTGAAAAGATCAGTTGGAGCACTTGTGGCAGGCGTGTCACTTTATGACAGTACTCTGCTTTTGAAAATTGCATCGTCACGACAAATAGTAGCATGATAAAACGACCCTTTCTGTCCGCATTTGGATATCACTCAGACTAGATTGAACTCTACTCGCTCTCCCTCCGAGGGAGGCTGCGGTTGGAGGTAGCCGGGGGCTCTACGCGGACACAACCGAGGGGGCACGCTCCTCGCGCAATGAATTCGAAGTGACATCGGGGCTGGGGAATTTGCCGCCCTGGCCCAGCAGCGCGGCCGACGCTGCGACCTGCGCTTCCCACCGCAGGGAGAGGAGCCCCCACGTCCCTCCCCGCCCGGCCCCGGCGGGCGGGCCGGCCCGTGGCGGCGGGGGGCGACCGGGGGGCGCAGGCCCTCGGCGGCTCGCTCCCCCCAGTCCCCCGCCCCAGCCCTCGTCGTCCTCCCTTCCCCTCCCCCCCTCCCCTGCGTCCACGTCCACGTCCCTGTAAATGAGTGCGGGAGCCCATTTCAGGGAGGGACGCTCGCCGACATAAAAAATGGCAACGAGGAAAGCAAAATCAAAGTTTCACTTAAAAGGTTAAGCCTTAATCATTATATAATTTCCCTGGAGAGCGGTGTAGATCTCGCCCAGTGGCAATGATTATGCGCCTTGTATTCTATTGCTAGTCATCTAATAGGAAAACATATGGTGTCAATTTGGATGCTCTGCACCATATACACCCAGGAGTTATTAACACAAAGCCTGAAGAGCCCGCCGCGACCTTTAAACAAAATAAAGGCTTCACCCGAATGATATCTTTTCTGCGTTTTGCAGTGGCGATCCCAAACGGCCGAGTGAAGGCATTCCCCTATTACCATAAACCCTCGGCACGCCACGGCCAAGGGCAGCTGCCACCGTCCCTGCAGGTGACACCTTCCCCGGACTTCCAGGGATTAGATTATTTTCCCAGGATAAATGAAACTACATCGCATGGACATGCAGGCAGCGGCCCCTCAAAAAAAAACCAACAAAACCCCCAAATCAACAAACAAACAAACAAAAACAAACCAAACCAACAACAACAACAAAAAATCCCCCAACAAAGCCCCGGACAGCTCCACCCGAGGTTTTCTGTGAACCCACCCAAAATCGATGTATTTCCTGACGCTCCTCACACGGAGAGACAGCTTATTAACCCGTCTAACGGAAAGGTGGTAAAGAGAAACACCGGGATGGGAGGACGACCGCAAGGACCGCGCAATTCAGCCTGTGCTACACGCGCAAAATAAGCAAGTTCTCCACGAAGGAGCGCCGCGAGGTTGCGCGACGACTGTCGCGATTTTGCGAGGTCATGCAACCCCGCAGCGCATCCTTGTCCTAGTCCAATCCCTGCTCTGGACTGGATGAGACCTCCAGTCCCGGTGCCCCTGACCTCCATGCATCCCATTCCGCTGCTGTGCAATGAGAGGCCTCTCCTCTTATCTCCAGCTTCCGCACTCAACTGCGGATCTGTGCACTCCCGCTTTGTGCAAGCACTTTCCCTTCCGAGAGGCGCGCAGGACCGACGGTGGGGTCTTAACCAATATCAGCAACCACAACAAAAAGCCCGTCCCCCATTCCCCCAAATATTAATAATCCGCAAAAGACATCAGAATCGGGAAATAAATAAATCAGGAGGTGATGGGGAACTGCGTTTAGCACGGTTGTGGCTCTTTTCCTGCCCACCGCGGAGCAGGTAGGGACACCCATGCCAAGACGTGGGCCACGAACAGGGCAATCTACGGTGGTCCGGGACCCGTGACAGCGCTCCCGGCCTCTTCCACGCCGGTACCCAGCACCCCGACGGGGCGGGCGATGCTTCCGGCCGCACAGGGCCCACCGCGCCTGGTGGAGCCCCCTCCTCCTTCCCTTCCCCCATCCCCGGCTGCCTGCCCGCTCCTACGCGCCCGCGGTCGCCCCCGCCTGCCCTCCGCGGCCGCGAAAGGGCGCGGAGTCACTTACTGTTCTGCATGTTGGGCTGATAGAGCAGTATCCCACGGGGATCGCCTATAGCAGTCTATCAGTGATAAAACAGGCGTTAATCAGGGGGGGTAGTGCACACGGTTAAGCTGCAGAGAAGCTAATATCTCACAGGCTTACTTTGTTATCCTTAGGCGTCTTCCCCCGATTATATTAAGGATTTGGGGGCTTTAATACCTCAAGGCGATAATGTACATATGTATCCCTAACACGCAGGAAAAAAAATAAGAAGAGCAACCCGCCAAGTGGCTTCTGGTTTTAATTGCATGCAGGTGGCGTATTGCCTGGCGTTAGTGCCCTTCGCTGAGGTGCTGTATGAAGTGGAGCGTCAACAATCACAAAGAGAGTCCGAAGTCGTGTTTTTAAACTTGCCTGAAAGCGGGGTGGACTGTCCTCTCATACAATTTAGGGACTCGCACATCTGCGTGTCACTAGTTAAAGTCTTCCCTCTAGGACAAAGCAGAAGAAGTACATTAAAAAGCGCGGAGCGACGCCAGGAAGGTGTGCGGGGCGGTGCGGCGGAACCGGGCCAGGGGAAACGGAGCGGGGCGGGGGCTACACAGGCACCGGCGGCTGAGGGTATGGGGGGGCGGGGGGGGGGGCCTCCACCGGCTGCTCTGTGTGCAAAGAACGGGGCTCCATTTTTTTACCTCCGGGTATTTCCTAGACTTTTGGTGGTGGTTTGTTTTTTTTTTTTTTTTTGTTTTTGTTTTTGTTTTTTTTTTTTAATGACTGGTTGTGTTTGTTGTTTGCTGTTTTTTGTTTTGGTTTTGTTCCCCCCCCCCCCCCCCCCCCCCCCGGCACTAGCAACTTTTTCTCCCCCAAACTCCCCGTCTTGTGATTAACTTCTTTTTTGGTCTTTAGATCTTCCCCTTTTTCACTGTACTGTGACACACGCTGTCTACCTCGCCTCACTGCTTTAAAAAGTAAGAACAGGAGGGGGTGAGAACTGTTAAACAAAGCCTACAGAAAGGGAACAATGGCCTCCATTCTGCTCCTCTACCCAAACCCCGAGTGCAGAAACCCAGGCTCCTTAACCGGCCGCGCAGCTTCCCAACTCAACGGACCAACAACCCTCCAACTTACAAAGAGCAGAGAAACAAGCCCCTTCTCCCTTCATTAGTGCCTGCCTTGACCCAGCGCCTGGACAGTCCTCAGCGCCTTTTTTTTTTCTCTACCCCCCCGCGCTCCCTCCCTCCCTCCCTCCCTTCCTCTACTCACTCTCTCCTCCTCTCGTCACCTTTCCTCCCTCCCTCCCTCCCTCCTTTCCTCTCCTCTCCTCTCCTCCTTCTTCTCGCCCCCCGCCCCCTATTTATTTATTTATTTATGCATCCCCATGTATTTATTTGAAATCATCGCGGGTGAAAATGGAAAAGTAATTTCTCGTTATAAATATCTGGCAGTAATTGTGTTACTGGTGCGAGTTGTTAGGGGTTGTAAAAAGATACAACAGCTCAGTGGGGTGCTCAATTGGGGAGGGACAATTACAATAAAGAGCCCATTCAAGGGGGTTGCTAAAAAAAAAGGAGGTAAAATAATGAAATAGTCGCAGCCTTCATTTCTCTCCCTTTTTTTTTCGCCTAAAAATACCCTTTCTCTTTCTTTTGCGCCTATAATGAATATTAATTTTACTCTTCCTGCATATGATGGAGAATTCAAACAGGCACGTTTCCCCATTCAGGACTAGCTACGGTATAATTTATTAAGTAGCTTTTAGTAATCTTAAATCCATAAAAATAAACATCAAACAAGTACTTTCTCGCAGCATGAAGACTTTAACTGGTAAATATTTACTGCTCTTTGGAGAGCTACCTGATTAGCAGCAGGGCAAGCTACACTGTACTTCAGTGGAAACGTGGCCGTATCTCCTCCAGCTGAACTGAACGTGAAGCCAACCCTTTAATACACTAAACACGTCTGCATAGACACACACCGAACGTGAAACCCACTTCTTCAGACACAATTTCCTCACATATTTCAGGCACAACTCATAAACGTGGGGCCTGCGGGATTAATGAAGCCATCCAGAAAGCCACCATTAAACTTCCAGCCCTCAGCTCTGCCAACACGGACCTCAGAAATGACAATGCAGTGGATTTAAAAGGGGAGGGGGAAAGGGGGAGAGAGAAAATCACCTCGAAACAAACCAAAACCAAACCCCAAACACAGCCGAAAGCCTTTTACAATAGAGAGCGAGGGTAGCCAAGTGCTTCAGCAAGGTAAGAGGAGGCATGGGGCCAGGAGCAGTGGTTTTGCTCAGCAACTCTCCAACGCTTCCACCACCGGCCCTGGTATCCCGGGCGGGTCCGGCGGACCCGCTCCCTGCAGCCATACGATCTCAAAATCTCCTTCTCCGTCCGAAACCCGGATCGGCCGTTCCCGCAGGGACCTGCGGACCTGCACCCGGCTCCCGAGCGAGAGAGGAATGCGATTCGCCGTGTCCTAAGAGGCCGGGCCTAATCTGCAAGTCGTTTTTTAGTCTCGAAATCTTCATATAATCTGAGGATGAATAACATTTTTTTCCCCTGTCCTGGTGAAACCGTAATTAGACGTTAAGATGACAAAGTTTCGTGTTCTGAGGCAAATGAGAAAAAGCTAAAAACGAATCCATTTGTGATTAGGCGTTGGTAAAGGTCAGCAGCTATAAACATTTATTGTCAAGGGCCACTTTTATTATTTTATGTCCGTAAATTGGAGAAGATGCACTCACTTTTCTTCTCTAGGACATTGTCGTCGGTTTCCAAAACAGCCTCTGCCAAGTACATTTAACAGTTCGAGAAAGTTTGTGTTTAAACTTTCCAGAGATTATTCCTGCTCTGTGCCTCCATCTAACAGCTCCGTGCAAAGCCTTGGAAGGTTAAACTCAAATCCAGATATTTTTTTCCGATTGCACTTGCGAGGAGAAAAGAATCAAGTTTATTGTTGCGCTTTCCAGGAGGACTTTTTTTTCTCCTTTCTATTTTCTTTTTGCATGGCGAAGAGTTTGCAACTTCTTAAAAAAAAAAAGCGGAAAGAAAAAAGAAAAAAAGAACAGCCTTGCTGTGGTAGAAAATCACAGGGCGGGGGGATACAAGGGGCCATTACTTGGCCCTTGCAGAAACAAGCGATTTTTATTTTTCATTAATTTTTTTAAAATACTTTGAAAGCATACGGGTTTTAAAAAGCAGCAAAAAGATTCCCCAAAGAGGACACGGCAAGCCCCGGTGCCGAGGAGGGATGGGGTGGTGTGGGGGCGGCCGATGGGGCCCGCGGAAAACGGTACGGGAGGATCCGCGCCCCCGGCGCTTCTCCCGCGCTGGAGCTGGGAAAGTTGCCGGCACTAGGGACAAGTTGGGAAGATCCCCGGGTGGCTGATTAAAGCTGACAGCCCTTCAGCTCCGCTCAGCTCCCCGCCTGTACCGCGCCTGGGAACTGACTTGGCCTAGGATGTGATTTATTCTTTTTGCCTTTTTTTTTTTTTCTCTCCTCAATGCAACTCTCCCGGCCGCTTGTTCCTTCTTTCCCCCCACTATCACGGGTGATTATTTCCTAACCGAGAGCGCAAAAACACAAAGCAGAAGCCGCGGACGGGGCCGGCCCTGGGGCAACAAGGCGCCGTTTTCTTCCCTCCATCCCTCCCTCCTTCCCACGCAGCGTGGAGTGGGGCCGGAACCCAGGTCGGGCCGTGGCCGTCCGGGACGGTAGCCCCGGGCTACAAGCACAGCCCCAACCCGGCCCAGGCTCTGGCCTCGCCGTCCCTACGAGCTGGTGTACCAGCAGCTTCGGCAACATAGACACCGCTCTTGTGGTCTCCCTGCCCAGCAAATGCTGCGTGGGAATTATTGCTGCTGGTGTTGGCATTGCTTTCCGAGTCAGATGCTTTAGCTTTTCCAGAGGACACGGACTCATGTGAAAGGCAGAAAGTTTGTGAGCTCTTAGGCTGGAAAGTTCCCGGGGAAGCTCTCCAGAATGCAAATGGCAATATGAGCGAGAGAGAGAGAAAGAGAGGAGGAGAGAGCAAGAGCCCTGCCTAAATATTAAAATGCAAGGAGGGAGAAGTTGGGAGAAGAAATGAGCAGACTCACCTTTATGAGGCATCCTGTCTTGTTGTCAAAGCTCCTGTCAATAGTTTAAGAGCGCACTGATTTGAAATGATGGTGCTTTAAAAAGAGTTGCCAGCAAAATAGTTTTTCTCCACTGAAGCTGCTGGTTGTGTGATCTTGGATTCCTGGGAACGAGACAGAGATTGACAATAAAATGGGCTGTCAGTGACTGGAGAGCGAGAGATAAAAGAGTGTGTGAGTGAAGTGGGGAGAGAGAGACAGAGCACACCTATGCTGATTGGTGATGGTTCAAGTGTATTAATGTATGTGTGCCTTGGTCTCTGCCTCGCCTCCACTGCTCTTCACTGGCCCATTAGCAAAGCCTGACCTCTGTCATCATCTTCCAGCAAAACACTTCCTCCCTGCGCCTTAACCAGAGCGGGAAATGCGGCCGAGCCGGGGCTGGCTTTTCAAACCCACTAATCACTCCGCAACATGCAAATGCTTCCCTCGCTCCCACACAAAATATTGCTTTATGCAAAGCACTGCCAGCGCCTCCCCGCCGCCGATTGGCCGCCCGCCGCCCGGCACGGCTCAATTGGCCCAGCCGTTTGAATATGAATGCACTGGGCCCGGCTCCCCGCTCCGGCTCCGCACCCGCTGCCTGGCCCGGCCCGGGGCTCCACCACCACCATCACCACCACCACCGCCGCCGGGCCCCGCGCACCGCGTCCGCCGCCTGCCAGCCGGGCCCCGGGGACCGGCGCGTTTTCAGGTCGGGATGGGGGAGGGGGCCGAGGGTGGTGGGGGTGGTGGAGAAGGAGAAGGAGGAGGAGGAGGAGAATGAGGAAGGGGGGGAGGGGGGGGGAAGGAAAGGTCAATTTGCATTTAAACAGTTCGCTCCCGTCCGACAATGGAGATAAGGGGAAAATAACATTCAAATGGTAAAGACATAAATATTTGGGAGACAGGCGCTTTGTCAGAAGAGAATCACCCGGAGCTCCCCTAGCCCGGCACTCCCCCTCCTTTCCCGCTCCCAGCGCCGGGGAGCGGGAGGCTCTGCCCGGCCGGGAAAGAGCAGAGCAAATACACCATTTACTTTGTGTATTGAGGGCTCTTGTGAAAGGCCCTGAAGAGTCCTTTACCAAACACTCACAAACTTCTCCCACGTGCCATTTGTTGACTAAGGGCTGCCGGTCTGGTGTTGGTTTTTGTTGTTTTTTTTTGTTTTGTTTTGTTTTTTTTTTTTTTTTTAAAGACACCGTGAAGGACCTGGAGGAGGTGTGGGAGGGTGTCCCACAGGCTGTGGCGGGGGCGGGCAACGGCCGGGAGCTGGGCAGTGCCGTCACTTTGTGCCGGGAGCTGAAGGGGCTTTCCCACCCCCGCCTTTTGCAAAGGGAGCCCCTTCACTGGCTGCCAGAAACTCGAGGGGGAAAGTAAGTAAATGACTTTGCTGCTCTGACCACACACCACAAGTACATTTGTTGAATGCCGGACTATTAAGACACACCTCAGTAAACTCTAAAGCAACCCCTCCGCGCATGCATTTAAGGTTACACTGGGAGCACCAGTCCAAGCTCAGGGTGTCCCAATCGGTTATGGCGAATGGGCCGGGGTGAACGGGGAGGTCTGCACAGGGAAGAGGAAAACAAACAAACAAACAGAAAACTTGGAAGAAATAAAGGGAAGAAGGAGAAGGGACAGGAAAAATAAATTCCAAGACTCACGGCGGAAAGTGGAGAGTATGAACGCGCAAAGCATAAAATGAAGTCGTAGCCGCATACACTTGACTTCTCTTGACATGTGAAAAGTGCTAAAAGTCAAAGCTCATCAATAAAGTATCTTGAAATTGAATAAGAGCCCTGACAACCATTGCATTCTTAAATAAAGTACAATGAGGAGACAAACGACTCTGCCAAGGAGTTTGCATGTGAGTGAAAGGGCCCCTCAATGGGAACGGGATAATGGGCTGCCCAGCCGTCATGCACTGTCATCCCCGGTCCCGCCGAGAAGCTGCCACAGCTCCCTAATAGCACAAAATGGGCTCTTAAGAGACTACCGCTTTTCCCTCCGCCGCTCGCTCCCCTGCCCCTTCCCCCGCGGCCGGGGTGCTCCGATGGGCACCCCGCTCGGCGCCGGCGCGGAGGCCCTGGAGGTTGAGGCCGAGGAGGGAAGCCTCTCCCTGGCCTCCGCTGAAATCGGGATCGGGACGAATAAAATTTTTCCTCAGAGGCTGCGAGGAAGGGAGAGCCACCAGCACTGCTGCCCCGGGACCCGCCGGCGCGACCTGCATCGGCGAGGGACCAGGGCAGTTCCCTGTTCCCCACTCCTCGGCGCGGCTCTTGCCGCCTTCTCCAGGACTAAGTCAACCTGCCAGTTTGTTTCTTTATTTCCCCGAGTCATGCACATCCATAGAAACGGAGCTGAATATCGCAATGGACACACAGGAGCATCTGGGTATGAACGGATCTCCTCTGAAGGTAAGGTAGGGCAGGAGCGGGGGAACCTGGGCGTGGGGATGTGGGGCACCCCAAGAGGGACTTTGCCAAAACCAGGGTCGGGGGCAGGACCCCTCTCCCCCGACAGCCCCCTAATCCCCGCTCTCGCTTTGTCTCCTCCTCCCCAGAACTTCCCAAACTATCAGCTGCCACCAAGTTAACCTGCCCGTGGACAAATACCATCTCAGGGGCGCCGAGATTATGCAGAGCGACAGAAGAGAAGCGAAACAAGGGCCAAAATAAAGTACGAACCGATGTCCCGTTTGTGTCCCTTCCAGGCTGGGTCCCGACGAGCAGCCAGGTGGAGTCTGCCTGCCCTCCTAGTTGCCGGTGGCAGAGGCCGGGCGTCCCGCCTCACGCATCCTGCGGGCGAGAGAAAGAGGCTGCGATTTGTAAACTCGCACAAATCTCAGAGGCTCCAAAGGGATTTCAAAGCTGGGATCTAGTCCTTTTTCTCAGTTGAAGCCAGTCTTATCCGTGGGTTTTAAATTTTCTTTTCTTGCCTTTTCTTTATTTTCCTGGTTCACTCCCTCTCTAGCGAATGAGCGATTTGTCTTTATTCTCGTCCACGGGGCGTTAAAGGAGAAAAAGAGAGAAACCACTTTGTCCAAAATCGCAGGCAAATATCATTTTTACAAGCTCTCAATTAGCCATCCCTTGGATTAGCACCTTCTTACGCCTCCTCGCCGGAATAAAGCAGCCGTAATCTTGTTGCTATTTTCCCCTCGGGCGCAGCGGGCTTTGTGTTCCCTCCCCCCAAAAAAACTTTTAATGCCCCCCTAGTCGGGAAAAAAAAATAATACCCGGGCAAGGAGGGGAGGGCAGGGGTGAAGCCTGTGACGTCACGGCGGGGGAGGGTGAGCGCCGGTGGAGCGGGAGCCCCGAGCAAAAGTTGAGAGGAAGAAAGAGTAGCGGGGCGGGCCACAGGGCCGCGCCTGCCCCGTCGCGGTACCGCCCGCCCCGTCGCGTTCCACGGAGCCAGGTTTGTCCCTGCGCGGATCTCCGCGATGTCTGGTCCGGCTCAGCGCCGCCATTTTAACTCCGCTCGCGGAGGCACTGCGCGGAACTGGGAACCACACCGGCCTTAGTCCCACCGCCACCCCTAGGCCCGTTATCCCCTGCCCGTCCACCGGAGCAGCCGGCAGTTCGCCCCGTCCCGGCCTCCGCGCCCTGTACGACGGCCCCTCGCCCCCAGGCCTGCAGTCCTCCGGCAGCGGTGCCCGGACGGGAGAACCAGGACTTTCGGGGACTGCCAAGCCTAGATACCTCCGGAGGAAGGGCTGGCTTTGCTTTTTCTTTTTCCTTTTTTTCTACCTAGCAGCTTTCCAGCTGCCGCTCGCCCTTCCGAGAATGCTGCCACCTTCTCCGCTTGCCCGGCCTGCTTTTTCTTTTTCTTCCATTTCCCCCCTCCCCGGTTTTAGTTTTCCGTTTGGTTGCTTTTTCGTTTGTTCGGTTGGTTTTGTGTTTGTGTTTGTTTTAACCTTAATTAAAAATGATTTTTCGACTTTCAAAAATGCTCCTCTCACCTTTTTAATTAGACGAGAGGAGAAGCACTGCTATGAGGTGCTCCACATTCCCCTTTCCCGAAAGCCCTGCCCTCCTGCCAACGCGCAGACCGCTCCCCCCTTCCACGGGAGAGAGCTGCGCCGTGGCATCCCACGGCCCCGCAGTGGCTCTCGGCATGGATCTAGACACCCTTTGAAGATTTCTGTTTTAAAATCCCCGTAGGATTATTGTAACTAACATTTTTCTGCATCTGTTTTGTCTCCCTCTCCCTCTTTTTTTAAACTTTACAAAACCAAACCAACAAACAAAAAAAAAAAAAAAAAAGGAAATTTTAAAATGAGCATAATATATATATTTTTTTAAAAGGTAAGTAACTATTATATATGATTTTCCTCCCCTAGTTAATGTAAGGGGTTTTTGTTTTGTTTTTTTTTACATGATCTCCTGTCTGGGTACTGATCTGTGCTAAACACCAGCATTTGCTTCCCTTTCGTATTTTGTTAAGTGTTGAAAGCAGGAAATGCTGAGTTAGAGACTCCAATATCGTCTCGTTGTATTAATATCCGGGCTGCAAACTACCTTTTTTAATACCCAGAAAAATGCTTAAAGTCCTCTTGTCCAGTTCGGTCTAAAACTGAAGAGATACACAAGTCCTGACGTCTTAGACTACAATGCTTTTGCCTTCAGGACACTTAATGCCTATTTGTATATGTAGAGACAGTATTTGAAACCTATAATGCACAGGACACTGAGTTAAGTGGAGCTTTTCTAGTTTATAAACAATCTGCAAAAAGTTTGGAATCGATTTTACCTCTTTTCTGTTGGCCTTCTGCATAGGGCACAGTTTTGTCTGGCAGAAAAAAAAAAAAAAAAAAGGCTTTCTGGACCATGCTGTGAAGTCTCTTTGAAACTGGAAGACGAATATACATCTTTCTGTACCAGAAAGCCTTCGATTATGTCTATCTATCTATATGTGAAAAGTGTCATGCAACCGGACCCGCTCGAAAAGCCTTCGGAGGAGAAGGGGGGTGGAAGCTTAGCGCATCCTGACGGGCTTTTTAAATGCTATTGATTGGGACAAGCTGTTCAAAACCCCAGTAACAGTTAATCTGCCTGTTAATCAAGCCACTAAGGAGCTCAATGCGAGTTTTATTAGCAACCGGAGAACACAGGCAGCAGAAAGGATCAAAAGCCTACACCCTTGATATTTGTAAAACCAGCCTTTCCTAAAAATATATTTTCAATTACAGAGTAATTCGGAGCTTATCAGGGCTCGCTCGCAGCCCCGCGCAGATGGTTCCGCAGCCGCTGCCAAACGCCACGAATCCCAGTGAGCCCTGCCGAGACTGCGGGCTTAAAAAGCAACACGGGGAAAACGGGGTCCCGCTCTCTCCTTTCTCTCCCTCACGGCTCTTCTGGCCTCCTGAATTAGCAGCAAAACCTAAATTTGGCAAACTACGAGGAACCGATAGAGAAACTCCTCGAATTCACGTCAACTGTGTTATTAGGCTGAGGGGTCGAGGGCTCTTTTGCTTTTAGCAGGCATGTTTGATTCATCGCGACAAGTTTGCCCTCTGCCCATCCCTTTGGTGGAGCCACTCATTTAATTCCTAAAAAAAATAAGTTTAAATCACAAGATTCGTAATTTGGAGAGCCTGATAATAGAATTTCAATTGATTTAGTGACCAGAAATATTATTATATCGGCTAAAATCAACATTTGATCTTGTCATTTTTAATGCAAGCCAATTGCTTTATATGTCAGCGAGATATGCATATAAAAGACTATCTGGTCAGAGGTAATTATGTCACAGCTTTTTCTCGGCATGACAGCTGGATAAACACCATCTCCAATAAACATCTCTAATTAGGGAGGAGGATCTGAGATAGATGGTGTTTGATTTATTACTGAAGGAGAATGTCCATTTACCGGTATACTATAGTGAAGCCTCACAGGGAGAGTTCCTTCTAACGCACCGTAAGGAATATTTGGGGATGCTCGAGGACAGGTAAGCGGTGATTTAGGTTTTACGGTGTTTTTTTGTTTCGAGTTACTTCGGTGGAAGAACGACCCTTCTAGGGTATCTCTCATTCCCACTGAAACCCTGATTTAGCAGAGGTATCTAGTGCTGGGAAGGCAAGACTGAGTTTTGGGGGCGAGAAGTGTAACCTCTTCTACTAGACTTTTCCCAGCCCGTACAGGGCGACCAAGCTCCCGCGGCGACCGGCGAGACCCCGGCGTTATCCAGTGAAAGGTGGCTGGCCCGACAGCCTTCCCGCAGCCCCACCACCATCTCGCCTTTCCGCGCCCATTCGAGGGGGCGTGAGGTCTCGCCCCTCTGCATCCTCTGCATCCGCTCCCATCCCATCCAGCTGCGGCCCGACCAGGCAGCCGGCTGCTCCGGGGTGCTCAACGGGGCCCCCGACGGGTGTGGTAACCTGCAGCTGCCCCCGCCACCTGAGATGGGTAACGGCGAGGGAGCAGGGCTCGGGTCACTGGGCGGGAGGAAAGGGAGGGGGTTGCACCGCCCGCACGGGGAGGGGGAGGTTTGGGAAGCCTTTCGCCGCGCCGGCCGCCCCCTCCGCCCCGGGGCGCCCCCTCCAACGGGCGGGCAGCGGCCGGAGCCGCTCCCTCCTTCCCTCCCTCCCACCCCCACCTGTTGTGCAGGGTTCTAGCCCGCTTCCCTAGCTTTTCACCTCCACGGGGCAGAGGTGCCCCGGCTGCCCGGGGTCGGTCGGCCGTTTGAGTCGGCGGGAAGGACCAGCCTGGGGTTGGGGCGAGCGGCAGGGGACGAGGCGAGCGCACGCGGAGACGTTACCTGTCAGCGGGCGCTCGGGGCCTGGGCACGGCGGTCCCGCGGCCAGGAGGAGGTACCTGGAGGCTCCAGTCGCCAATTTCCACGCAAGAACCTGCCACACAGTTTAAATGTCAATGACAGCAAAAGAGGGGTGCTGCCTTTGCACTAACTTTCCCTTAATATCCACGCCAGCGCCTCCCCCATTGGCTGAGCCGCCCCGGTGACGTCACGGTGGACAGTAGTTAGCTAATGAGACATTTTAGGCGACACGATCGCGGACGGCGAGAGCCCGGACACCGCCCGCCCCGACGGCGGAGATGGCCCGGCCCGGCCCGGCCCCCGTTCTGGGGCTGGGCCACGGGTCGGGGCTCCCCGCGCAACGGGGGAGGCCGCTGTTTCCTCCGATTGCCTCCCTGCAAATAGAGCTGCGGCCCGACGGCTCTCCCCATCCGCAGCGCTGCCAGTAGCCGGGTCCATCCCTGACCTCCCACAGGCCAAGGATTAGGCTGAGATTTGGCTTCTTCACCTGTGAAAAGCCCTCCAAGGAGGAAGGTGGTGCGTGGGTAAAAAGACACCCCCACCCCCCCCACACACACACAACTTGTCTTGACCCTGCAGCTCCTGGGAAATGCTGTGGCCACACCAGCCCGCCCTCAGCACTCAGGCGGAGCGGGATGCTGGACGGAACCTTGGTGCGCCCGGGACACGCGTGTGTCGGCTGGGCAGCCCTACCCGCGCCGTGACAGCCCCTGCGGGTGACCCGGGCCCAGCAAATTCTTCCCGGGCTCTCCACTCTGCTCACCACACCCTTTCCCATTAGAGAGGGAGGGAGAGAGGCCGTTATTTGCACACACTTGTCAGGGTAAATAATTTATCAGAGAAGAGCCCCCCCCGCCCCAGTCGATAGTTTTATTGAACTGCACTTAAATGTTTCATGAACCTGCCGCTCGCCTAGGATGAGGTGGGAGCTGACAGATAGATTAGAGGCAGGCTTTGACGGGGGGCGGAAGGAGAGGGATTTGCGGGGTATTGGGGTGCCGCGGAGCTCGTCGGGCCCCGGCCCCTGCTCCGGCTCTGTAGGCCGGGGTTCGGAGGCCGCGACCAGAGCAGGGAGCCCGAGGGGCCCGGCTCGGTTCACAGATGACCCTTTCTCCTTTACGCGGCCGGACCGCGTTTAAGTCCCGCGCTTTGGCAGGTAGCGACGGCCCCGGGGGGGCGGCCCAGGCGCGGGGGCCCGGCGGCGCTGCCAGGAAGGGGTTTCGCGGCGCGTTTGGAGCCGCTGCCATTAAGGGGCTTGTGGTTCCCTGCAACCCGGCAGGGTCCTCCAGGGAAGCGTTGGAAACACCACGGCTCCCGCCTGCTTATCTGGCTGTCAATAAAAGGAGATGGCTCCTAAAGCAGGGCCAGGTGCTGCCTCCCTTGCTCTCCAGCGCGCCGCTCTCCAGAAACTGCTCAGGCGTGAAGCCAAGTCTGCTTGGCCAGGCCTCGGCGGAGGCAGGCAAACAGTCCCCCTCGCCAGAACCAGAGCGCTCTCTGTTTGCCTTTTTATCTCCTTAAAAAAAAAAAAAATAGAGAGAGGGAAGAGAGGCAGGAAGGTGGGGGAGAGCCATGAACAGAGTCCGTATTTGGCTGTGAGATCGCCGCAGAGGCTTAAGAAAAAAAAAGAAAATGGAAAAAAAAAAAAAAAAGAAGATAAGGGGAAAAAAGCTGCGAAACGCCGTGCCATAAGGCAGCGGGACCCCGGGGGCTGGGGTGCCGGGCCGCCCGGCTGTCTCCTCGGGTCACCGGCTCAGGACGCACTGAGGCGGGGACTGGGGACACTCCTTGGATAGGACCCGTCTCACCCCTCGAACCCTGAAGGGGGGGATGTCCAGGCGCGCAGTGGGCCGCACAGGGAGCACCCGGAGAGCTCACTCCCCACCGGGGACCGGGTGACTCTGGCAGGGAGCGGTGCCGGAGAAACAGGGAGAAAAGCCATCCCCCGGTCTGTGTGTCCCCCCGTTATTTCTGTTTTTTGTCACCGTCGGGGCCGCAGCCTTCACCTGGGCCGCGGACGAGGGAGGCGGCTCCTTGGAACAGCGTGGAAGGAAGCTTGGCTCTGTGTAAGGCTCCGTGCCGAGCAAGGGTTCGGAGTAGGGACACGGCAACGTGTTACAAATTTATAAGCATTATACATATTTGATTTACACCACAATACGAAGTTGTGGTGGTGGTGTTTGTTGCGTTTTTTTTTTTTTTTCTTTTCCCGAGGATGCCCCAAACCCCCGTGTTCACATAGATTGAGCAATTCTCAACACACACTGTAATAATGAGCTTTAATTCTCTATCCAAGCAGAACTTGAGCAATAATAATAAGCACATCAGAACAATTTGTTTACTGTGGCATTGTACAGGCTGCAGGGTCCAAGACTAGCTGCAATAAACGGTAAAAACCAAAGGAAACTCTGTAGAACAGGAAAAATATTGGGATAGAAACGTGGTTTTGGCTTTCAAGGAAAAAGGCACTTGACTAGCATTTTAGCTGGGATATTTTGCCCTTGTCCAAGGTATGTAGTTTTAAATACTTTCTTCTTATTTTCCCCACACATTTCTTTGCTTGTCTAACATTTCTCTTTTGCCCCCAGGATTGCGTTTAAACCTTGATGCAGAAACGTAATTTTGCTCTTGTTTTGGTGTTGTTTTTTTTTTTTTTTATTCCTCTCGTCCTGTCGGTTCAGCCCTCTCGCAGTTTGATAGAAACTGAATAGCTCCATCTCTTCGAATAAAAAATACCTGAGTTATTATTGAAATGGCTTTTCATGTGTTGCCATATAAAGGGCTGAGAGCTTTCCGCCTGTTGTGTGGATGGCAGCCTGCGAGGCTCTCCTGTAACCTGGTAAACGGTCGCTCCTCATCTTCTCCTGAGCATTCGCCAAGAGCGGGCTGAGC
This sequence comes from Indicator indicator, assembly GCF_027791375.1. NCBI lineage: Eukaryota > Metazoa > Chordata > Aves > Piciformes > Indicatoridae > Indicator > Indicator indicator. Next base: position 6,774,643 of record NC_072030.1, read on the forward strand.
CGGCTGACACAGGGCACTCCGGTTTGTGAACCCTGACGTGCTGGAAACTTGTTGTAACAAGCGGGATTAGCGTGCGGGAGTGTGTGTTGGGGGCGGGGGAGGGGGGGCGTTGGGGGTTAATTTAAGAAGCTGCAAGAAACTTCTGTGAACTGAAGCGTCCTAAAGACAGAAATTTAGCAGAAAAATAACATTTTCATTCCTGAAGGATCCCACTGTAGTCGACTGTATAATAAGACTATTATTTTCAACGCCGTAACCTTGTTTTCTCATCCAAAAACACGTAATTCAAAATTAAAAAAAAAAACCAACCAAACAAACTTATTGCTTCAAGAGAAACGTACAGCTATAAATAGTTTCTTTATACCTTAACTTTGAAGCTGGGCTTTCTCTATTTTTTTCCCTAGGACTCTTAATGCTATTAATTTGTCTAAAACTTTATTCTGGGTTGTCTTGAATTATTTCCCTTCTCTATGCTTTAAAACATTTTCATAATAAGCGTGACTCCGGACAATGTTTGATTTGTTTTTCTCCCCTCATCCTGGTTTAGACTGAGACATTAGCTGAATTCCCTGGGGGTGATTGGATGCAATTCGCTGAAAGTCGACAGGCACGTCCTGGATGTTAGAAATTCACTTTTCCTCAACGTGACAAGGCTGAGTTCGATCTACAATTGTATTTGAAAGGGCAATGAGCGGAAAGATCTCCCATCATTAAAGCCTCCCTCTTCTTTAGCAAAATAACAAGATACTTCATTTGCACACAAACATTCAGGGAAAAAAAAAAAAGTAATCCCCAAACCCCGAACGACCCGCGATAACTCTTTAATAAAACGCTATCTCTGCATAATTTGGGAGGGGGAGACGAAATATCAAAAGGTATCAGAGGTCCCCCAAAGCGCCCATGTGATCAAGTTGACTTTTTACTTAAAATCTTGAATAAGATGTGAGTTGTAACAAGGGGATTTGCACTTACTCCATGACCCTTGTAATTGGATTAAATATAGACTGAGACGTACAAAAACATACCAAGATTGACACCTGCCAACTGGACTTCCTTATGATTGATTGTGATGCTTCGTGCTGGCAACAATAATGAAATAAATTGTATGGATAAAACAGCACATTTGTCATTTCCGTGCCATAAGAGAGGAAGGCAGCGTGTTAGGCAAGCTGTTATCTGACAGGCACGAACAGCAGACACAACTAAAGAGCTAAACAAGGATTCCAGACATTGACAAGACAAATTATAACTTGTCACAACCTTTTTAAATTCAAAAGTTTTCAATTAACATATATATTGCTGTTACATATAAGATCGGGTGGACTTAAAACATAAATAGCCAGGGACGGAGGGTATCGGGGGGCTGCGGGAGTCTGCGACGTGCCGGCGTTGCCCCGGCTGCTGACGGCACTCACCGAAGCCGCGGCCCCGGGGACGACTCCCCGCAGCTGCCGCGGAAGCTGCTCCTGCCCCAGGGATGGCTTTGCTGGGGCAGCCGGACGAGCCGACGGGGCCGTTCCCGTCCACCTTTGTCCGTCCCGCCGCCCAGCCGTAACATGGAGGGGCGCGGAGAAGGAGGAGGAGGGCTGGGGGGTGCGCAGGTAGCGCATTATTCGCGGCGTGCCGGGCTTCTGGTGTCAAAGCACCGTCCGCTCAGCCAGGGCTGAAAATTGCGCTTGGCGGCGGTGTGCCTCGTAGGTAATTGATTTGGATTTATGGCTCCCGGAGGCAATTCGCGTCTGGGGGATGGATGCGGCACAGGCGGGCGGCCGCTCTCCTCCGCGCCCGACCGCATCCGCGTAACGCGGGCAGCGTCAGGCTCGCAGAGCCAGGCTCCAGGTTCTCCGCGCCGGGTTCTCCGGGCCGGGTTCTCCGCCTCCGCTATCCACCAGGTCTGCAGGGCGAGATCAGCCCCCTTGGGACCCCCCTGGAGGTCCGGGGCTGGGATCTACGCCTGATACTATCCTTGCTCTCCCGAGGGCGGTACCGACCTTCGGCTTCCCACGGCCACTAGTGACCGAGCTCTCCCCAGCCCGGCCCGGATGTCCCCTCAGTCCTGGCCAAGAAGGGGACCTTCCCTGCGTGGGGGTCACCTTGGCACAAGGATTTGGGGTTGGGCTGGAGTTTCCAGGATGCCCAAACAGGATGTGAGCCCCATAGAGGGCTGGGGCCGGCGCGGTGGGTCAGTGGCCAGGTTTGGGCCATCTGGATCCTGCTAGGTCCTTTCTGAGTGAGCTCTGCCTTTCCCTGAGCGCTCCGAGATGGGAGCGGGCTCACCGGGGCATGGACCCGAACATAACATCCCACCTCAGACTGCCCAAAATGCCAAGGGAACATCCGAGCCATTTCGCCTCGGTCCTGATGCGCTGTGCCCGAGGAGATGCTGACCTAAGCCTAGCCGGCCATCCTTCCCTGGGAGCATAGAGAAATCCCGATTCTCCCTGGAAACCGTCGGGTCCTACTCGAGGGGCAGCTCCAGCGCTTATACAAACATTTTCACCCCCGTCTCTTTTGTCTGAGCGTGTTTCTGCTAGGTCCGAGTGGTAAAAGTGCAGGGCTGCCATCGCCGGGGGCAGAGGTAAAGGACTCTCCCCGCAAAATCCCGAGATCCAACTTGGGGAAAAAGAACTAATATTCCAAGGCGACCTTTCCATTTGCTATAATCACTGCCAAACTCATTCCTCTAAATTAAATGCTGCAAGTGATTTGAATCCTTGTAAAGCAAAAAACCAAGTTCCATCGAATTAGTTGTAGCCTGCCTGCTTTCCCCAGTGACTGCATCTATTAACATTATAATCTCAAACACCATTTTTTATGTAACACTATTGTTAGTAAATCAACTCTTCAGGTCCACAGAGACGCTGACCCCTGGCAATTCAGTGAAAGTGTAATTATCTCTCCGAATCTTGGACAGATTTAAGAGATTACATTTCAACTAAATCTATATCAATGCTAATTTTTTCCAGACTCCAGGTGCTAGGCACTCCGAAATGGTGTTTCTGCCCAGCAGAATGGGTTACAAAGAGGAGAGGGCTTGCTGTGTAGAGGGCCAAAAGAAATGCAGCCCCACATAAAATTACACCTATTTTTTTGCTACAAAACCTGGTTCTTGTATGGCAAAGTTAAACAAAGCAGCTATGCTAAATTAACGTTAAATAAAGGCTAGTTTAATGCTCGGTTACAGTCAACTGGTGTATATTTGATGGCTAATTGTCTATCAAAATTAAAAAGAAAAGAACAAATGATTCGTTATAAGAAGGTGTTAAAAGCTTCGACAAAAGGACATTTCACAAATATAATATCTGTGGATGGCGAATTGTCCTTTTGAACCTTTTTTAATGTATTAAAGGCCTGGGACTCCCTAGATATGAATAATGGGGAGAAACGCGTTCTTTTATTCGAAAAGAGCCTCCTTTAAACTTGTGGCTCTAATAAAGCGGCAAGGACAATATTCCGGGAGGAAGGAGAACGCGCGTTGCTGTGATTTCCGACGGCCACTTAAATAAATAATGCCCCGGCAGTAAAAAGGCATTTAAATGTTATTTGGTTTGCGCTTAAAGAGACCTAAGCTCCTTCCCGGCGGAGAGCAGCTCTCACTTGCAAATCAACCGCTGTCAGCAGGGGGAAAACAGTATTTGGAGGGCTGCGGGGACTGGGACAGATCCTGCCTCGGGTGCCCTCGGCCAGGCGAGGTGCGGGGCCGCCCGCCCAGCATTTATTTCTTTATCAGAGTAACGGGCCAGGAAATATGCCAGGGAAGGGGCGGGGGGAGGGGAGGGAGGGAAGCGACAGGGTGAGAGCCACAAAAATAAGAGGGGGAAAAGGGTAAACCCAACCAACCAAGAAACCTTCTGTGCGAAGTTAATTAAAGAGAATGGAGGCGAAGCGGCAATGGGGCAGGGTCAACCCCGTCAGTTCCGCGGGCGCGGAGCCGTGTGTGGCCGGTCCGCGAGGGGAGGGAGAGGGTCCGCACCCCCGCGGAGGGCGTGTGGGAGAGCTGGAGTATGCAAAAAAGCCCCGACTAAATCATGCAGCAAGAACGACAAACCGTCTGGAAAATGGACCCATGGAGCAGCAAGAATGTACTTTTTTATCTTTGACAACTTGTATCCTAAAGAAACTATCTTGAAGATAATTGAAATGATTACAATTCATTGCTGCCTTACTTTGAGTAGAAACAGTCAAATAATGAAATCTTAGTAATACAGCAAAAATTTAATCTACATTACACCACTGCTCAAGGTTTCCTTCCCCTCTCCTTTCTTTCTTTCTTTCTTTTTTTTTATTCCTAACTTCGTCTTGAAATATTATGTTCAAACATAATTCAGCACTTCATTGAATTATTCATATTTTCAGGGTTATTTCCCATCCCCTCCTGCCCTTTCTCCTTCAGTAATGGTCTTCTCTGAAACTTCTAGGTGTGGGGATGTGCTCATCTGTAAAGGAAGTACCCTCTGATGAAAGAAGGGACCCCAAAACTAATACCAATGAGACTGGGGTGGGTGGTGGAGATGTACATGCCCCACAGCCTGAGTGAAGGTTTTGGATACTCCCCATCTTCTGCAACTGCAGCTGCAGGAGCTGGGGGTTAGCAAAAATCTCCTTTCAGGCTGTGATGACCAAGGACTGGGCAGGCATGATCTGTCCCGTGGAGGAAGAGGTGGCAACAATTAATTTCTGGAAACTGTTATGAGGCTCAGTCCTTCTATTATTATTATTATTATTATTACTGTTGTTGTTCATGTTGTTAATGTTGTTGGTATCATCAGTATCACTACAACTATCAATGTCACTATTTTACTATTACTATTAATTACTAATTTTATCAGGACAGTGTTTGCTAGAAGCCATAGGGTGTCCCCAGTGATGAGGGGTGTTGGCTGGGTTGGTATTTTCCAATAATTTTGGGCTGAAGCAGGGCAGTAGGACTCACTTGACATGGAAAATGTGATGGAGCTGGGGTGACCCTCTGCCCTAAGTTACTCCTGGCTTCCCCCCAGCTCCCCACTAGCTAGCTTCACAGTTATTGATTGTGGCACTGCCCAGGATGCCCGAGACCCTTTTCAGCCTCCCACCCTGCAGATTGTGAGGGAGGCAGCCTGCCTTTTAATCCAAGTCAGAAATGGACCAGGATACATCCTCAATGCAACTAACTGTTTCTAAAAAAAAGACCATCTGGTAATTGTCTTCCTTTAGATCTTCCCTTAATTATGCTTTTAATTAAAGATGGTTCAAGGCATTGGACCACATGAAGGGCAGTAATTACAAATTACATTACAAACCCAACAGATGTAGCTCTATCTGCTGGGAAAAAGGTACCGGAATAAAATTTGACTAAACTTTAGGATAAATTAATCCACTGCCTTGAGAACAGAAGCACATTTTTTATTATGCAGACTCTAGCCAGGATTTAAGTTCTCTGTCATGATTGTTTTCATATTTCTTTGACATCTATTGATTTGGAGGCAGCTGCAAGGCTTTGTCACAAGAGAGAAGAGCAGTCACAATATATTAGCTTGATGGCATAACTCGAATATGAGTAGGAAGGATAGAAACATGACAGGGAGCCATGTGATCGAGTGATGGGTCTCCAACAAAATAAAGAAATTAATTTTTAATAAAAAGCTTTAAAAATACCACAGCAACAGTGAAAGGAATGACAGATCTTGTTAATTATCAAGTGTTGGAGCCTCTTAAATTTACTCCTGAAGACTACAATGGGGCAGTTACGACTTAAGCATTTGGGCAGAAGTCACAGGGAGCAAAGCTCCTGTGTGGGGTGCGCTTGGCTGGAGCCCATCCTGCCCCAGCTGCCAGCCTTGGCCTGAAGACACTGGGGCACCTAGCTGCCATGGCAAGGCTCCCCTTCCCTGCCAGGCACTGGAAATAATTATCTTACTTTGCCCATGATCCACTCAGAGGCAAAACTCAGGACCCCAAATGGAGTTAATGTAAAGTCCCCTCAGTGAGAGGATGCAAAGCAATGCAGACCTGACAGCCTCTATAATGAGGGAAGGCAGTGCAGGCTCAAAGATTTCCAGAGGAAATATCACCCCACTAATCTGTGGTCACTGATAAGCTACTTATAATGCATATTGATAAGCTACTACGATGCATATTGTAATGCCCTTATAATGCATATTGCAGGGCTGCAGGAGCACAGCCATATGAACTCTTTGAAAGCAACCTGGTTCACAGGGGCTGGCTGGCACCTCAGGACGAGATCAAGAAATTATGGGTGTAAGGGTTTTTGAAACCCAGTTCTGGTTCAGTGGATAAAGTTATCACTGATGATCAAGGGGCTGTTTTGCAGTCTACCTCCAGTTCAAAGTATGTGCCTCTCTTGCATTTTGCCAAAATCCTGTGCTAAAGGTATAACTTGGGAGCTCAAAGTATTTGAGCAGGTTTGGACAAGGTAACAGAATTTCCCTGTCTGGAGGAGTCTGTTTGTTAAAAGCAGTCATTGAAGTCAAGCTACAGAGCAGGGGCAGTGAGGATTCACATGTCAGACGCTCCATCAGACCATTAAACAGAAATTAAATTGGGACGTTTCGTCTTCCCTCTCCCAACTCCACCTCTGTGGGAAAAACACAACAAAAATCCATCCAGCACCTTAACGTGCAGGGTGAGGCTGTCTCCCCTTCAAGCCACAACGCAGTCCGTGATGCCTTTGGCATCTCTTGAAGGTGGAATTGGACACAGGAGACTTTGGGTACAAGGCTGCTTGGAGTTCCCCCTTTTTGCCTGCAACCACTTGCACCTGCATCCTCTGAGAAGTTCCTGACTGTGGGAGCCATGCAGGGGCATCCCAGGTACTCAGACTAGATGCACACGGGGTTATGTCATGTCCCTGGCTTCCCTCTCCCTGACACAGACACAAACGGTGAGGCTCTTCCCATCCTGTCTCAGGCCTGATTTCCAGTATGCCTCTGCTTAGCTGAGCATGGTGGGACCTGGCCCAGCTGCTTTCTTCCCCAAAAGACTCCTCAGTGCAAACCAAAGGCAGATTAGCACACATGCACACCCCTTGCACCCAACCTCAGCTATACATTCACACTTTCACACCCCCTCTGTTAATAGTGTTACATTTTTTTCCATCTGAGAAGCATGAGCCCCTGTGAGCATCTAACATTTTCTTACCAATTTCTGGATTTCATTCTGTGTACAGGGGAGAAACATGAACAGCTCCTCTTGGCTCCTCAGGAGCCTTGTGTCAGGAAGGTAATTATTTGGACAGACCTCTTCAAATGTCTCTTAATCAGCCAAATCTGAGTTTCCAGTATTACTGTAATTTATGATTGCCAAGTGTCAGTAGATATGGTTACAGATACAATGTGCAATACATTACAGCTCCTAGGCTCTCATTTTATTTCAGAATGAGCAACATAGTGCTTCTCTGTTTGTTCAAATTTTAGCCCTCTATTTTGCTGTCACTTCCCACTTTCTAAAACTCATCCCAAAGACAAAAATCCCCTAACAGAAATGCAGAATAATTGCAAATTTTAAAATGATGTTGTATGGGAAAACTACATATGCTACCCAGGAAAACCCATGTATATAATGCAACTGATCAATAGATGATTACAGATCCTCTTGAAAAGTACATACTGCTTATTTATATAAAAACTGTTTGGATGTCTTTTACATATCAGCAGACAAAAACTTTTGCCTCAAATTGCATAATGCTTTTAGATGGGACATAAAATAAAATTATTTAAATATATTTACATCTATACATTAAATAAATACATTTATATCTGTACATTACATTGATATTCTGGATGGAACATTTTATATCCCATTATTTTAAATATCAAATTATATTAAATATTAAATTATATTTTAAAAGGAATATAGACATATGTAAATAAATCCACATGGAGAATATATTTATATTCTATATAGACTATAGAGAAGCAGAATCTAGATTTCTAATCCTTCATTTCTTCGTGATTTAATTTCTCTGGCTATGGTCCTGCGTGTTGCCATTCAGAAAGGCTGCAAAGTGTTGCTGGACAAATGTTTCTTTGTGAGATAAAGGCTCCACAGATGTTTCACTGATCTGCTGTTGGGTGAATCTCAGACCCTTTTTGGTGACGTGGTCTGTACTTGTTTACACAGCGAGGAAGCAAGTGGGGCGTGCTGTTCTTTGAGTTGCAAGACTCACCAGACATAAAGTTAAAGCCATATATGCAGCTCTGGCTTTCACAGGTCTGATCCAAAGCTTGCTGATGTGGTGGACAAATTCCCAGGTCCACGTGATACGGTCACTGGGCTGAAATCACAGCTCACAGGGTGCATGATGGCGTTTATGTCAACAGCTGAATACCACAGTTTTTATTTCTATTCTTCTTTCATGATCAATACTGAGCACATTATTTTTCCTATTATAGTCTAAAATTGAGCTGCTTCTTGAAAAATGAGAGTCCTTATAGCTATTTAGTGTGGAGAATCTACTACCATATATGAATTACATGGTTCTTGGAGTCTGCCTTGGGTAGGGATGAAAAGCAGACAGCAAAGGATGTGTGTGGAGGAGTCTGTGTCTCAACAGTATCTCACAGCCATGATTGCTGTTCATGTGTGAAGTGTATTTCATGCAGTAATGATGTTGCATAAACTAGCAGTTTCAGAGGTGTAGAGTAGATGCAATAATGTCAGCCTTTTTCAACACAGAAGAGCCTAGTCCTTGGAGTTTCTCTCAGCTAATGTTGTCTGCAGGAGGGTCCTGAGTTGGGAACAACCACAAGATTCATAGTGGCAACACCTACTTCTGCAGGTCAGTCAAAGTGACCAGAAAATCCTTCTGCAAGGCTGGCCATGCATTTTGCAAAGCTGTGTTTATAAACATGTGTGTAGATAGAGTATCATAATTCTTTCTCTATTTTTAAAGGTGGATTGTCTCAATAACAATTCAGCATAGAAAACAAAGGGGTGAGAAAATACTCTCTCCACACAGAACAGAAGCCAATTTAACACTTTCAAAAAGCACTGACAATTACTTTCCTGGGAATAGTGTTTTTAAGGTGTAATATTTTGGAGTTCAGTCCCTGTTAGATATTTGTGTTAGGCATTGTATTTGGGGTGTACCTTGCTCAGTGGTAGCAACTTCATCTATAGTGGGTCAGATATTGCAGGGTTTACATGGAGACTGGGAAACTGCCCACTCTGCATCTCTGCCAGCATCGTGTTTTTTTTTTTTTTTTTTTTTTCTTCCCCCCCCAGTTAGGTTTGGGAATAGATTACAATTTGGGTAAAGAAAGAATATATTGTGATATATTCATCTTAGAATAAGCAGGAAAAGCTTGAAGCTGCTGTGTTTGGAATGACAGAAGTAGCCCCTGGAGACAATATCCAAGCTTTTTGTTGGAATTCCTAGCAATTCCAAGATATATTGTTGCATGTGTTTTTTTCAGTGTAATACCTAAACATCTCACCTGTGCATGTATTACATCTTAAAGATTAACTGAAATCTAGACATTTCTTCATATTTTTTTTTCTGATTATTTTAAAATGGAGAAGTTTGAGATGTTAGGAACTTTTCCCTGCATTCCTTAGCAAATTATTCGGCTGTCCTTAGCCAGTGAGCTGCAGATCATTTCTTGTAAACATTTGCATTGCACTGAAGTTCAGTTACATAAAACCTTGTGTAAGTGTGTATGTTTGGAGGAATCTGTGTGTGTGTGCGCTCACTCATGCTTATGGACATGGCCCCTCAGTTTTCTGTGTCTCATAATCTCTCTTTTTGTGGCAAGGACACATTTATCCATATAAAATCTGCTGTGGGGCAAGCATGTCAAAGGGATAACACTACAAATGCAAAATCCAGATACAGATGGAGTAGGACAGGATATTTTTCTGTATGTCCACTCTCACAAATAAGATTTACTGACTGGCACTGCTTCCTCCGCATCACCACTTCACCAATCCTGGTCAGGAATGGTACTTAGGATTGTACAAGTGGATTCCAAAGCCAGGCAAATCCAGAGCAAAGCAGAAATATTTGCAATATTGAAGCTGTTCTCCTTTTCTTGCTTTAAGAAAAGAAAACTATGTTGGCCTATTTGCAATGTCTGGCTGTTAATTAGTTGTGAGCGTAACAGTTGGGTTTGGAAGGACACACATGTGGCCCAGATCCTCCTCAGCTGGGTAGCAGCAGAGTGCTTTCTGCTTACATTAACTTTTGCAGGGTTTCCCCAATGAAATCAGAAATCCCAAATCAACCCCGTCATCACCTGGGGACAACATATAGATTTGTCACGGTCCTTGGAGGACCAAGAAGCCTAAAATCAATGACTGGATTACACTGATCCGTATTTGTAGGTGTCTCAATAGATACAGTATTGATAAGTTGCTTCATTGTGCTGAAGTGTTTCAGATCACCATGTGGGAAGGCACAATGGAAGGGTAATTGCATTTTCTGGTGTGAGAAAGACTTCTTAAGGAAGCTGAAGTCACAACATTTGATGAGGCTGTAAATTGCTGCTACCTCCTGTGACACATCTGAGCGTTCACTTGATTGTGATATCACTGTGCTAGGCAACTTTTTGTAAGAGATCCCATACCTTTGTGGTTCAAGCACTGGGATGGAGACACACACACACACACACACAAGCATAGGTCTGTGTGGACAGGGAGACAGAGTCTGCCCTGAAGAGTTACATTGAAAATACCTGGTGCTGCTCTTTCACTACTGATTTCTCTAGGTACATTATCAGTACTGGCAGGGTTCAGGGGGGTTGTGACGAGGGTGTAAATTGATTTGTATAAGCAATATCTTTAAATACAAAGAGTAGAGAATACAGAGCAGTGAGGAACTGCTATATGCATGAAACAGAGATTCATACTGGTCTAAATAATTTGTGATTAACACTAATCACATCTGGCAGAAGTGTACATCATAGCCCAAAGCTAGATTTACACCTAGATGTGGAAACCAGAGACTAAAGCTGTGCAGAGCAAAGCCAAGTCTGTGGGCTGATGGAAGTTTAAGGCATTGCCCTCCCCTTTCCCTGTTTGCTGCTCAGTCTGTTAGTGCAGACATCACTCGATCCACAATCTGCATGTCAAAGGAGAGATGTCACTGGGATATTGCAAATTTTGCAGATTTTACACACAAATTTCCAGGTTTTCTACACAGGTTTTTCTGAGTTTTTCATGAAGTCCCTGTATCTTGCATGATTTCTTTCTGAGTCACGTTTCAAATCCCCCCTTTTAAACAACAACAACAACAAAATCTTCTTTTTACAGCAGCATTATTGATGATTTTTTCTTGTTTTTCGTGTTTTCAGCCATGTTCTTAGTGATGTTTGTTGCACATAGTAGTATTCTTTGCATATTTGGAAGAGTAAATGAAGCATCTACGTTACATGCATGTCTCTTGGAGCCTATGCCTGATAATAAAACAATCTAAAATTAAGGGAGTGTTATGACTTCCTTAAAAATATTTTTTAAAATGAAGCTGATATAAGTATTTTGCTTTATAGTAAATAGGGGTACACAAATTCATTACTTTTTAGTTGCCAGCGTAACAGTTCCATTTTGAATCAGACCAAATCACTGCGAAAAAAAAAGCAATGGTAAAGGCAGGAAACATCAGTGAGGAAGAATAGACATTGAGAGAGAGGAAAGTCTAATGAAAGGAAACCCAATATTGACAGATCCTGTAGAGCAGAAGGAGATGGGGTAGAAAAACACAGTCAAACACAGACAGAAATATGCTGCTTAGCAGGAGGGGGCAGCTATGTAAACCAGCTCCAATCTACACAATTTGCCCTTCCCCTAAAATGTGAGGCAGGCTTTCTTTAGTGCAGAAAACTTCCTGGAGCCCTGAATCTTTAAGGGGAAAAGATGCAAAGGGAAGGAACGCTGAGCCTTTGTGACCTCTAAGCCTACCTGCCTGCACCCTGGGTTGGCACTTCATGGGACCAGATCCAGTTAGGTTTGAACTGGACATGAGGTGCTCATGTCAGCCTGAGAGTGTGGGGTGAAACCTGCAGCAAGCTCCAACAGTGCAAGGGTGGCCCAGCCAGGCTTTAAGACAATTTATTTGTAATTTGTCCCTGACAGACAGTGTTTGCTGGAATGTGGTTGTGATCCTTGAGGGGTGCTTCTGTAGGCCCTGCTCCTAAAAATATTCTGCATGTGCTTTCATAAGGGATTTCACTGGGGTTCTAAGCTTCCCTGCTATATGAAGTGTAACAGCGCTTCCTGAATCTCTGCAGGCACAGAGGCCTGTATTCAATTCTAAAGCAGCATCCATGGGTGTAACTGAGATTTGGTTAAGAAAAATATTTGTATATCCCACCTAATGAATGTGTGGTTATGGTAGCAATAGAGCAGGGCAGCCCTTGCATTGCAGAACTTAGAAATGGACAGGACTTGCTTAGGTTTCATACACTGTTTTCCAAATGACTTTTGTCTCATGTCACATGAAACAATCTCATTTTACTGACATGAGATACTACAAAGTAATAAAGACTCTCCCAGTATTTGGGGATTGCTTAATGCTAGTAACTTATGTTGATTGTGTGCACTCTGCTGTAACCATTATTTACCATCTCTAAATCAATCACCTGAGGAAATTCATTGCGAGAACTGCAGAAATGCATTTTGAGCATAAATCTCACACTCAGAATGCTGAAGTTTCACTAAGTGGATTTTACCTCCAGGAATAAAACATTGCATGCATTAATTTTGCACATTTTAAATTATATTTTATTGCCCAGCAAAGCATACTCACAAACATCCTCGTGTATAAAGAGCTGGCGTTTCAGCAGAGCAGGTCATGCCTATGTCCGAAGGGGTTACTGAAAACTGGATGTGCAAGTTCCCACATGGCAGCATAATCCCACCAAATATTAACAGCAGTTTTTATAGACTGCTTCAGTGCAGATCAGATGTAGCAAAAAATGTCTTCCAGCATGTGCACAAGTGGTAAAAATACAGAAAATTACTACACAGACAGCAACTGCTTTTCAAACGTGTCATATAGTCACAATCACGTAATCATTTTGGAAGGCTCTCTGACGACAGGTTCATAATATGGACTAAAAGCCAGAAAAATGCAGTGTCAAAAATTTCAGCTGTACTCTGCCAAGCACAAACCAAGGCATCAAATACCAGGAAAAAACACCATTACACTCCAAGTGCTGTTTTTTATTTTTTATCAAGGCAAGAAGGTGTTCAGAGACATTCACTGTTCAGGACCCTCTTGAAATCCTTGTGCCTGATTTTCAGAAGCTTTGTGCTCCTGCCTCTGGGATGGGGATCAAGCCCTGCATGAATGCTCCTGAAAAGCTGTTAAGCACTAGCAATTATAATTTGCTAAGAAAACTTAACATATTTATTTCTTTAATCTCTGTCTATATCTATATATCTATATCTATATATCTATATCTATATCTATATCTATATATCTATATATCTATATCTATATCTATATCTATATCTATATCTATATCTATCTATATCTATATCTATATCATCTATCTCTATCTCTATAATTTATATCTATATCTATATTTTATATCTATATTTAGACAATGCAATTAAATAAAAGGAAGAGTCCTGATGCTATCTCAAAACTGTAAAGTGATTTCCTGTTTTCACTTATCATCTGCAAAATACTATCAAAATATAAGCTGCATAGAGCAATAGGAGGGAGAATCACTCTTGGAAGATCTTAGGCTCATGAATGACTTCCTCTGGCAACGAGAAAACCTACCCACACCCCCAATTTTAGGAAGAGCAAATATACTCACAGAAATGTCCATCAGTCTCTGCCCTGAAGCCAGCTACTTAACTTCAGGATCACTTTTATTTAAGTTTCTTACACTTCAGCAAAATGCAGCAGAGCTTGACAAATTCATTTTGCAAGAGAAAGTCTGCTACAACTTGTTTGCTTTCTGGGTTTGAAATGGGGGCACAAAAAAAAAATATTTTTTTCACCACGCTTAAGCTAAATTTTATAGGGACTGTAACATATTGTGATCTACACTGGCAGATATTAACATCAGTTAATAAGCAGTGTTGTTAAAAATCCTTGTATACATTTCAGGTGAAGCTGAGTTATTTGAGCTTACAGATTTTACCTTCTTGGGTGAGCAAAATGATTGTATTTGGAATAAGAATTTTCTGAATGCAAAGTTTTGAATAGTAAGAAATTATTATTAGAAACTAACGAATTCTGTCAAGATCTTGAAATTATAAGTATGCACTGAACTGGATTGCTCAGTTTAATCTCCAGTGTCTTTGACTTCACTAAGTAGGTCAGACCAGCAGTGAGTACAGATGTCATAAAATAAGGTAAAACATCCAAGCAAAATTATGGAAAATGTGGATCCCCAAACTCTGCAACTCAACAGATTCTTCAAATCCCTCAAACCTGTTCTTGGGTAAGAAGCAATATCCACAGAAGATCTAAAGAAACAATTCAGAGACAGCTGTTGGTGGCAGAAGCCATCTAAGGAGAAATGAGATTATATACGAGTTCATTAGGACTCTGTCCTTATTTTGTGCAGGGGGCTGTCTGCAGACAGTGGGATGGGTCAGGCAGGACAGACTATGTCCTTGCAAGTCTGTGTCCTGAGCAATAGAACTGTACTTGAACAGCAGAAGCCATCCCTGGGAAAAGGCACATGGGGCTTGTTTCCAATTTAGGCTACAAATGCTGTGAGGAGTTTCACAGAAAATGGTTTATTGCATTGGTGCTGCACAAAAATATTCCAAATGTATACTGTGCCCACCCTTGGAGGTCTGGGATTGTGGTAGCTGAAACAAGGTCCAGGGTGCAAGACCATGTTGGGAGTGTGCCCAGCCTTGGAGGAGGTGGAATTTGGACCCTACTCTGGCACCACTGTCCACTGTGGGTACTGGCCATGACCAGGATAGGTGTGTCCTGAGATGTGAGCAGGGATGGCATGTGCTGGGATGTGACCCAAACTGGCATGTCCCAAGGTGTGACGCAGGCTGGCATGTGCCATGATGTGGCTGAGAGCAGCAACTGCTCAAGGGCAGGGCTAGGACCAGAAGAGAACATGGGCGATGCCTGACTCACAGAGGTGTCATCAGGTCACCTCCATCTGTCAGCCCCAGTGGGCATAAGGGTGCAGCTTGGGCACTGCCCTTTCCATGGGAGTTCCTGGGCACCTCAGGGCTCCACTGCAAGGCAGGTGGCACTGGCCTCAGCTGTCTGGAGATGCCCCGAGCTGGGGGACAAGCAGGTGGCACCAGGAATTAATATGCACAAATAACGTGTATGGAGACTTAGAACATGAACGCTGATTCAAACCCACAGAGAATCTGGGCAGGGACAAACATGTCCAGGCAAGCACTGACCTGTGGACACAATGTTGTCTGGACCAGTTACGGTGACTGCTGGCTCTGCTGCCTCATCTTGCCTTCTGTTGGTGCCCTTAAAATTGTGGAAAGACTGTGAAAATAGCGTATTTATGGGTTCCTTTTGTTTCCTACATTTTGAGGTCTCCTCCCAATTAGATGAACCTGAAACTTATTTCTGAAGGAATATTTAGCCCCTCCCTTACAGAAAAGCCTGACCCTGGGGATCAAATCCCAAACAGCAGTAAGTAACCACCCAGCTCCAGAAAACCCTCAAGAATCAGAGGCACTGGCAGCTTAGGAAGAGGCTGGTGTCTGTGCTGGAGCACTACCCTGTGCTGATAGCATACCAGTGCTTCAGGGGGGGTTGCTCAAAATTTCACCCTCCCATGGCACAGGGAAGATGCTGACATGGGATGCTGATGCGTAGTGAGGGAGCTGGAAAGCACCCTGTCCATGTAGCATCACACATTGAGGTGGCCATTGCTCCCTGAGGCCAGAGGAGCCTTTGTGGAGAACGTCCCAAATTGGAACTGGCTAGCTCTGCACTGTCACTGCTGCAGGTGAGTGCAGTGGTCTGGGTGCTGACAGAAGCAAGACTTTCTCTCGCTCCAGACTGTAGAAATTCTCCTTCTCTAAAGTCTTTCAAGACCCATTTGGACGTGTTCCTGTGTGAGCTTCCCTAGGTGATCCTGCTTTGGCAGGGAGCTTGGGCTTGATGATCTCCAGAGGTACCATTCCCAGGGCCTGGCTGTGTCCGATCTTTCACCTGTGGCTGCGGCAGGAGCCCGTGGGAGCGCAGGACACCAGGGCTGTCACCCTGGCTCGCTCTGCCTGCAGCGCTCGCTGCCGCCTGCCAAGCCAGCGGCGCAGGGGAGGCAGAGGATAAAGCGCCGCTTTGTGCTCTCCCAGCACCTTTTTCTCTTCCACAGTCTAACCATTGTGCGCATTTTATCGCGATTAGACTCCAGATGAACATCAAAGGAAAAGAAGTTCATCAAAACAGGAATGAAACAAAAGGCTTTTAAAGTGCGGTTGTGGTGCATCAAGTGCTGCTTTTCAAAGGCAGAGAAGTTCACGTTCAATATAGACTACCTTCCTGGCACTGCCTTAATGGTGAGGGCACCCAGGCAGCCCTTGGTGCCAGCCAGGCTTGTTGCTGGAGCTGCTACAGCAAGTCCTTGTCCCCTGTTCGAGGCCCTGTCACGTGTGGGAGCCGGCACTGGCTGAGGCCACTGGTGTGCAGGGACCAGCCAGCATCAGCCTGGGAAAGCACATGCTTTATTCATACAAGTGAGTGGCACTTTTCTGCTCAAAATATAAATAGTGAATGTTGGTTTTTTTTTTTTCCTAATGAAGTGCTCTCTAATGACAGCTGGGAGACTTTGCTTTTCCCCAGGTATAAACACTTGGGAACTCAAAAAGATCAGGAATAGTTTTGCAATTTACAATCATCTTTGTAAGCTATAAACTGTGTAAAATGTGCTGGCCCGTAGAGAATTTTAAAATCCAGTTGCAGCTGATGCACAAACTTTTTTTTTTTTAACTAAAAAGCCAAAAAAGGACTAGTGGGAGATGGGGCGAGGGAAGGGCTGGCTGTGGGATTAGCCAGGGAAGACAGAGCAGGACTCCTTACGAAGAAGTCCCTTAGATAAGGTCATATTCCAAGAATGAGCCAAAGCTTCATCCAAAGTCCTTGGCATGTGGAACAAGAAACAGTGGGGTTTTAAACTCATAAATAAGTATTTATTGCTTACTTGATTACTTACATTTTCTCCCTTAAAATGGAGTATCTTTTCATTAGGACAAGCAGACATGTTCCCATTTCCCATACAATAATTGATCCAGTGAGAGAAAACACAACAAAGTTGAGGAGAAGTTGAGAAATATTTCAGCCCTCAGTGAAGGGAGTGAATAAAACTCATAGACTTGGAGACAATAAAGCATTTTTTTTAATATCTGCGAAGAAATAAATTGTTTATGGATTTTGAGAGCTAGATCATAGGGGGGAAAAAACCCCAGCCCCCTATTTACCATCCCTGCAGTCACCAAGCATGCTAAGATCCTATTGAGGTGATGCTCATTTTGTTCCAGAAACAGCGTATCACACAAAGCTATTTTCATTCTCAGCTCTAGGTAAAAAGTTTGTTACCATGGGTTTACATGGGGATTGACTTGTTCACCCCAAAAGTGGAAGCATGAGGATGATGGCCTGTCAGGTCCGGTTTGTGGAGGAAGGGGATACAGGCCACTTTCTCTGTTAAATCTATAAAATCATAGCTTTTGTAGGCAGATCAAACATGTTAGGTTATCTAAAACAACACCCCTGCTATTAGTAGCCAGAAGAACTGGAGACAACAAATACAAACAAAAATCAGAGAGGGAAGAAAGCCTCTTAAAGTCATGTACTATCAAAGCCAGCCATGCTCTCTCTGCTAGCTTAGTTTAAAAACGATCCATGCAGGGAATATATGTGCCAAAAATCCATGGGTTCAGGGGTATTACATGCCATGATCTGAACAAAGAGGATATTTTTTTCATAAGTCCATATAAAGCTGAACACAAAGATAATCCACAGCTACAGAAAACCTGCAGGTTGCTACAAAAACCCCAAGAAAGCCTCTGCAAGAAGGGGTAAACAATTAACACAAATTTCAAATCAATGCGCTGTCACCTTAATAGCCAGCGAAGTCAGCTAAGATGGGTGTAATATGATGAGACAGTTTAATTCTTGTTATGACATTAGCTGCAGACTTTTACAACAGCTGAAAATGCTGGAGTGAGAAGAGTTTCCAATTATCACTGAGCTACGATACACAACTCTGGATTAGACCGAGGCATGAACAAGGGCTCCTCAGCCTGACAAGCAACATGCAGGCAAAGTCACAGAAGTTTCCAAAATCTAATAAAGACATTTTCCCTTCTCTCCTCTGGATGATATGCTTCTGAAAAGCTTTAGTTCAGATAAAATGAGACCATTTTAAAAAGTCTAGCAGTGAAACCAGCTCCCTAGCTGTGTGTGATATAGTATTATACATCATAAATCCGTACATCCAGGAGGTGAACTGAACCAATCTGAAGCGATTCTGTTTTCCCAGCATTAAGCTTCAAAAAATTAAAAGTCACCCAGGCTTGAAGTGCAGATAGACAGGTAATAAGCCATGACAGCACTTCACGGGAATCCACAGGAATAGGCAAGTAGGCCTGGGTGTCAGCCATATAAATATGATCATCAGACCCAAAGCTCTGAGTAATACCGCCAAGTGTGAGCATGTCAATATTAAAGGCAAGCGGGCTGTGAACAGGAGCCTGAGGCAGCAGTGAGTTTTGTGGATGGCCTGCTGGCCAGGCAGGCTGCACCCTTTCCCTGGAGAGGGGCTAAGCCAGACTGAAAATGCAGATCCTTGAGCTGGGAATGGGCTGTAATTCACACGCCTACGGGAAGACTCTCCTTCTGGGTAATATGGAGCTGTGCTCACTGGAAAGGCTTTTTTTTTTTTTTTCATGTCTTGGGATGGTATTGCCCCAGTTTTATTTCATATTTTTTTAATTTTTTTTTTTTAATTAAACCTCACAAGAACACTCCTCCTGGACCATATGTATGGAGAAGAATTTATCATGCCAAAACATGTACCTCCTTTGTGGCGTTTGTCAGTCTCTTGGGGGCAATTATGAACATGGGAAGTGTCTGAGACATTTGAAATAGCAATGCTTTAACCCAAAGGTGGCATGTTTTGTATTGCCTGGGTCTGGTGGCCTGCCTTTTTTAATACTGATTTTGTAAAAATGGCTCATCTTTTTTCTTTCCAGATCATAAAGAGAGAAATCTCTTTGTCAGATCTCCTCCTGTGAAGTGCTTCTGGGTTTCCTTTGTGTTATTTTGTGTAGCTGGAAAAATAGAGTCTAGAATGGAGAAAAATAGCCTTGCAAGAAGATAACTGGGGAAAGCCCCATCCTGAGCTGGGAAAAGTTCTTTGCTGAAAAATAAGTTACAGTGCACTAAAATGCCTTTTCCACTCTCCTGAGAGCCCTATGGGTGCTCCATGTTCACTGATTACATCCCATAAGTCCCTCCCCAGCTCCGGTTTGGTAAAGCCTTTGCTGAAAAGTAAGTCATCTCTCTCTAAAATACCTTTTCCCTCTCTTTTAAAAGCCCTTTGAGCATTCACAGAATTCACTCTGGGCAGCTTGAATGATAGACAGCAGGGAGGGTCTGGCTGCTATCTGGGGTGCTATCTGACAGTAGGCAAGGAAAAAGAGATTTTCACAGAGGGAGAAAAGCTGAAATTCCACTCAGACCACCCCAAAACCTCTCTGGGGAGACCTGTCTGAAGACAGTCTTTGTTTCTTATTCTTTCTCAACAGTCTTTTTTTGGCAATTCATTTTTGAAAAGGTTGACCTGAAAAGTCGCTGTGTCATGCAGTACCTTCCGTATTCTGCATGATAAGGTAAGGTAAGTTCTCATTAAAAGGGTTGGCTCTCAGCCTCCTCCCGTCCCTGGTGGATGAATGAATAAATAAATACACACACCTGAATATGTTCTGGAAGTGCTCTCTCTGCCATTTGAAGATCAGAAAGGAAAGGTTTGGGTTTGGCACACTCCATTCTCTCCCAGCCACTCAGGGGGACTGAGGCAGCTGAGGGGTGGGCAAAGGGTGACTGAGGGGTGGACAAGGTGTATCTGAAAGTGATCCCTGTCCTGCAAAACACTCCTTACCTTCTTGGCTCTGTGCTCAGCTGCTTTGCACACAGTTTCACTACCCCAGTGCAGCCCACAAAACTCTTCAGTTCAGAATGTCATTTGCTGTCTGCTCCTCTCCCAGAAATTCGTCTCTAGCTTTTTTATTCCGTAACACCAAATCCCTGGAGTGAAAAGTGACTTTCATGCCTTTATATGGAATTGCAAACCTGTATTAAGCCTCAGAAGATGTTTTTATCAAAAAATCTCGACAGCTGCCAACTTCCCTAAATCCCAAACTATCATTATGCATTTAGTCTTAGACAGGGGATTTTTCTGGATCTTCCCTCCTGACCCAATGATAAAGCCAAGTTGGTTTGAGATTGAAGATTCATTTATCTCTCCTTGGCAATTATCTCTATTACTGCCCACAATCCTTCCCAATCTTTTTAAACAACATCCTGCTATTAAAGCCACTTGGCAAGCATTTAAAGCCCTGGGATAAGTTAACCATGCACAAAATATCCCACTTGGGGAAGGATCCAGCTATAAAAATAAATGGTTTACGTTCCGCAGGCCATGGTTCAGGATGGGTATTCTTCATTTGTGAAGAGAGGTCATCATTGCTGACAATAAAATTATGTAGGACCTGATCCTCCCCCACTGAGCTCAATAGCAAAATCCCTCCTGATTTCAATGGTGTTTTCCGGGGTCAGTCGCCGGGAAAGCCGACATTCCACAAAGTTGCTGAAAATCTATAATTGGATATATTAAGAGGGCTTTCAGAGAGATGTCAGATTTGGAGGCTTAGTGTAAACCATGCTGCAAAGGGGATCATTTCATAGAATTGAATCAATAAAGCCTTTTTTTTTTTTTTTTTAAATGTTACTGTTCTACTTGATCTCTGATGGGGGAAAAGTTAAACTCTGGAGACTCACCATCAGCACTGAGGTGGGAAGGATCCTGCCAAGTGACCTGGTGTAAGCTGCCGCTCTGAGGGGTGTAATCCTGCAAGTGTTTGATCCAGTGGCTTTGCTTACACTGTGGAGGTAACTCGTGCGTGTAAGTGCTGGAATACTGAGCCCTTATTCTCATGGGGCTGCTGGTCTCCTGTCACAACACATCTCATTGGGAGATATGACTGAGAGTTTTGATGAATTTTGCCGTGCCTTACATGCCTATATTTAGTAAAATGAAGCTTAGTTTGTATCTTTGGAACAAGATATGAATTTATCTCCCAAACATTTTTTTTTTTTTTAACTCATGTGCTTCATGTGCTTCATATTCTTTAATGCCACCTTGAAAATGCTCACTGGTAGCTCTTTAGGAACTGGAAATCTTCCATTTCGACTTACATGGTGCTTTTCTGGCTGATGAGCATTGTTCTCCCCTTGGTTCTCATGCAGAGAAAGGATCTCTTTGCACAAAGCAGCTGTGCCAGGCAGGGTAGGCGCAGGGACAAGAGCATCATGGAGATTGGCATTGGTGTGCCCAATGGGAGCCCCAGGGCAGAGACATTAGCCTGGGGTTTTCATCAGGTTGCTTCACCCTTGTAGCAGTCCAATATGTAAATGTGTGTGGGTCACTCCCTCTCCAGCATCCCCATGTCACCTACCCCAGCCATGCAGGTGGGGATGGGGAGACACTCACAGTTCTTGCAGGTGATGCTGCCATTGCTGTCACTGTGTACTGCCACAGGTCCCCTCTGTGTTTCAATCAAGTCTCCTCCATGGTTCAGTCACACTTTCCTATTGTTTCTCTTTCCTGACCATCTTGGTGAAGCAGCCCTCCATGGGGTCACAATCACAAAGTTTGCTCCTTGTTCCTAGAGAATTTGATTTTTTTCCCCCCTTTTCTTTTCAGTGAAAGCTAAAATTCAGCAGAAGCTGATGAGACCACCACAGAGAAAAGCTGGTTCACCACACTGGCTAGTACCAGCTTGATCTGGCTCTGGCTCCGGGATGTGCAGCCTACAGACACAGCAGTGAAAAGAAATATTTTGAAAAGGATGAGTCAGCTGGAGGCCTGTGGGGAGAGCATGCGGGATCTGACTGGAATTTAAAAAGTTATGAGGCTACATGTTGTTTTGAGCCCTGCCAGTGGAGAAACTCACACATGCAAAATGCTTTGTCATCTGGTTACTTTGTTGGTTATCTAGCAAACTCTTCAAAAGATGTTTTTAGACAACACTCATGAAATATAAAAGCTTCCTCTGACATCACCAGCAAGAGCCTGCTTTACATGTTTCTGCAAACTGTCTTTCCCAGGACCTCATCAGACTACTGAATGGCTACAAAATAGTTCTGTTACTATGTATTAGATGACTTATCCATTAAAACAGTTGAGATACCTTCATACCTTCACTTCTGTGCTGTGCTGATGCAAGATGTGAGTACATCCACACTTGCAGTGCAAACCATATCTCTGCAATTGATTTTTGCATGTTTGCGCCACCTGGGACAGCAGCAGTTTGGTGTGAAGCTTCTTCACTCACTGCTCCAGCAGCCTGTCTTCACTGCATTCAAGTTATTTGCAAGACAGATAACATCCAAAGATTTCAGGTTTTAGCTGTCAGGTTCTTTAAATAAATTATAAAGAGTTGATCCATCCAGTCCCACTTCCCAAACCTGGTCAGACTAACAGGGAGAGCCTGTGGTCATTTCTGGAGCATCTTAAAGCAGGAGATGGGAAGAAAATGCTACTGACCATGGCTGTGACTGGCCACTCCTTGCAGTTGAGCTGCCTTTCCTCCACTCCTTCATCTTTCCTTCTAATGAACCTTGTCAGAGGTTCTGACATAAACTGTGTACCTGGTCATAAGAAAGATGGGTACCCACCAGTGAAGATGAGGCATAACCAATTGCTACCTCCTCTCAAAGAAGTAGCTCTCTTTCTCACAATCTGGATGAACAAGACATCAGTTCGATCAGATTAAACCAGTACAGGGAACTTCTCAAAGTTATTTCCTGTAATCATTTGTGGGAAGTAGGGAAGTATCAACAGTGTTTTATCACTCTCATTGACAGGATGTGAGAGGTTATTCCCCAGCTGCCTGGGATAGTTAGCAAAGGGCTCAAAGTGTGCCAATAGCCATTAGCAGTTTTCACTGAGGGCTTGTAGAGGACCCTTACACTGGGAAGAGGGGCACTGCTGAGTCTTAGACAAGGAAACTCAGTTTCAGCCTCAGGAAAGTGCTGGAGCAAATGATCATACAACTATTTGTAAACACCCAGGGCGGTAGCTACCAATGGGGATTTGTCAAGAACAAGCTATGTTAAATCACTCCACTCATGTTCTACAATGGGGGAAGTCCTGTCGTGGGGAGAGAAGTGGTGGATGTACTCCTGCCTCCAGTTTTCTCTCACTTTAGAAAGGTAGCACTTCATATAATGTTTTCTTGAGCAAGGCTGGGCAAAGTGGTTCAGATGAAGCTAGTGTAAGAGATGCTGCAAACCCACAGTATTAGTAAGACAGTAACAGCTTGTTCAACAACAGTTCACACTGGCAGTGATGTAGGCTCAAGTGTGGTCAGCCTTGAAGCTAGCCAGTGTTAAATTGGGATTCCTGCCCTGGGTAGTGGAACTGATATTACCTAAATACAGTCACAGATGACTCAAAGTAAAGAGGACCAGTCGTATATGGGGATAACGTTCAGCATGACCATGTCAGGCTGGAAGAAAAGAGGGGAATGCAGGGGGGGATAAGGGTATTGTATCCAGGGATGGGGCAAAGCACAGCCAGACATGGTCTCATTTGGATGCTTCAAGAACACCAGAGATGCTTGAAGAAACTTTAGAGGTGAGCAGTAAAAATAATGGAAGATCTAGAATATGTGACTAATAAGGAACAGATGAATAACCTGAGGGTGCTGAGCTTAAAAGAGAAGAAGGTGTTGGGAAGGAAGAGTTTATACCAACTTTCAAATATGTCAAAGAAGGTCACAACAGGGAAGAGAAGAACTTGTTCTCTGTGTTCATCCTGGGTAGGACAGGAGCAAATGTGATTAGTGTGCAGCAAAGAGATTCAGCTCAAACCTAAAGCAAGTTTCCCATGACAGTAAGGCCAACAAGACACCCGGACAGGCTGCTGGACTGAGCCACAGAAGCCACAGGGACCCAGAGCATCTTGTCTAGAGGCAGAGGAACAGTCCAGATGACCTACTGAAACCTCTTCATGGCCCTTTATTTTATACTGCCATGAAACAATCCCACAAATTTTGTTAGGATGTGTTCTAGAACAATATTACCCCCATGAGCATGTTTCCCTGCCACAGCTCACCTGTGGGATCCTTTCCTCTGGCGCGAAGTGGGTGTGAAACGCTGCTGCTCAGATGTGTCTCTGTCATACACCTCCTCTCCAAAGTGCAAATAACTCCCCAGGCTGCAATCCCGGGGGGACAGGCCCACAGTAAGTGATGGGTTCTGATTGATGAATTTTCACAGCAGGTGAGAGCAGCAGGAGACACACACATTACAGATTTCATGTGCAGACAGTAGCACTCAGGAAGACAAATTGTGTGAATAATCCAAGACGTGGCTGCTGGGTCAGGCACCAGCCTCCAGCCTTACACAGTGGTGGACAAATCCCTGTCCTCAGCAGCAGCGTGGGGCTCAGAGGTGGTGCTCATCCTGTCTGTCCCTGCTGATGGAGGGGATGATGCTGCTCCCACAGCCAGCTCCCAATTTTCCTCATTACCTGCTCTAAGCTCCTCTCAAAGATAAGTGGTTCATGTGCAAAGCCGCTAATTTAGTCCCAGCAAACAAGAAAATAAGTCTGGATGCAAAAGGCTGGTGGGATTTTGACAAGATGCATGTAGAGGTTGGGTGACTAGTCTTAATTAGGCCATCTTTGTTTACATTTGATGTTTATCAGCTAATTGGCATGGCAAGGTGTGAGTCACACAGCTTCCCTCTGGCATGAAATCAGTTCACAGGAGAAAAACTGGGAGAACAAATGATCCCAATTATAAGAAAACCCACTGTGCTAATTACCATCCCACGGAGGACAGAGCCTCCCACCCATGGCCTCACGCAGCCACCCGCCCCACCATCTCCTGGCCCTGGCACTGGCACGCTCCTCCTGCCCTTGTGCCCAGGCCCTTGCTCTGTCTAGGGAGTCACCTCATTCCCTCTTTCACTGCAGGAGCAAAGGTGATGCTTTGCCAGCTGCTCATTTGGTGCTGCACAGCATTTCTCTGGGACTAGAGCTGCTGCCCACACCACTGCCCTTTCTTTTTTTCCTCCTTCTTTTTTGTCTCCTTTTTTTTCTCTTTCTGTTTTAGCTTAGTGGAGACCATGTCACAGCAGCCTCACATAGAGAATGTCTTGTGCGCCCAGCATGGCGATGCCCATCAAATAAAGCAGAGATATTTGCCATGGTGAAGCTAGACTGAACTGGAACCTCACTGCTTAAGCTAATTAAAATCAACATTCAAACCTTGCCTTGACTAAAGAGTCAAGGAGGAAAGCCTCCCTCCCACCTTTTCAAAATATTTTTAGACCATCTGTAAGTTGGCCAGTTTCCTGCTCTGCTCTCCCCTTCTACTGCCTTGGCACTTGATTTCAAAGCACATGCTCACATCTACTTGCACGTATGTACCTACTGTAAATCTCCATCTTTCTCCTTCTCTCTCTGTCCCTTGGGGAGATGTGTTGCCCCTATACCCTTTCAGGCATTTTCCTTATACACGAAGGGTCCGGTGCGCAGGAATGTTTCTTGGCTGCCCTTGAGTTGAATGATGATCCTGGAGGCTTGGAAAAGCCACAAAGCTCAATGCTCTCTGTCTCCCTGTGTCTCTCTTGTCTTCCCTTCTTAGTAGGGGTAACAGATGGCTGAGGCTTTCACCAACAGTCCTGAACACATTGTCACTCCCAACTGAAAGTGAAATATTCAGTGGCATTTAAATTAAATAGACTCTAATGCT
Source organism: Indicator indicator (assembly GCF_027791375.1). NCBI lineage: Eukaryota > Metazoa > Chordata > Aves > Piciformes > Indicatoridae > Indicator > Indicator indicator. The sequence goes on from NC_072030.1 coordinate 6,800,584, forward strand.
TCAGTAATATTAATTACGGTTTCATTCATCCCTGGCCTAATAAATCAACACATAAAGATAGGATGATCCTGTGGCTGGCAGCAAAGCAGGGCTATTCTGCCCTTTGTAAGGTTATGCACACAAAGCCCCCATTCTTACAGGGACATGATGGCCCCCACAAACATCTGTGCTCAGCACCACTTGAGGAGAAGCCAAAGTGGTAACATTTAAACTTTTCTTGTCCAATTTGTCCACGCAACGGGGCTCAATTCAACAAGAACTTGCACGTTAAAATTATAAAACCCATGTTAAGTGAGTGAAAACATTTCAGTGGTTCAGTTGAGGGCTCAGACTTATTCTGGCAGAGCTCACTGAAGCCAAGGGCAGGGCATCCATTCTCCTTGCTGAATTTGTTACCCCAGCTTCAACCTTTAAAAGAGGGGGGTGGGAGTGGAGAAGGCTTGAAGAATTTGAAAACCTCATGGTGTTAAGCTAAATTTCAGGATTTGGGGAGGCCCTGGGCAACAATTTTTCACACAATTTTTTTTGTGTGAATACCACAGGGGAAACAGGCCCTGTACTTCACCAACAACAGGTTCTCCCCCTCACTGCTATACATATGTAAAAGGAGACTAATAAAACGGTTGAAGAAAAGCTCACTGCTAGTAAATCTTCTGCAGACAAAGCCCTCCACTTGTGATGCTTCAAAGCTGCCCAGAGCTACCAGTTTAGCCCAAAAGTCTCAACTCAGAGCTGCTGATTGGAAAATAAAAAGCCCTGTGCATAAAAACTTCACTCCAATTGTTATGCAGTGAATGCAACGTTTACATACAGCAGCTTTACTTGACCAAATGACACGAAGTATACAAATGAAAAGCTTGCTGCCTATACAGTTTAGCTCCTTTGGAAAGGTCCAGCTAGAGTAGGTTTATAATGAAAACAAACAAACAAAAAATTATAAAGACAAAGCAATGTCATATCTTGTAAGTGCATCACAGAAAGTTGGACCAGTAAAAAAAAAAAAAAACAAAACCAACCCAGATGAAATAGGGTGAAAAAAGTCACAGCACTGCTTGATACATCATTGGGAAGGGTACCATTTGGCAGTAGTCCTTCTGGGAGGCAGGAGAGAGGAGTAGCCTTCTTCCTTCCCTGCAGAAGCACAGCCCCTTTCTGCCATTTTCGGTGTGGTGATGCCCCGCAGTGATGTCCACGCTGCAGCCGGCAGCCTGGCACAGTGGGGCTCCAGCTCACTGCAAGGAAGGCAGCACGACAGCCAGCAGGGATCTTGAGGCAGCCTGAAAAGAGTGACCAGGAGCCTGTTTCTGCTGGTAGCACACACTGGGGTGCAGCAGCTCCCAGCTCTCTGCAGAGCTATCGCCTTTGGGAACATGCAGCTCCAACCACGCTGGGCTGTGCCCACAAACCAACCTGTAGTTAAGGGCTTAAGAGAGGGATTTTCAGAACCAATCCCTTAAGAGGAAAACTATTTAAACTACCCTGGGACTAAATTCTGAGGAGCTTACCCTAAATTCAGCCAGGTGGAGGTCTCCACTAATCCTGCTAGCCTGCATTGTACCTCTTCTGGCTTGTGCTGAGCCAATAACACTGTGCAGTACAGGTATTCCTGACCAGGTGTCTCACTGATGGTATCTGCCACTGTCAGCCAGGGATTATTCCACTTAAACCCCATTAGCTGTTCAGATAACTCATTTGCCTTCCCTGTCACTAATGCATATCAGTTTGAGACCTTTTTTAACGCTTTATCTTGGTGTCCCAAAAATCAGTGTTTCATGAAGGCATTCTGACAACACTGCTTACCTGTAGCCTATGTTCAGGCCATCTGCTGGGGGATCCACCCAGTCAGGCTTAGGAGCTGTTCCCCTCGATGCCAACACTGAGGCTCCCCATTGACTGGGGTGTACCCACAGTGCTTTGGCAGCCTTGGTTGCAGTTTTGTTGTGTCAGTAACACCCACCTGGAAGCTCAGAACATTGATGTGCTTCCTCAGGGCTGTTTTCTTCCTGCTCTTTAAAGCAGAAAAAGAAGCAGTGGTTGGCACTGCTCTTCACTCTGTTTTTGTTACCAGGAGTGAGTTACAAAGCTACAACAGAGGGATTGATATGTGGTAGTCTCTCAGGGGTGGCTTTCAGCAGAAGTGATCCATGAGACAGTGTGGGGCTTGGGGAAGATAAACATGGTGATGGGATATGCCAATCACCCTGTGCTCACCACAAAGCAATGCCCACAGAGCTTGACCTGGTTGTGTGAGTGGAGATGAAATCTCACTGTTGAACATCCTCCTTGTTCAAGAGCAAGTGCAGAGCCTCTGAAAGAACTTCTTTAAGTAGGAAGAACCCAACTTCCTTCCCACCACTGTCACTCTCTCATGTGGCACGGTTGGGTGTCCCCTGGGTTTGAGGCATAGGCCTGAGAATGATTTTTGGGAAGCAGAACTCTCTTTTTCATGAGGAGAAAGACTGACACCAAAGAGGGGTGACTGTGGGCCAGTGATTGTCCCTGCTCTCCCTGCTGTGGCTCCAAGGCAGAGCATGAGACAGAAGACCAGCGGCGATGCCAGCCCTGAGTGAGAGGCGGCACTGGGTAAGGCAGAGCAAGGGCTGGGCTGCGGGCAAGCAGCCAGAACCCCTTAACTGGGAAGAAAGATGGGACGGGGCTGTGCTGCAGGGGGCTGGGGGGCCCAGGGAAGCCTGTCAGGGAGCAGCAGCTGCTGCTGCACCCCGGGGCACGGCTTGTCCTCTCCCGGCTGTGATTTCGCTGCCTCCACCAGCCTGCCTCTCCAGGCAACTGCCGATTTCGCCGGCGCCTAAAGCTGGCCCCGGGAGCCGGGCTGGCAGGGAGCTGCTCGGCTCCTTAACGCTCCAGCTGGCTCCGAGGCCGTCGCAGCAGCTGAATGAGGAGGACGCACTCCACTGCATGTCCTAGTTCCCATCAGCTGTCCGGGGCAGACCGTACGCCCGTTAAAAACAGACAAGGAGAGCACGTGTTGCTCCAGCCCGTCCTTACCCAAGCCTCTGATTCAGGATCACAAGAAAAAGAAACTGGGGCAGGAGCTGCATGAGATCCACGGCCGGCATGCTCCTGGTGTGGAGGTGGCTGAGCAGTGGTCCCTACACCAGTACCACAGAGGAGCTGGTGCTGGTCTCGGCTACAGATAATTTTTTTAAGGCAAAGAAAAGTGTCCAAAAGTAACTTCCTTTGGTGGTTTTTTTTTTTTTTTTTTTTTTTTTTTTTTTTTTTTTTTTCCCCATTCAAAATATTTCATAGAAATCTTAAATTAATCTCCTTTGAATCCTGGTTTGGAAAAATATATTTAAAGTGTCAGCACTCAAAAATTAGTGTGCTCATGCAAATCAGCATACTGTTCCACCCCTTTTTGAAAGAGGGCTTACCATGTGCTTAAATACTCTAAAGTGCTCTTTATCAGCTGTATTACTGCCCAGGTATATGGGTTCCTGCAGGCTCCTGTCTTCAAAGTAGGACCATTCTCATGTACTGATAGCTATACCAGTAACCAGTGGATGGATCTGCTCTCTATGTCATGCATAAATACTTAACAAAACCATTATTTCTTAATTTAGGTTACATTCCAGTCTGAAGTACGTCTCCATGGCCTGGCCTGTAGACAAAGAATTAGCCTTTGAGGAGACTGACCTGGAACATACCTCCTCCTCCTCCATCTATTTATGAACCACTGGAAACATTTGAATGAATAATGTTGCTAAATCTTAGGGGAAAAAAAAGTTACTAAAGTAACCAAGGAGGTATTGTTTGCTCTTCATAGACAAGGAAAACTTAAAGCTGACCATCCCTTCCCCAAGCAGAGGTGGACAGACATTTCTGAGTGATACAGAAAGCATACACTGTGGCCTGCATTTTGGAGGCAACTGGTAACACTTCCCAAAAGTACAGCATACCACACTGTGCTCAGACAAAAACCTTATATAACCTCTTATGGGCTAACACAAGAATAAGTTGAAAAGCAATTTTTATACAATGGAGACTAGCAGAGAACATTTCACTGAATTTATCTCAAGATATAATTTGCTAACATCTTTTTCTTCCCCTCTCAAAACATTCTCTGGTAGTTATTTTTAGTAATGACATATATATTTCTTGGTAAGGCACTTTGCATTTAATAGTAATAAGAAATAACATTATCTTCTTTTTATGATTGAAGATTAAGGAGTCTATTCTAATAGCTTCAGTTGTCAACACAAGGTCCTCTGGTACTATGTTTCTTTACTTCCCTGTTGTAAAAGAACATGTCTATGTAGATATTATTAATTTATCATTGCACAAAACAAAGTTTATGAACACTTAATATTTAATGTGCTGTGAATTTAATAATAAAAAATTAAGACTCTACCTTACATCATTTTTTAACTACCTGATTCATATTCTCATTAGCTCTTTACGGTTCTTTTCAGAGATTTTAAACCCCTGACTTGGGTTTAAAAGCTTTTGGTTGTGTATACTGAAATGTAAATAGAATCATAGAATCATAGAATCAGTCAGGGTTGGAAGGGACCACAAGGATCATCTAGTTCCAACCCCCCTGCCATGGGCAGGGACACCTTAATCTCTAGCCTAGTTGAATACAAGGACCACTCCATGACAGTATTAAGAACCATGACATTTCTACTATACATAGAACACAGAGATTGAAATATCAAGCTGTACTGAAGTAAGCTGAGCTGCCCCAAGTTTCATGACCTGAAGACCTATGGTCTCTCCTTTACTAGCCACAACAGATTGACATGCTTACTGTTCTTTCAAAAAGCCCTGACGCTTTGCCTGGCAATTGGGTAGGCACCCACTTCAGATTCTCTGAGGCCCTATACCACTTCTGTCTGTCTGAACTGTTTTTTCCATAAGCATGATTAAAGAAAAATGGGTTTTTTTATTGCAAAAGATTAATATCTTATTTGTTATTATGGTTTCAGCTTTCCTCAGCACAACCTGACAGATCTTGTCGTTATTTGGAAAGACTCTTTAGGCACTCAGAATAAATAAATAAAGTTGGGGAAAATGTCTTTTGATGCCAGTGGCATTACATGGTCCAGCCCAGGCTGAGGATCTGTCTCTGTCAAATCTTGACACACATATACTTATGGTATATGATTTTGTTCCTACAGCACGATTCATTCCAGTTTTCAAGTACTGAACATGATTCATACTCATTTCTTTCTTTACATTTGTATTATCTAGCCTAGCTGTTGAGGGTTTAGTCAGAAGAATAATTAATGTTTGGTTGATAATCTGAATCCCAACAGCTCATCCCAGACAATGTTTCTTGACAGCTAATCCTGCACCACAGAGATTAAAGGACAAAACTGCAAATGTTAGAAGGCGAGGACTGCATGCAGAAGTGCAGGGCACGTCATCAGCACACCCCATCCGCTCTGCCCCGCGCTGCTGCGCGCTGGTTCACAGTGCACCATCGCTGAGACACGGCCCCAGTTTGGCATGGTCATACAGAGTGATCATCTATTCAGGAATGCAGACCACCAGACCTGCATTTGAGTGGACATTTGCATGTGCCACTGTCTGACTTGCACACCCATCATGTCTGTGCCTCTTGGGATCGCCACACCCTGCAATCCAAAGTAGCTGAGCTTTAAAGTGGCAGCAATAAAAGCAGAGAGGATGCCTTCATTTTGTTAAAAATCTGGCACCAATTTAACTGTTTTTTTCTAAGTGGATGGGAGGCAAATGATCTCCAGCAAAAGACTAAAAAGAACAACAATCAGAGCTGGAATATTAATATGCCTGAATATGGGAAACAAGCAGGATGAGCCAGAAAGGAAAGCAAACAATGGAGCTTGTGCCTTGCTGGGTGATTACTCCAAGTGAAGATCCATTATCAAAGCTGCTTGCTTGGAGAGTAAGCATGCATGGTGAGAGGAAAGAAGTGGTGTGTTCCATAAAAGGAAATATAGAAAACCATTAGGAAAGGATTTGGAGTAGAAAAACCCAGATTGTTGAGAATGGAGGGAAAAAAATGAAAACCAGGGACTGATGACCATTGCGTGCTGTCAGGCCTCCTTCAGAAGGAAGGACAGAAGGAATACTCATAATTGCCATCACAGCTTAATTTGATATCTTGACCAGTGAACACCAGCAGATGAAGTTCAATTCCCTCTGCTTCAGCTGCCCTTGCTAGTGGGACATATCCCACAGGCAGTTGTGCTGCTTGTTCCTATGGAGAGGAGGAGGAGGAGACCCTTTTTAAGCTTGACTTTACAGGAACCTGCACAGTACCTGCAGGTATTTTACTCAAGAGGAAACCAAGAATTTTTATGCCTGTATTTTACTTTGTGATGAGGCTTCACAGAGTGCACTAGTGCTCCTCTGAACTCCAAAAAATGGTCATCATTTTACCACTACAAAAAGATGAGGCAGTTCATCTAAGGGAGAAATTTGGCCTTAATGGCTATAGTATCTCAATAGGTGGTTTTATAGTATTAAAAATGTCCCACTGGAGAAAACATGGGAGAATACCACCTGCTTCCTAGGCACAGCCATTTTGAGCTAGTTCACTGGAAATGCCAGGTATGAACAGCTTCCTGCCACTCACCATGCCAATTACTGTGGGTGGGATCCCCTTGCCCACTCAGTCCTGCAAGACTCAGAGGTACCTCACTCCTCCTGAGACTTAACAGATGTTAGAGGAAGATGATTTCAGGGAATGAATAAGCAAGCACATTGCTAGGAAGACAACGGTCATCACCTGATATATCACAAATCACCTGCCAGTGTATCACACTATGGATCCCCTCTTCCAGTCCTCACCATTACTCTGAGAAGCTCACCTTCAGCCACTCCAAGAAAGTGTCCTTACAGGTCAGAGTTGGTGTGAAAAGGATTTTCCTCTCACAGTCTTCATGCTGCAAAAGAAAATGACTCAATTCCTCCCCTTTCCTCTCTGGTTAACAGGACAATTGCTCACACAATTTGTCATTGACCTGGTTGTTACAGGTGACTTTCAGCACAATACCTAGGGGACAGAGCTGCTAAATGCCACCAAATAAACAACAGCCTCCACCAAATACGAATGATGGTACCTTGGCTTTTTGGAAAGGAGTATCACTTACTTGAACAAAGTAAACACACCTGCAGTTCTTGGAGTCTGTTTCTGTTTCAGTCAATGACTGTGCTGAAACACAAAGTAATATTTAGCTTGAGAGACTTCCCCACCCACCAAGGCTTAGATTCTGTTTTATCAACCGGGATGGTTTGCTCTGACTATGGCTAACTATCCCTCAAACCCAGGCTTGCCTCTCTCGGTGCTTTACTGCTTCATAGCCCTCTGCAAACAAGTTAGTATCTAATCCTCCTCCTAAACAATGAACATCATATTACAGACACAAAAAGCCACACAAAACAATAATGTAAGGACTAAGTGACTAACGACCTAACGTCAAATGTCCTAAGCAATTGACTGATCCTTGAGGCTCTCATGATTAAAGTGCTGCCACACGAAATTTTGGAATACTTGAGTGTAGCTGTTTCCTGCAAGTGCCTTTTTAAGCTCAGGATGGATGCTTTAATTGCAAGGCTGGTGAAAGCTGCTTTGTAATTTGAAGAGGGTTTGTGTAATGCATGCACATACTTTGTGAGAGGTAATGAACCCTTCTTCACCTCCCATCCAATGAAGCATTAGCACCACCAGTTGGTCATCAAGCCTGAATAACACCCCGTCCCAAGTGCAATAATAGTCCAAGAGCTTTGTTCAGGTTCTTAAGACCCATGTGTTGTGTCATCCAGAGAGATTGTTTAGCTGGCCTGAAGCTGAGGCAAGTCACATTAAAATTGCATAGGTGCACTTTTTTTTCTGGATTTGTTGATCATACATGATCTGTTCCAGCTTGAAATTTAAACCACACTAATCAAGGAATCAGAAAACTGTAATAAGGAGCACAGCTAAATCCCAGATCTCTCAGCACAGTCACATTTTTCAGTTCACTGTTGAAAGACTCAGGAGGATTCAGAGAAAACACTATTAATGTTTTGGACTTGATAAGCAAGACAAATGAGAGAAGTTAAAAAGGACCTGGAACTCACGTTTTCCCACTGGAAAAGTTTTGATATTCTTTGTGGCACTCTTACCACATGCTTTATGAAATATTTTTCTTGTTTGCACTTGCACAAATAAGCACAAAAAAAAAATATTTTTCTTTCCTTTTTAATTTCATGTTCACCTCTTCCTTAGTCCAAATGAGTTTTGAGGCTTCCCCACAAAACCATACGTAATTGTTCAATACAAATATTCTATGATGTTTTCACTGATTAAGACACTGTGAGATGCTGAAAATGTAGAGCAAAATATCACAGCTCTCAGTATGATTTTGTGCCTGGTGCTGGCACATGATGCTAACAAAGCAAGGTGCTTTACTCATGAGTAACACCAGATCTTCTCACCTGAGCAAGCATTTGTGGTATCCAAGCTTTTCCTTTGCAGAATTGGAGGGCTTTTTGTAAGATTTCTTTCCTTTCAAGAGCTTATTAAAACTGAAAAATTAGGCAACCCATTGCTTAGTTGTTTCTCATAGGCTTTACAGTGCTCAGAGAGCATATCTTCTTTGTACCCTGGTTCTCAGCTACACTGGCTCTCTCTTCAGAGGCCGGGCAATATTCAGTGCCATGTAACACTCAGAAGTGGCACTTAGACTGTAAATATCATATGCTGCTGTAAGAACATTGGAATGGTAATACTCAAGCAATTACTTTCCTTTCAAGATCATTAAACACAAATCTGACTTGTATTTTAATAGGACTGCCAATGTATTTAATGGGGGGCAGTAAAGGGTAGTTTTTTTCTAATGGATGAATGTTTATATTATTATCCACTCTGAGAGACCACATTAGGAGGAGACTATGTAACACTCATGTGTTTTGCTTCAGTCCTTTTAGCACAGTATTCAATTTTTTCTTAGTTCTGTATCTTACCGTATAATGACAAAACTGCATCTACAATAAATCCCACCATATTCTGATTATGAGACAAAAAAGACCAAACACAGTCATGCTGAAAAGAATTTGCAATTTGCATCTCCCTTTTGTCTGTCAAAAGTTTAGAAAAAGCCAATGCTTGGCAAGTTGTCAAGTTTGGACAGCGACACCTGCCATACAGCCGGGGACAGGCACTTGTAGGATGAAGAGCAACACCAGCTTCTTCATGGCACTTTACAAACATATCAGGGGACTGCTTGGAATGATTCCTCAGTAGAGTTAGTAGGTGTTTCTGCCTCTATGTCCATTCCCATCTCTACTTGGCCTGCCAAGAAGAGTGGTCATCAGTGTGAGACAGCTGTAGGTGGCTGGGTCAGTGTTGAAGTCAGCAACCACTTTGCACAGATCCACTGGCTGGAAAGCTAAAAAGATCCCTAGTCTCTAGTCAACTTCATGAGCAATTTGAACAAAGTTGGTCCTGACTACTTATTTAATATTAGTAAAAAATCTGCACTATGTGGTCACTGTGAATTTAAGACATATTTTTGCTAAGGATGGAGTTTGAGGTGAGCTGGAAATCAAAGCCAGCTTTGGCTGGTCCTCAACAAGCTCTGCATTTTGGGAGCTCAGGAAAGAGCAAACACTGCAGTCTGCTTCCACTTTTCACTCACACCTTGAAAGCAAAGGCTGGAAATTCCTGTGTGACATGACTAGTTAACAGCTGGTAACCTCTGGACAGTAGTTAGAAAATTTTGACTATCTTTTCCACTCCACCTGCATACCTGGACACAGGCCCTTCTCTGCTAACTGCAGGGCAGGTTTTGCCTATACTTCAGAGCAAACGAGGCTCCGTAGATTGTATGATGTTATCGCCTGGGCCCACAAGGCAGGGCAGAGAAGCACATTTCTCTAATGGCAGTGCTTTTGTAACAATCTGAATTTATCCATGGGGTTTGCTTCAAAATTGTACCTACCTCAACAGCTGAGCACGTGCACATGAACCACCTGTATGCTCATTAAAATGTTCCAGGTGCAAATCCTGATGTCTCCCTGTTTGAGATTTGTGGGCTGGAGTCGTTACAAGGTGATCAAGTAGAATTTGGTAGGCGTTTATAGGTGTGCTTTGTAAGCATTGCAATTAAAAACGCCAGGAAGGTGGTTTTAAATGCAGAGGTCATGGAATTAAAAGGAAAAAGTGAGGTGGAAGATTTTTCCATTACTTTGTATTTTGCTGGACAACAGCAAAAGCCAGACAGGAATTGCCACTGGACTAAATTTATAACCAGAATGTATCATGCTAAGAAATGGAGTGATAAGGGTGAGAGCTGCCAATCATGAATGATTTCTGCAAGTTGCAGACAGAAATAATGAAGATGAACACTTTTATCTACCCTCTCATCCTGGGAATCAGAGAAATCACATTGCATGAAGAGGTTCCCCATCCCGCTATCTGCTTGATGGGGTTCTGCTCCAGCAGCATCTCTCTGAGCACCTGCTTGACAAGAGCTTGCAGAGGGCTTTACCAAAAACTCCCACCCTTAGAGGAGAGACACAGCACAGAGGGGGCAAAGGCACTACGCAGCTGCAAGGGCAGAGAAGTGTGTGGAGCACAGTATTTAACAGCTGGGATGCAAAGACAGAACATGCTCAGTGGTGAGTAGGCTCACAGAAATGTATGGCTCACCCACACCTAAGAGCTGTTCCAAAGACTACAACCGCTGTGGTCGGGACTGTTATCATAGAAAACTGTTGACATTCTCTGTGTTAAGGATGGCTATCAGGAATTAATGGATAATGTAGCTTTTTTGCTTGCAGAAATAGTTTGATATGCTCTTTAAATAAGCATGTAAAGAGACTGATGTGTGACACTTGTTGATTCAGATGTTTTGAGAAGTGACAATCCTGTATGGCACAGAATAAGGCTTAAAAGAGGATATTATTTATAAAAGCACCACCATGCACAGGCAGTGTTTATTTACCATTTAAATGCCTCATTTCTGTTCTGGTTGTCTGTGCTATAATTTGCACAGGCACTTAAACTTGAGTATAAATAAATGCAAGGAAGTAATGTTTATGCAGAGTTAAGATGAGGAAATCAAGCGCTAAAAGCTGGAGGCCACTTCTGCAACATGAGTTCAGCCATCTTATCCAGTTTTGGCTTCTGCTGAAGGCCCCTTTAGTGGCAAGCAAGAAGCCATCCACATTTGTGTTTGAGGAGCTTGATCACAACACCAGTGTTGAAGACATGGCTGAGATTTAATGAGCAGATGGGTAGTGTAAGCCACGCACTGGGTGGTATCTTATCATTACTGAAACGCATGGGATGTGATGAAGCACCTCAAGCATCTTGCTGAGATCCTCAAAATGGGAAATGTTTTCACCTGGGCAAGGTGAGGCATAAACCCTCCTCCAGGATGAGGGTGGCAAGTGCTAGGGAACAGCCCCAGGATGGCAAGCTGTCATGGGAGACATTTGTCACTATCTGCCGTGAGTGTTGGAAAGGGGGCAACTAAACTGCGTCTCCTCCTTCAGCTTGCCCCCACGCCACAAATCTGTAATTGGCCTCTTTGCTCCCACACATTTGACTCTCTCCCCTAGCCTTATGGACAGGTATATGGGAGAAGTGGGGTCATGTCACATGTGTACATTCTTGTGGGGACACGGTGCAAAGACACCCTCTTCCAATAGGAAAGGGCATGGGGCAGGGAAGGTGTGGAGGTTCCCATGGAGGCAGTGTTCCTTGACTTCAATCTTGACTTGGTAGGAGCAGGTTTACACCAGTTTATGTCTGTGTTTGAGGAAAGAAATCTGTGGTGGGGTTTGAAAAAAATATTAGGAGTATAAATCCCTCATCTGGTCCCCTCTGTTTGTCCAGGCAGAAGCAGTGAGTTATTTTGGCAGAGGAAAGGAAGGCACCTCTTGCTTACCGTGTCTATTAAAAGGGTGGAAAAGTCACATTTTTTTTCATCATGTTACAGCGCATTTCTGCCCTTAGCTCCTGAGAACAGACATTAGGAAGAGAAATGGGTGCAAGGAAAGGTTATGCTTCTTACTTACCACATCTGCTCTGCTGCAGTCCACCGGGAAGGTGCCCTCACTGAGTTGCCCTCTTGCATAACAGTGGCTGTGAAGACTTTTCCAGCACAGCCTCTTCGGCAAGATCCTGTGAAGCCTCTTTGTACTGAGAGAGCACCTGTTGGGCAGGAAGAACAAGTGGGGAAATGAGGGTGCACCAAATTCTGGAGTGATTGTTTCAGAGTTGCAGTCGCAGAAGATGTTTCTGTATTTGCAACAAGTCTTGTCTGGAACATCAGATCTCCCTTTGCTTCTGCTTTGACTGCATCAAAGCCAAAAGTCTATGAGCAGTGAGATATTCAACATCAATTAACTTGCAGGTGAAAGAGAGGCAATGCTGTTCAGGGTCTTCTTTTGCTTCAAATGGGGATCAGGCAGCATCAGTGCCATGCTGCTGTTGATGGCTCTAACTTGTCTGAGGAGCCATCCTTACCTTTCTTAGACCAACATTACCACTGATACCACTACAGCATTATCCAACATGCATGTTGCCACTGCAAAAGCATTTTCTTATGTCTTGCCTTTGCTGTAGGGAATTCTAACAACCGAGACATTTTTATGGCTACAATATCACACTTTTTCCCACATCAGGGACAGGGGCATGAAGCAGCGCACAGGCAGCCTGCAGGACCTAGAGGAGTTAGCAGGCCAGCAGACACAGCCATACCAGGCTCATGGTGTGGTACAGGGGACCTTAGCACTGCACACAGAGCCAACCCTTCTACAGCACAGCTGGGTACCAGAGCTGCAGAGTGCCCAGTGCTCTCATAGCTCTGGTCCTGGCCATGCAACAGCAATGTGAAAGCTGAATGCATCTGTCCCTGGCCAGTACCAATGAGCTGTCACGTTTGCAAGGTATTGAGAGGGAAAGACAAGCTGTCCTTAATGATCACAAGGGAATATCAGGCTGTTGTTCCTCTTATGCTTCCCTAACAACTCTCCAGCTTTGCCCACAGCAGCACGTTTGCTCTCAGTCGTATTTTGATTTAGTTACCATTAGCTTTGGGAACAGCCCCCGTCAGTACTGACAGCAATGGCACACAGGCTATTGACTTCAGTAGGAGGGGAATGTCACCCCTTCTGCACATATGTGTGTGCTTGAGTGTCTTTTGAAAAGCACCAGCCATACATTAATACTAAGAACACTAATCTAATACTAATACATTAATCTAAGAACATTATTCCTTCGTGTCTGCCTGATAGGCAGCAGGCAGGGTGTAAGCTGCTCTATGTATCAATTAAGTGAAAAATAGATTATAGAGAGAAAGCAATATATTTAACAGTGTTTTCACTGCCATATACATATTTATTAGATATCAAATATAATGCTGCTCATATCATTGTTTATGTTCATCATGAAGTCCTAAAGTAATTTATGGTATCATGGTTTAAATGATGCAAGTCAGATGCAGCAGCATCACCATATTCCTCAAAGCAAATTTGCTGATAAAACTCTGCTTTTTTTTTGTTATTTGTTCCATACACCTGGTCCACTATTGATGGGACATCATCTGCATGGGACATCAGACTTTTCCAGAGTAAGGGAATAAAATTAATTTCTAGATTTCTTTTTCCACTCTGCAAGTTTTAATGCAACTATATCCTGGTTATCCCATCTTTAATGGGAGAGAGAGGGAGCAGGTCATTTAATGAAGGTGCAATGTGTGGGTGAGGTGAATCAGGAAACAGCAAAAGCATGTGTGATTTGTTGGATGTATGAGTAGCAAGGGGGCTGCTTCCTGAAACATGGTTAAATATGTAAACTCTGCCTAGGGAAAATGTTTATTTACCTAGATTGACAGCGATCAAGGTAAAAAGCACTCAAGATAAATGGCTCTTTAGGCAACTTTAATTTGTTGATGGATGGATTGATGGGAGGATGGTCAAAGAAATGACAACATAACTCTCTGTAATGGAGATATCCTGTCTGCTGGAGTTTGCAGTACCATTTGGTCTAATTATTCCTGATCTATCTATGAGCAAACTTTGCTCCCAGTGAGACAAGTTGTCATTCCTCTTCTTTAAATAAAGAGATGAGGAGGTAAAATCAAGAACAATTAAAGCAAAGGGCGATGACATCTTCTGCAGTCAAAAATAGATTCAAAATCATGTGTATTTCTTAAAGATGGCTCACTATATTAACTGAAATAGTTGTGCCTTCTATTATGCAGTTTGTATGGGAACAGATTGCTCATTTCACAAATTAAGCCTTGCCTTTTTTTACATTGTTTCAACAAAATAATGGTGAGTGAACACTACTATCATAACTGATCTTGAGTTCAAACCTGTAACATCAGAATGGACTGTGCTTTTCTGGTGGAAGTTAGTGGGAAAATACAGAAATCAATCATAGAATCATAGACTGGTTTGGGTTGGAAGAGACCTTTCAGGGTCATCTAGTCCAACTCCCCCTGCAATAAGCAGGGACATCAGATTGCTCAGAGCCCTGTCCAACCTTACCTTTAATGTTTCCATGGATGAAGCATCTATCACTTTTCTGGACAACCTGTTCCACTGTTTCAGGACACTCATAGTAAAAAAAAAAAAAAAAAAAAAAAAATCACCTTTATATGTAGTCTAAATCTCCCTGCTTGGAGACAGTACTCCAAGTGGGGTGTCATCACAGTAGTTAGGGGGCAGAATCACCTCCCTTAACCAGCTGACCACGCTGCTTTTTATGCAGCTGAGGATAGGGTTGGCTTTCTGGGACATGAGTGCACACTGCTGGCTCATGGCCAGTTTGTGGTCTGTAGTGACAATGGTTTCTCAGTAGCAATGACAGAGTTGAGAAAGAGTTATGTACGTGGCTGTGCTTTGTTCAGCTCATCAGTCAGAGGTGACTGCTTGCAAAGCATCCTGAGGAACCACAGAAATACTCTGCTGTTATTAATGCACTAACTGCAGAGGAAAGAGCTGCCAATCAGCAGCACAAAATGATGTCTCAGATTTTCTGATCTGGCTGAAATATGCTTGCTCTAGGACTAGAAATAAAAGAGCAAATACCAGTAGCTGCTTCCCTAGCCAGAGGGGTGGCTGTCCCCAGCATAACTATGGGCAGCCATGAGGTTGCTCCAAGGCAACACGGCTAGTGCTAACAAATTTTTTCCAGGGGTGGACAGCCTTCAGTTTCTAAAGAATCAGTTCCCCCTTAGTTTGGATTCCCAAATGTGAGTTAACCCCTATCAATGTCACTGCTGGAAATTGCATCTGCAGTGCAGCTTGTTTTACGTGGGCTTGCACAGGGCTGGATGGCATGAAGGAGGGCTGCAGCTAAGAGCAACTGCATGTGAAGCGGGTGCTGGTGTCAGCTCACATCTTTGTAGAAACCATCACCACAAACAACCTGAGAGTGAGCTCTGCATGGGCCTCTCACAGGAAAATTCATGGGGGTGGAACTAAATTACTTTGGCAGCAAATTCACTTACCCTGGACCCACTGAAAAGGTGGGCCTGCCCACCAATGTTTGGTGAATGGGAGTCAGAGAGTCCCTCCTTTGCAATGACTTTGGGATGTCATTGCAGAGCCAAAGCCCTACCCACAGACAACTGCCAACAGTACAGGGGCCACCAGCAACAATTAGCCACTGCTCTGAGACCTACTGCTGACTGCAAACTTCTCTTGGCATCAGGATGAGGCCAGGATGAAGCACCAGGTACATGCTGTGAGGAGCAGGGGACATTCAGGAGACCATGGCTCCATCATGTCATCCTGCTGGGATGGCTGGTGCATGGTGGGGGATAACCAGGAGCCCTTCAACAGCTCTTCTCACAAGCACAGCACTGCAGGGTTACTGCGGGCACGACCCTATCCAACGCGCTTCTGCATGGCTTGGACCAGCCCCAACTACACCACAAGCACATATGCTGCTGCTGGAAATTTTATGTGGAAAAAACCTAGCCTAGATTGTAGTTTATAGTTCTTTTCAGCAGGACTGCATGAAGCTAATGACACAGAAAGCCATTTGGGTTAAATTGTGAAACTGAAAGATGCAGCACCTGTTTTTATGCTTCACATGCTACCAAAAATACTTCTTCCTTTCAAAAAACACAAGTCAAATTACAATACAAGAGAAAACTCTACAGTGACATTGGTGACATTATTGAGAGGGGGTTCATCAATGTCTCTGTACACAGAAAGATGAAAAAAAGACAGCAGAAACAGAAGACATCATTATTGTGTAAACCTTCAGTGCATCCACGTCTGTGGCAATTCATTGCCATCCTGGTCTCTCTGTGTTAAAAAGGGGATAATGATAGGTTTTAGACAGGAGAGATCAGAATGATCCAAAGTATGGAAGAGCTTCCCTATGAGGAGAAACTGAATAACAACTATTTTTCCTGGAAAAAAAATGAATCCTGAGGGGAGAAACATAGCAAAAAGGTGTGGACGAGGTGAATGAAGACCCAAAGTACTTCAACAGATAGATGAGAGCAAAGGCTATAGAAACAAACAAAAGTGCTAAATTTAAGTGAAATCTAACATTTGAGGGGAAGGTGTAGAAGCCATATGAAGTCAATGGTTCAAACGAGAGGTTATGCTGACCCTCGTGGGGTCACTGAGAACAACATGGTGTAAAGGCCACACAGCCTGGTTGCAGGCAGAGATCCCACCTGTGCTGGGGCAGAGACTGTGGTTGGCCATGTCCTCATCCCCAGCCCATGTCCGCTCAGGCAATGGGTATGGCTGAGCTCCTGGATGCCCACCTCAGTGGGCATGAGGGACTCCAGGACAGCTGTCTCCAGGAGGTGCTGCTGGGACCTCTGTGGACCCTTCTTGCTGTGGGTGCAGCCCACACGATTTAAACACCACATCTATTCTTAAACATTTTTTGCCTCCACTCTTCAAAATCAGACAAAAAGCCCTGACTTAAACAAATTTTTTACCAGCAAAAAGAGAGCATTGTCAGAGACTATGAACCCCTGTAGAGATTTTACTTTTGCTATTGATTTTATGCGTGAGATGCTTAGCTACTCTGATAATATCTGACAGTATAAGAAGCCAGAGAGAGAATAGAAAGGTTAGTACAGTAACAATGTCACCAGGATAACTGGTAAAATTTTTGGAAATCATGGTTTAAAAATCTGACTGAAACACCTTATTGTTTATCAAGCTGAGGAGTGGTTTGATCAAAAAAAAAAATCCTCCTCTCATTGAGGAGTTTTAATTTTTTTTATTGCTATTTTTGTGAGGTAAAATGGGATATGTTAGAGAGCTATAAATGCTTCAGAAAAGGAAAAAATGTAAGTGGAAGAAATTTAAGCAGTGAGCTGAGGCATTCACAGTGGAGGCACATACATTTCCTACCTTGCTTTGTGGCTTGGGTTGCATTAATATTGTGACAGTTTCTTGAGTGTTAAAATCCCTCATTACAAACAGTATTTTTTAATAAAGATGTCTCTGCATAACAGCATTGCTCCTCTGGGACAATGCAGGCCAGAAGGCATGGGGATGAGGGACAATACATCCTCAGCTCCTCTGGAGCCTCAGAAGACATGCAGCCAGATCTGTCCTTTCCACAAAAAGCTGCTCTAACAAGCAAGGCAGCTCTCTAAAGACATCTACCCATCCAAAATAAAACTTAGAGCCAAATGTTTTCTAGAACAATGTTATTTTAAAGGATAAATTGCTTAAAAAAACCAAAACCAAATAGAAATTTAGCTGAAATGTTGGCTATAGTTTGGTTGCTCCCTGGGTTTGGTTGCTCTCCTGGGCATAATAGTTTGGATCTTTTGGGATTGAGGAGGCATTTGAATTCATATCAGTCACTTCCTGACTGATATGAGCAAGTGCTCTTATATCAAGGGTCTTCAATATAAAGCATAACGTATTGCATTTTAAAAGTGCAGGTCTGGACAGCTGAGCTCTGGGGGATGAGCAGAAGTTGGAGCACAATTGCACTCTTTCAGGTTCCAGGTGGCTAATGTCAGGACCCTCTCCATGCATGGTCCAGAGAACCTGGGCCCCATGCTGGGCTTCACATGACTGGCCCACTTGTAAAAACCAAAGAGGTCTCTGACCTGTGCTGGTACCAGATCTGTCCACACATGTGGACGTTTGAATTTTGGGCATTTGAATTATGTGTCAGAAATATTTATTCATTAGAAAAAAAAAAAAAAGTGAGTGCTTTCCATAGAGTTACTTGAGGCTTGTGTGCCAAGAGACTAAAATATCTTTCATTTCAGTTCATTTAGTTCAGCAAGTCTGCCCACTGTAACTGTAACCCACTCTGCTGTCAGGGAATGTACTGGAGCTACCACCGAGTAAGAGAACCAAAAAATACACATTTGAAGTGACAGCTTGAAAAAAGTGAATGGGGGTGAAAGATAATTAGCTGAGGCAAGGACAAGTAGGTAAGTCTCCACAGTCATAATTTATGTGGGATATTGTTATAGTTATTACCATGCAATTTAACAGGAATACACCAGAGCAATTTTCGGATCTTAAAACATGCAGATGCACTCACATATATATGAGAAAAGTCTCAGAACTCAAATCATCCAAAATAATCAAGAAAGTTATTATCATAAACAGTACAATTAACACAGGGATCACAAGGGATGAGTCTCCATTTCTGATAATCTTAAGAGAAAATGAAAGCATTATTAAAACTTCAGTGTAGAAAGAGTAGCTACATTCACATCTCTGCACATCACCAGCACTCCCTAGTCTTTGTCAGTCCCTTCTCTACTGTTTCTTTGCCAGTCCCAGAACCAACATCTTATGTAGATTTGAAATGTCCTGAACCAACAGAAAACACAGAGGGTACTGAAAAATATTCGGAGTGTCCTTGCCAGTTTAAACTGATTTTTTTTTTTTTTAATAGAGAGGAGCAGTTTTCAATTACTAAAGAGGAAGAGGAGAAGGAGGTATGGCCACTATGGGCATGAGCTTCTGGGAATTTAAAGTTTCAAAGAGAAAAATGGTGCTTTATGATGGCCTGTTCTGCCATCCATAATTTACAGGCTTCTTTTTTAATGTTGCTGTCAATATAGTATTTCTACCAGTAACATGAAATAAAGTGCTATTGTTTCAACAAAAGGAGACATTCATCATTTTAATCCACTCTTAAATTGCTGAAGATTATCCACCGTCCATTATATTTCAACAATATCCAAACCTAAGTAGTTCTAATCGTATGCTAAAATACAATAACCACCAACTCTCAGAACCATCTGAAAAAGAAAAATGTCACTTCCACACTGATCAAGTTTTTTTGTCTTCTGTTCCTGTATTTACATGTGCCCAGTGTGCTTTCAACTTAATATACAGCCATCCTTTGAGTCCTCATAGTTTGCCACTTAAGGTGAATAGCTTGTGTATGTACATGTTTTAGTCTACTGTTTACAGTTCAGAAAGAGATGTTTTTGTCTTGGGGCATGAAGATAGGCTAGAAAAGCTCCTGAGGGTTACTGTTGTCTTTAAAAATCTGTTCCTTAAGCTCAAAAATGTTGCCCCAGATTTGGAAACCAAGCACTTACTTGAGAAGGAGAGATGAAGTACCACAGCTGACAGTGCCTTTTCTGCCATTACTGGATCACAAAATCATTTTCTATTTGCCATGTACTGAAATAACAACAAAATGAATCTCCAGGTAATGTAGTTCAGTGGTTTTATCTTTTTCATGTTGATCCTAGAGGTGAGTTGGGACCTTCTCTGAGTTAGCCCAGAGAACCCTGCTACACTGAGTCTGCCTTGCCAGCAAATCGCTCTTCAGTTAAAGCAAGAGAACCTTGCTCTGCTCTTAGGAATTAAGGCTTATGCATGCTTGTCTAGATCTGCATTTTAAATGCATTAAATAAAAGAAAGCCCATTATGTTATTCCAGGGCTTGGGTGTTTTTTTTTCTTTTCGTCATTTCTTTTGTAATACTGTGCTAGTCCATGTCTGTAAAAATCTTCTTCCCTCTGTTTGCTGAATCATGCCTGGAATCCATATTAGAAGTCAAGTGTAAAAAGAAGGAGGGGAAGCTGTGCTACAGGCAGCTGTTGTTGTTTTCAATGCCCTTTCCTTCCCTGAAATAAAAGTCACACAGAAACTTGCTAGGCCTCTACTCCTTACTGCCAGCATTACCACCCTTCAGGTCTGTAAAACGGCAAATCTTTTCCTAGCAACAGCATTAACCCATTCACAAGGTTTTGAAAACAGGCTTTCTGCCTTTCCCACGGCTGACACCACCTCGTACTGTGGCTTAGCATGTTCTAGTCTAGACCTCTTAGCACTAGGACCTGCTTCACAACTCTAAAAAGAGCAAAGACAGTAAAGCTGGACACTTGCATTTGTTCTGCTCTAATCAAGGCACTAAGTTAAAAGTAAGAGTGATGAAAGAGCTACTGATAGCATGTCAGAGGTAAATCTTACAAATACACAGCTATGGCAGAAAGTTTTATAATCCAGTATTAATTTGAACATGTGGGAATATTCCAATCAAATCTCAAGTCAATAATGAGGCTGCTAATTGCCAAGACACTTACCCCCGTCCCAGTAAGAGTCATGATCATAGTCCTTAATCATTGCTCGCTGCTCCTGGAACAGGAAGCAAGGCAGGTGAGCACAACCACATGAGAAAGACCTGCAATTTATTCCACATCTATGAAAAAAGATATAGAGATAGATTTTGCTGCAGCACCTAAAACATTTTATGGATGTGTTTTTCTAGCTTCAGGACCAAACTGAACTTTGTTCCTTTTTCACAGAGCACCGACTCAACAATCTTATTTCCTGTCATCAGTGTGAGGCAGCAACACATTTGTCTGCATCTTCTATCAGACTCTCTGCTAGGGAGCTGAAGCCAATGTCTTGCAGCACTGTTTCCCTCTCTTATTAGCAACAAACAAAGCATATTTTCAGATAATTTGGTTTCAGGAGCCACAGGTTCCTGTCTCTGGTGGAACTGAATTAACTTCATCACACTTGCTGTTGAAGAGCTGCTGAAAGCCTGACCATGCACTCCTCTGTGCCGGCAATCAGTGAAGCTGGTTCTTAACTATAGCTCTTTGAATTTTTTTTTTTTTTTTGTCATTGTTGTACTTTCTAGGCTGTGGTTGACTTATCTGTTATCATCCTTCGAGTCATAAACAGTCCTCACATGCTCTAGGAAAATACTAACCTGCAATTTACATGAACCTGTCAGTTCTGTATGACATGGACCTTGATCGAAACCCCTTATGTCTCCAACCCTGAGGATGGGGAGTTTGACATATCAATGGCTGACAGTGGTTTATTGATCTATAGTGCTTGGGATTCTCAGGGCTATTGGGTTATGCATCCTTAACAAGGTTAAGAGTAGCTCATTGAAATCCTATCTATCTTTGGAGAAGGACTTACACGAAAAACATGGACCAGAACTATGACAAACTGGCCACTACAGAGACAACATATAACACTGTTAAGCTGGGACAAAAAAGAAAATCAGATTGTACAAGGCAAACAGTGCTTTCTCTTCTCTATTTCTTTTCTTTTCTTTAATTTTCTTTTTCCTTTCCTTTCCTTTCCTTTCCTTTCCTTTCCTTTCCTTTCCTTTCCTTTCCTTTCCTTTCCTTTCCTTTCCTTTCCTTTCCTTTCCTTTCCTTTCCTTTCCTTTCCTTTCCTTTCCTTTCCTTTCCTTTCCTTTCCTTTCCTTTCCTTTCCTTTCCTTTCCTTTCCTTTCCTTTCCTTTCCTTTCCTTTCCTTTCCTTTCCTTTCCTCATGCAAAACTGTGGTATCTGTGTATTCAAATGACAGGCAATTCCTAAAGGGAGAGGACATAGCTTAGAACACATAATTCCAGGCCAGCTGATAAACTCAGTTTTTTTATTGTAATGCTACTAATATTTAGTGAGATACCAGCACTCCTGGAACCCACTGGAATTTCTTATTCAAGACAAGGATGAAGCCTAAAGATGCATACTTGGTGAAGTGTCAATGCTGAAATGAAATGAGGAATAGATTTTTGCAATATTTCCTACCAATTAAGAGCTAGGCATTTTATCACAACCTTTCATAAGAATTCTTGATTCAGAAATTATCAAAGAAAGTCTCTGGACACCTGACCACAGTGAGTATCCAGAATTATTCCTAATTTGTTTTTTCCAAAAGGAAGCAAGAGGCAGCCTCTTGTAATCTGCCCCTCAACCTATGATCTCCTTGCCAGCAGATGGTATGGATTTGGAGAGACTGGACAAGCAGTTGAAAGAGATCTCTACTGAGGGGACTTAAATAGACAAATTGCATTAGATTTGGGCAAGCTGTTGAAACAAAATCAGTTTGAGACTAGGAGAGTAATATCACATGGAAATACCATCGATGCATGCCTTGCTTGTACTCTACCCTAGGAACTTGCTATGGCCACTGCTGGAGACAGGATGCTGAGATGTGCCTTCCTCTGAGCCCTTATGGTTATTCTTATGTTCCAGTGAAATCACAGTCAAAGTGCTGTTGGCAGGAAAGCCATGTTGGCTTCATGTTGGCTTCATGTTGGCATGAAGCATGTGCATAGCTGTCCATCTCATTTAATTTTTTTTTTAATTTATTTTCTAGTTCTCAGTGCTTCATTTACCTCTCAGATCTATACCTATAAAATTATTAATTCCTAGTGATGCATAAATGGTCATTCCAATGAATTTTACATACATTATATCTCAGGTGTTTCAGACAACAGATGTGAATGACTTCCCTAATACTTCTGTGGCACACCTGAGAAAGTGGTGACACATCCAGAGCAACTCCTCTGCCTTGCAGTTCTTTCCCCATACACATCGTCATCCTTTATTTTTTTTTCACTTAGTATGTTTTTTGTGTGTTGACTTTGCTTTTTCCTACTGTGAAGTTATATAAGGGGATTAATGCTCTTTGACTGTGTAATGACTTCATTTGATTTGTGAAAAAATAATTAGAGAAGAAAGAAACCGCCCTTAGAAAAGAAAGAGATGAGACCAGATGGAAAGGTATGTCTTGGGCGTGGGAATGGTTGCACATTAGTTTTGGGGGAACAATCACTTGGTGATTTTGCTCTCTTTCGTTTCTTCAGTGATGATCTCAGTGACCAGTGTCTCTTTTAAACTTTTAGAAAAGTTTAGGAGAGAAATTCATTAGTGAACTTTGCCCTTCTTGGCCAACAGATTCATCTGAGTTAATCCTCTCTGAAAGATTTGACCAGCCAGGGAAGTCCTTCCCCATAACTTCAGTATTTATCAGAGGGTTTGGTTCAGTTTCAGAGGACAAATCATCAGGGTGGCATCTCCACACCCAGGTGGGAGTGAATACAGACCAACCTATGCCAAAATAATAACAATAATAAAGCAAGATGAGTTGACTAGAACTTGTGTTCAGCCACGTCCTGCACTAATGAAGCACAAAACAAAAGAGAGAGTACAGAAAACAAATGCAACACAATGTCATCTACTAGCACTTACCACTGTCATCTTGCAGAGGAGGCTTCATGCTTCAGTGGGGTAGATTTAGGACTGTACACCTTACAACAGACCTCAAAATTATTTTGCTCTTTTCCACAGGATTTGTGACAGCAAGTAATAAGCACATGAGGTTGTGTGGCTCTTACTGTCCAAAAGGCTGTATTAGGAACCTGACCTTAAACAAAAGGAACTACTGGACTCAACATACTGTGTAACCCTGAAATAAGACTGACCAGAGACCTTCTAACTTTATTCACTTGAAAAGTTTTCCTCCTAAAAATATTCCCAATAAACATCCAAGGGTACTAAAAGTCTGGAAAAGGCACCATTCCTGCAGGTTTCCCCACTACCTTTCAAGGTCAAAAGCTTCTGGCTTCGTTCAGGTCACATACATTAGCAAGACAAGGCTAGTTGGTGTTGATCACCAAAACTACATTGCTTTATGCAGCACTGAGCAGCTTGCCACATCTGGCAAGACTTAATGCACCATCTCCCTGCATAGATACTACAACCATTTCCATCAAACTTTTGGCCAACCCCCTATTAAAATAGGCCTACCAACTCTTCCCTCCCGAGATTCTCCTTCCTCTCTAGTTAAACCACCCTGGCTTTTCTAGGACACATCTCATTTGGTCTGAGAATCCAGTGACCAGGACAAAGCACAACACAAACAATTCCATCGAGCTCCACTGTGATCTCAGAGGCTTTCAGCTGGAGACATTTTAGAGCTGGAACCAGTTTTAACAGTTCTGAAAAGCACCAAGCCAAGTTTTGACATGTCATAAAATATTTATGTCTAACCTGAGAACTTGTGCAGCAGCTGAAACAGGATTAAAAGAAAAAGACCCACAGTGTGGCTATACGTATAAAGGTTCTCATTCACTCTTGTGTTCTTCTGTTGAATCTTAATTTTGCTACAACAGCATACTGATTCAAGTTATAAAACAGTATCCTGCCTCCACAAAATATGAAGTCTAATTAGTCTGATTCTGCTCTCCCAAAAAGCCAGGGTGTGCAGAAGGTTGGTTCTTTTCAGTCTTAGAAGCACTTACTAGTTCATAATCCAGACTACCTGTACTGGCTCATTTAAATAGGAGTGATGAGAATTCTAAGTCTTGGGGAAAAAAATATCAGGACTGTCAAGTGTGAGATTTCTCTGTTTAACTTTCCAAAGTTTCTCTAGCTGAAATGTCTGAATGCTAAAGTCCACACACATATATTTGCTAAATATGCCAAAATGCACACCCATATATATATGACATCAAGAAAAACATGGAATTTCAGAAACTTCTCAGCATTTGTGGAAAGAGACAACCAGTTGGGACACAAATCTAGTATTGATTAACTGATCTCTTAACATCCTATTTAGCTTTGCAATGTCTATATAATTAGGTAGCCAGCTGTGGTGCATATCATAGGGAGTTTACCTATTTATTTGTTATGAAGGAAGCATGTTCTCAAAATCCTATTTACTTCTGAAAAATGAATGGGACTGAGTAACCAGTGCCAGGGATGAGCAATCAGTGCCAGGTTAATCATGCTTCACTGGCCTGCAAGGGATGGGAAGCTTACAGACACAGCAGATCATCAGCCCAGACTCACCCATTGCCTGGCTCCACGTCTGGTCGCTGTGGATTCCCACTGTGCCACATTCCACCACCTCAGATGGCCGTGTTGCTCAAGTGGTATTAACTATTTCTGCCTTTTGGAGGCAGATATCTCTTTGTTCATCTTATGAAGGTGCCTGTGACACAAACCATAACTGAAATTGGCAACTACTATGCAGTTCCATCAGGTGTACCAACAAGTTTTCACAATAACAGCTTAGGCAAATTTCCTAACTGTATGTTTCTTCTTGATGGGGAATCGTTCCCCACCAAGGGAGTGAGCATCGTGAGTGAGCAGTGCACTCTTTCCAGGAGAGCAAGAGGTCTGTTCATTTCCCAAATAGAAATTTGGGTGTTAGAGGAGTGTTTGATTAAGGCTTGGTGATGCAGACACAATTAGTGGATGTTGCACCTGCCAGACCTGCAGCAGATATTAATGTTCCTTAAAAAAAGGGTCATGAACAGAGATGTCAGGCTGAGACTCCTAGGGAAATGATGCTGTCAGCAAAAGGCCAGGCGGACCCCCGAGACAGGAGACCGCGCCAGGAGGTTCCTTTCGCTGGGAATGCAGAGTTTCCCCTGCGGGGAGTGGGGGCTGGCAGCTGCACACCTGCCTCCTCTGCAGCTTCCCAAGTGCCTCCCCAGATGGGAGCATTTGTGGGAGATGGCCCACACTGCTCCAAACAGCTTCCTGAGCCCTGTGACTGCTGTCATGGGAAGGAACAGTATGTAAAACATGGCATTGTTTCATCTCACTAAGAGGAAGCACAATGGATAAAATAATGTTCACAGTTCCCACGTGTCTCTCAATACTGCTGCTTAAAAGCATTGTTTGGATACAGTGGATCAGCAAATAAGTACACAGAGAGGAGTTTTCATACACTTCTAAATTACACTGCAACAACACCCTTCAATTTCTTTCCATTTTTCAGTTTGCATAACCATGACACACAAGTAATTGATGTAGTGACTTTCTCCACATACCTTCTTGTTCTTGAAGCCACTGGGGATGCTTTGCACTTGGAGTATTTGCCTTGATTTGGACACCAAAGGGCTTGCACTAAAAAGTAAAAGAGCTTTGTTGAAGCTTCACCTGTGAAAGACTACAAGACAGGACAGAAGCACTGGAGCCACAAGATTTGCCATGTCTGATTTCTAGAGACCTGGTGCCAGTAAGTGTCCTCACACACCTGTAACCTCTTTCTGCAGTGCTGGGTAAGAGTGAGGGATCTCAGAAGGGGACCTGGCCCTCCAAACCTCCCACACTGCCCTGCAGCCAGGCTGCTGCCCAGCCTATTGCTTGGAGGTAGCCCCTGGAGAATAGTGTTTCCTCTCCTGCCTGCCCCTCACAGGCCACCTGCCCTGTTTAGGAGCAATGCAGGCAATGCTTGTCTGAGATCCAGTGCCAGGAAATATCTCCTTCAAACAAGAACCTTCAGGTTTTCCTTTTTCTTCCATGAAGAGATCATGGAGCACTCTTAACTTTAAAACATGATAAGGGGAAGTGATGGAGCTGTGACAAAACAATTGGATCACTCAACAGAACAGGAGGACATGGTGGTTGGGGCCCCATCCCTGGAGGTGTTTAAGGCCAGGCTGGATGAGGCTCTGGCCAGCCTGATGTAGCGTGAGGTGTCCCTGCCCATGGCAGGGGGGTTGGAACTGGATGATCCTTGTGGTCCCTTCCAACCCTGACTGATTCTATGATTCTATGATCTTCTTAGCAGCCTAACGGCAGTTGTGATTTTGAAGCTGAATCCTGGTAAAAACCATACAAATCCACATAAATCATCCCAGGAGCAAGACCAATGCCCAGGTCTCCTCCAGTGAACACTCTAAGTGACACTAATGCTTTCTTCTTCTCTTTGGCCCAATAAAATCTGAGTCATTTGCTGGAAAGTTCAAATCCATAGTAAATATCCCCTGACCTGCAATATGGAAATGAGCTTGAATAATTGCAAAAATATGAGATAAAAACTTTGCTCTCTCCTCCTGCTTCCATAGCCTCTTCTCCCACCTTATTTCCTAGAAATATTTATTTTCATTCTCTGATTGAGAGTCACTGCAGCCACATTGAGACTTCACTCACAGTGCTCACTGAAGCACCACCCCAACTACTCAAACTTCAGCAAGCTTCTTGCAGCAGCATCAAACCCTCAACACATCAGCAGGACATCTTAATACACTTACAAAATTAAGTGAAGGGCACTGAAAGAGGGATATTCTGTCACCTAGTCACTTCTCCTTTTGTGAAGCCACACATAACACAAAGTTAATTTAACCTTCTACTCTGAGAAAAAGGAATGTTCCATTTGGTAAATTTAGAAACAGCTGGTTAGTTTTATCCATTACTTTTGTGCTAACATCAGTTGAGCTCATTCAGCTCTCTCTTTTTTATGAAGCTGTCCTTCCTATGCTACCTGATAGCTACTAATTGCTGCAACTACATTTCTGAATTGCAAATTTTCTGCACTGATAAAAACTTTGATTGCCTGTCAGCTACACATAAGGAAAAGATCACCAGTGCTAAATGAGGTGTTCCACGCTTGGATAATAATGCCTAATGAATTATTCAAAAAAGAATGCTTGAATGAAGCAAACAATTTGAAGGGTTACTAGCAGCCGTAACAGTTCAACAGCCAAAAGAACAAAAGTATCATCCTGAAAATTACACTAATGATTAAAAAATGTGTATTAATTCTACATTTGGAGAAAAAAGAAATGCCAATCTGATTTTAAAGGTTAATCATTATTTTTTCACTAATGCTCTAATCTCAAGGGAAAACACCCTTTACCAATATTTTGGGACATATAATATTATGACACAACATATTTATATGATTTTCCAGGCATTAACCCTCTCCGCAAATTTCAAATTTCACTGTAAAAGAACCAAAAGCCACGTTTAAAAACTATTATTTGCCACAGGATTCTTTCTGTTGCTTTAAATGAACCTCAGATCAGACCCAGCTTCCAGGACAGCACTGGTTGCATTGTGGTCAGGCACCACTAAGGTGCTCTCAAGAGATGGGCTGTTGAGCCAGTGGTCAACCTCAGCCACACCAAAAGACAGTCCAGAGTGTATGAATTACTCTAGACTGACTTTGGTGTGCTGAAGCCAGAGTCTGGCTCTCACCATTCACTTTATGACAATATTTGCTAAATGAGAAGTGATGGGTGATGGAAACAAGACCCACATGTTCAAATTGTAATAAAAACAACAGCTATATTCACATAACTGCTGTAATAAGTAACTCTTTCCAGCCCAGATTTGATCATATCTTAAAAAAAAAAAAAAAAAGAGTGGATGGTTAGTAGGGAAAGAAATCTTTTCTCTAAATGCTGCTGTCTAAAGGGAGAAGAATAAAAGCAAAAATAAATCCTTAATAAACCACGAGAATTTCATGGATGTCCAATGCTGACACATTTTCAGCTTTCATAAAAAATATATTTCCCAGACCAAAAGTGATAATTTATTATGACAGACTCTCTGGTTGCCAAAAAAACAAGAAAAAAAAAATCTGAGAACCAAATCCTAACTCCTGCAAAATATTAGCATTACACATACATGAAAAGTAACAGGACAACGGCAGCGACGTGTTCCTCTGCTTTGCTGTTCAAACACTCTCTGTTGTTGCATTTGGAACTGAGCTAATGAAGACACACCACCATAAGCAGAGAGGTCTCCCAACGCTAGTGCAGTGTTGACTGTGCTGAGGAAGTATTTGCAAACTAGCATTTACTAAAATGAAACCCAGTCAACCACTCAGCTACCTCTGTGGCAATTTTACAGCTATAAAGCCTTTGGTATTAGACGCCAATTAGTGATTTTATTATAAAGATGTTCAATGTCAGGATAACACTTCTTCTTGTTTCTGCAAGTGACACTGAATGGTGGATAGAAGAAATGACTTCAGGAAAGCTTAGCTGACCATCTGCTTAGGCCTGCTCACTCACTGATGATTAATCCTTTCCCTCGAGGACAATGTCTCCATGTGTTTCTCTTGCTGTCTTTTTGATGTCACAAAAAGAGGTTGATAAACACATTCAAGTCACAATTAAAAAACATTTTAACTGACCAGTTGCCACTGATGATATTATCAGACAGTTTTAGTCACTGTTGTAACAATGTGTTTAGTGGTGTTGATGTGAAGTAGAGAGGAAGTTTCTTTACTGTGTCTCCTACCTATTTTTATGTTTAAGTGACATTTAAATGTTCACCTTCATGCTTGCAAACAAGCAGTTTGCAAAGGAGAGAGGGAGAGGGTAATTTTTTACCCTACAGAAGCAAAACCTCTGGAAGCAATATTTGCAGGACTGCAAGGAGGCTGCTGTGTTTCCAGCCTAGGGTAGGGAAGGAGAAGCAAAAGACCAACAGAGGTTTTAGGTGGATTGCAGTGATTAATTCTAGACCCACATATGTGTCAGACAAATGCACAAGTGACTGATTTCCCATTTCCTCATGATAGGTCAGAGCACAGCAGTGGGTCCATGGGCCTTGAGAACACACAGGAGTCATAGATGTGCAGGGCCATTCCATTGGTGACATGGAAGCTGTTATAATAACGGACAGAACAGTGCTGACTCCTGTCTGTCCTCTTCCCTCTCATGGATGATGATACGGATTTTGCTCCATGTCGGAGGCAGGTTTGTGCTTGTTGCTTTTCAGAACTGTCATGATGGAAGTGGTGATTGGTGAGTGACTAACCACTGCCAAATGATTGGACCTGCCTTCAGCAGGACTGGTAGTCACAGCACCTCTGGCCACAAGCTTACTTTCCATTCATGTTCTCAAACGTGGTTTAGGGGGCTAATATCCAGTGCTTGTGTCCTGACCTTTCATCTCTACCCAGCCTTTTGTTTCACAGCATACTTTTATTCCTCCAATTAATCTGCACATGCAAACAACAGAATCACATTTCTTGGCAGTCCCAGAATGGAGGTGCTATAATTACTAAGCAGTTGGACTGATTTGTTTGTCGTCAGTCTGATCTAAAGCAAATTTGACCAGCAGAACAGTTAACGATGATCTGTTGGCAATGGATCCCAAATATCGTCCTTCAGCTGTGAGAGTGGTTTTCAAACTCCTGATCCACATCATCTTACTTGCTTTCATGAAGTCTCACACTGAGACTGTATCAACCCCCAGCAAATAAAATACATTGAGCACTTCATAAATCAAAAATCAAACAGTCTTAAAGGAAGCATAAGATCTAATGATGTGAATCTACTTTATTCTTGTGGAGGAAGGCCTGCTGGAGAGCAGTTTCACAACTCTAGGTATGAATTTTATCATCTCTGCACAAATCACCTCTTAGACTTTCCTTTACCTTTTACAGATCTTTATCTGCATCACTGCTTCTCATTAAATTAAGGGACTTAACCCAATATAGTCTTCAACATGAAAAGGTAAAGAAAAGGCTTTCTGGCACAGAAAAGATTCAATGGTGGACTATAACAGTGGAGGAGAGATGATTACAGACATGGACCTTTAAGATGATTTTGGCTGAAATATTTTTTCCATATGATGGCAGCATGAATGGATACTGAAAATTTATTTTCTCTTTAACCAAACCCAAAAAAAGAAATAAAGAAAAAGGCAGGGTTTTAAGCTCTATAAGTAAGAAAAAGTTGGTGCTTATAAATAGTTTCTTTGCAAAACATCAGGATATATATGTCAATTTTTAGTGGAATCACATAGATGTTTTATAAGGGGAGAAGAGGAATAATGCTTGTAGAGGCTCTCAAGGGATAGTTGCTGACATGGAAAACCATTTGCCCCAATCAAACTTTTGGGTTTAATCTGAGATGAAAGATCTAAGTCATTTAAGGGTGTTTCTGTTTACCCCTCAAGCTTCCTGGAGGCAAGAGAGAAGCTTCTGTGATCAATAGTATCAAATGGCATGAAGAAGCATGGAGCAATACATACAAATGTACTTTCTTTTTCAAAAGCAGAGATCAAGTACTAGATAACACGTCACTTTCCACATCATAACCTACAATTAGGCAAACAGACCAATCTGGTGTAGTGGTAGGGGATAAAAAGACTACTGCTTTATTAGAGTTCTTTGAAAATGGAAATTAAGCAGTAGATGGTACCTTGAGCAAAATTTTGAGGGTGGATTACTGCAACAGATCAAGAAAGCACTAGCTAGGAATTAATGTAATTTAAAGACTTCATCCTGACAAAGTTTCCTGTGCTTATTACAGAACCAGCATTTTCTCCAGCAGACTTGTGACAGTGTCTTCATAGAGCTGGATATGAGAGGCAAAATTTGTTCATTTCCAACACCTAGTTCATGTATCATTCAACTTCAAATATGTGATCTCTCATCACTTTAAGATACTGTTTCTAGTGATAAACTACCTGCTATTTTAATGTCTTATCACTGCATGTTACTTTTATTCTAAGAATTTTGGCAGCACAATAGACAAGACTTCCTCTTCATAACAAAAGGCTATCACTTTTTGTTGGATCAATGATAAATTTCAGTTTAAATTTTATGACCAAAAATTCCTGACTTGAAACTTTTGGAAGCCAAATTATTCAAGGGTTTCAGGGAGACTGTTTAAAAATTGAGATATTAAGAGTGCCCAGATACTCAAAAACATAGCAGAGAGTTTTAAACTAAAAGACTGAGTCCATGAGAAGTCTAATTTAACATTACATCATAAGGCCAGTTGCATTAACAATTGCAAAAGCAGGAACAGATCCAGCCTAGAAGCTCATTATCAACAAGAGTTGAACCAAGTATTGTGTTTGCAGCTGAGTTCTACCAGGGGGAACCCCAGGGAAAAGTAAAATGTGCTACCAAGATAAGCCTTGTCATTTCTCTCTCTTTCTATATTTGATTTGTAAGATGTTTCCAAATTGTAGAAAGATGGCTTTGTAAATAGAATGTGTAACATGATCCTGAGAAAGAGGCAATTCCTTGCCTTCATGAAGCAGAGCTCAGATGGCAAAAGAAATGAAGTAAAAAAAAAAAAAAAGAAAATAGTGATAGATTTTCATAGAGATATTCCAAAATGTTGGCATTTAAAGTAAATTCAAAGAAATTAAATGGCTTTGAGTAGTCAAGGAACAAATCACATAGATATGTCATCGGCATAACACCAGAAGCTGAAACCAAAACTATCCTGATGGCTGAAAAAATAAAAGGAAGAGAATACACCATAGAAGTAAATCTTCATCCACCAGCAGCAATTAAAATGACTAATTCTGACAAGATATTAATTTTAATCAGTCACAGAGTTAAGTGTGTTATAATTTTAATCAAGGTGTCAGTAAAGCTCTAAAAGTATCCCATGGTCATCAGAAACATTCAGAAGGACCACTGTCCTGTGACTGGCTTTATCCCTCTGCTGCAATGAATTTAAGCACTACAGATTTCTACCCAAAATGTCACAATTCAGCCCTTCCTAAAAGGAAAAAAAAAACAACCTAACAAACCAAAAAAGGAGTCAGATATATCTTTGTTTGGTTGGTTGGTTGGTTTGTTTCTGCTCTGTCCCTATTGGCAGCCTTGATAATCTGCTTGGCCATCTTTCCTACAAAGGTCTGTATTTTTTTCTGGTGGCTGTTTGTGCCTAGAAGGCCTTAACCCTACTCTTTCTTGCATCACCAGTTCTCCCATAATGTTCACCTGAGCACCAGGCAACTGCCTATTATATCTGCAAAACTGAGCTGGAAGTATACAGAAGTAAAAATAGAAAAGTAGACTCTGTCTTGACTAAATCCAGTGAATTCAGAGATGCATGATTCTAAGGAGATGAAAATTAGTGTTGGGGATCACAGCAGCCACACAGAAAGGTAAAGGGAAATGCTGGTGTTAACGCTGAGAGACCAAAACAAATCATACAGACACTGCCCTGGGCTGTTAGATCTGGATCAAGTAATTAGTTCATCAGATCTTCCAAGATCCAGGTGTGTGCCTCAAATCTTAGCCATAAGCTGCTTTAACAACGACACAGAGTGTGCACATTATGAAAACCCATATTATGTGACCAAACCCACATCACCCATTTCACTTGAGCCCTAGTGCAATGTCCTAAGAAATAGTTGTTTTCATTTACCTTTATCATACTGCAACCAATACAGGGTAAGGGAGATGGTGTTTTCAGAGTGGTTGTTGCAGCACATTTTATAAGTTTAGTTATTGTATTTTCCTTGCTTTTCCAGCTCCAAGACTGAAGGACTTTTCTTCAAGTATCCATCTCAGTTCTTTGTTTTTCATCCTAATAAAACCACAAGATATGGAGAGATTTCAGAAAACCTGAGCAACTTAAGAGCTTTGCATTGAACTGGAAAAACAAGCAACAAATGGGCAGGAGCAATGCATTGTAATTGAGGAAAAACTAAGTGCCAAAGCCAGTCCCATCTACGTTTAGCTTTTCAAGCATTTCTCTCCCTGTATACATTGTCTAGGACAGCTATCTTCTAGTAAAGGCTGTTTTGTCCAAATGTTCTAGAGGCACTTGTTGTTTGTCATCTCTATATCAAGAGCAATGTGCATTATTTCACATTTCTCAGTAATAAATTTAATTTGCCATGTGTCAGCTCAATTACTGAGCTGGTCTAAGGCACGATGAATATTTCTTGCCACTCACTTTGTGCTCAGTGTGCATCATAATTTAGTATCATCAGCACATACTGTGAGTTGCAGTGGGTCTTTCTAGCTAGGTAATTTATTTAAAATCAAAGTATGAATCCAGATATTAATCACACTTAACTCTTCCCTTTTGGGGGACAAAGATACCTCAGCACAGAAAATTCATTTTCTTTCCTGTATTTCTGTGCCATGTCCTTCTCAGCCCGTTAGGTTCATCTTCAGAAACAGCCTGTCATGTAGATCCTTATCAGAGGCTTTCTGAAAACCTAGATAAAATATGTCATATGCACTGCAATTATCTACTTTATAACTCCTAAGCTCATTAAAGAGGTCAATTAGTCATTATTGCCTTTTTTAAACCCCCTCTGGCAGCCTCAGGTTAGGCTTTGGCTCCTTAATGCAGGCAGTACTGAAACAGAGCGAGGATTCCCGGGAGCCAAGAGCTTTTGCAGCCAGAGCTGAGTACCAGCACTTTTAGAGGGAAAAGAAAAGGAAGGTAACTGCCCACTTTTCCACTCATATATTAAATATTGATGAAAAGACTGAGAAAATAGAGCTGGAAATGTAAGGCAATCACATCTGAGCGAATGAAAAAAAAATCACGGAGAGAACAGGAGGAAGGGGGCAGTAAATGCTGCAGAGCACTTTTGTAAGCAGAAGCTGAAATTAGCAGGGGGGGTATCTATTTGCAAGCAGAACAAATACAATTAGACGGTCCTCCTGCTAATTCTGGCTTCTGGTTGCACAAGTGCACTGCAGGGCACACACCTTCCTTACCATTTCCTCCTGTTCTGTGCTTTCTAGGTGATGTCTGTGAAACAGCAGAGGAGGAGCACCTCCATTTTGAGCACTGACTGTAAGCACCTGGCTGGGATGATTCCTAGCAATTTGTTATGAAAATAAGCACTCAGAGATTTTGGGTTATTTCTAACAAAAGCTTCCTCACAGCTCCAGTGCTCCAGTGCGGTGCACTGGTGGATAAACCAATAGAGCCAAGTATCCAAGAAGTCTCATAACCGCCTCATTCTTGGCCCATCTCAATTTCCCTGTGGGTCCCAGACAGGATCACACAGAGTCATGTGAAGATGGAGAAACCCAGCTCAATGGGGAGGACACAGAGTGGTGTGTACCAGTTCCAGGTGAAACTTCATTTAGGACCCCTCCCTGTTCACTGTCACCTACTTCTAACTCTTCTCCTTGATGTTTTCTCTGCCATGGTTGTGCTGCAAATTGGAGGAGAGAAATGGAATAAGAGAATAAAAGAAGATTATTCCTTCCTCATTATCATTGCTGAAAAAAAAAAAAAAAGAGCAGTCATGGCAGCAAGAAACAAAATCTCTGAGGAGTGCTCAGTCCAGACAGGGAAAGAGAGCACTAATATGTGCTTTTCAACCAATTGTGTTCCAATTTACTACTGGACTCTAGTCCCTTCTATTAATTTAGGAGTGTTTCTAGTTTATTCTGTCATTTGTACTCCACATTTTACTGAATTAGATTTCTATTTCCCTTTTTTCTATTTCTTTTTTTTTTCTTTTGGTCAGTTACAGATGATCACTTTTTCCTCCAGTTGCAAGTTTGCTTTATCTATATTTCACTGTTGCAATCTGGACTGTCCACTTTCTTATTACTGTGTGCTATCTCTTATAACTGCACATGAACTCATTTTTCTCTCTTCCTTGCATACCCTTCCAAACTGGCTCATCTGAAATAACAAATTGTCTTGCAGCTGCCAGTTATGAGTTTGGGCTTATTAGTTTTGATCTCTATGGGAATTTAATGTGTAACCTTATTATAGTTACGCAAAGCTCAGGACTCTAAAGACCAATTTGATTTTACCTTCATAGCTATTAATTGCAACCTAGTTGGGCTGTGCATGTATTGGAATGAAGAAATAGTTTCATAAACAAAGCTCTGCATCATTTGCTAATACCCATGTTTTTAGGGCATCAGCTTAATGAGGACAACTTCTGTGCTGAGGTAGGTAACAGGTTATACTATTTGTGATGGCAGCTCAGGTTTACTATGATTCAGGTTAACAACTTAACAGAAATGGGTGGGTTTTTTTAAATAGAATAAGTCAGTCTTGCACCATGACAAGATTAAAGATTTATTAATATCTTAATATCTGTGATATACTGAGTCAAATTTCTTTTTCTGTATGCACTTCTGCTATTTATGCCCCTGAGCCTCCTGTTCCATCCTTGCAAGTGGAACATTATATCCATGCCGAATCCTACAATTCTATCCAGGGGTCTGCTCAGAGGTAGGGATATGCCCATTTGCAGCCAAACACAAACAGCTGAGTTAGGCCAAATGACAAATACTCAGATTTTTTGCATTGCTTCCCAAACCAGACATGTTAGTTATTAACCTTTTTTTTCCAAATGAGCTAAGATGGATTAGCTGTGCTAAAATTCCTGATGACCTAGAGGTCAGAAAGCTGATGTAGCTGAAATTTATTAAAAACTTGGAGGAGTCTATAA
Source organism: Indicator indicator (assembly GCF_027791375.1). Taxonomy (NCBI): domain Eukaryota; kingdom Metazoa; phylum Chordata; class Aves; order Piciformes; family Indicatoridae; genus Indicator; species Indicator indicator. Next base: position 6,836,702 of record NC_072030.1, read on the forward strand.
TAATGCAATGAAAAGAAAAGCTTCATCCTGAAGAAAGAGTGGATGCTGAGGGATCAAAAGTGAAGTATTGAAAGCTATTTGAATGGTAGCACCAGTGAGAGATAAAGATACGAACAAATAGTTATGAAAGTAAGTTATAATGAGTATCTTGATACTAGAAGAGCACTTAGGGGTTTTGTCTTAGAGCTGAGAAGATAGCACAGCAGCAGGGAAGTTAGTCTGGAAATCTGACTCTTCACATCAGATAGATGATGTTTTACTCTCCTTCACATATTTATGTAGATGTTTCCCTCTTTGTGAAGACATAGAATATTTTTTTGGGGTGGATATGGGTGTGTGCTAACGCGCTCTTCTGTTCATAAATGCAGATGCACAAATCTGTACATTCTTGAGAAATATCTGTATGTGTTTGCTGCTGTCAAAAGGGTTTCCTATGGTAATCACTGAGTCCAGTGAGAAAGCAACATAATTGGAAATTTTGCTAGCACTCCAGAATCCTCAGCCATGTCCTCTCTAGGAAGGAGTAACACTCTGGTTGATGTGAAACAAGACCACCATAGATAAGAGAGCACTTGAAGACCTCCACATGAGAACTATGACTATTTCAAAATATTTCAATACTCAGACCTTTAGATTTTCAGCTGTGCTCAGACCTGCACACTGCTGGAATACTAAACCCACTAAATATTCCGCATTAAAATCATAAGTCTGGGAAATGAAAACCCTGTTTTCCTAACTAAAGGCTATTTTATGTGCCATGCAGTCCTTGCCAGGACCATAGGCATTAAAGGAAAGTGCTATGTAAATCAAATATGGGCTCACCTGCCAGGCAGCATATGTTTTGCTCCTGTCAAACCCAAGGGTTCTGTAAAGAGTTGAGACAGATGCTTATCTCACCTTCTGCACCTTTTGGAGAGATCATGTCGCAGCATCCACATCACTGGAAGGCTTTATTGTGAAACACAGCACCCTTTTTAACACTAGTTTGCCAGCAACCTGAGACTTGCTGGTAAAGGTTTTCCTCCATGCCAGCCAGTCTTGGCTGTCTTAAGTTTTCCTAAAGTGACATGTTGGAATTCCCTCCTTGCATACCAACCAGGAGGTATGTGAGGTTCAGTGAATTGTAAACTTTCACAACTGATTTACATGTTCCAGGTTTTAATACCCTCTCAATTCTTAAACGGATTAAGGAGGACAGTCTTTAGTTGCATTTGACAGAGATTGTTCCCGACATGGCCTATTTTTCATGGTAGTCCTTTATTGTACTTGGTAATTAGCTATATGGCCTTTTTGCATTGATTTTTCTTTCTGAGTCTAATTCAGGTCTGCTCCCTAAATGCTGGATATGGTGTTTACTGACACCACTTTTGTTTATTCTGCAGTCTGGCATATTTGATAATTCATTCACTTCTTCACATGACATAAATTGGCAATGAATAAGCTAAGGTTGGAAATAAAATGGTTTTGGCTGCCACAGGATGGATAAAAGCCCTGGAATGGCTGCCTAGTAATAGGGATACTGAGGGCCAAAAACCCAAGTGCTTTTTCAGATGAAGCTTAATCAGTTTCTGAAAAGGTTTAAGACCTAACATAGTGGCTCTGATAATGAGGAAATGGGCCCCAAAATACAGAATGCCTTTTCCAGGCATGTGAGAGATGAGTGTGCATGCACAAGATGATTCATCCTCACAAAATATCACAGCATTTTCTTATGTGTGCATAAAACAAACAAAAAAATTAATCATAGTTTGTTACTTGTAAGCTTTCCTTTGTGTCTTGGAAAGGGTAACACTAACTTTGAAAAACTGTTGTTTCCATAGGGGAAGTCTGACTGTTAAAAATTTTAAAGGCACATGCATTCAGCTCCTGATGCAGCAGGTACTTGCAGCTTCTAAGGCTGCACATGTTAGCAAGCAGCCAGATCCTGGTTTTATGATATTTTGATTTACACAGTTGCAGCTTTGCTGGTTTGATAACTAAGCTATATATGCTTTTTTTTTTCTCTCCAGGTTTTTGTATGTGTCTGAAGACAGACTTCAGAAGTTTGGCAGTTGCACAGAAAGCCTAAAAGCAGCGAAGGAAATGCACACAGAGCAAGTATTCCTGCTTCAACTTCTCCAAATCCTGGACATGGATTACCTTCAATCTCCCAGCAACAAGAATGAGACATCAGTGAAGACACGTCAAAAGGCTACATAGCAAGTTTGGGCTACCGCAGGACAGTGCATGGAGCTGTGTTTGTGCAACATTCATAAATGCAATGCAGCTTGAGAGATGAGGTCATGTGTGGACTCCCCTCACACAAATATCAACATGGACAGAGAAAGACAGCTGATGCCTAAGGTCCCTACTAATGCACCATATCCATTCTGCTCCCACACTTTGTTCTGCTGCTTTTGTCTCCCATGTATCTCCCACTTCTGTAGGTCCTTCCAGCACAGCTTGCACTTTTGGACTTATGGTCTCTTTTCTTGGATAGTAGTAATTGACAGAATTCAGTGTCTGCTCCTTTTTGGTGAATTCTTAATTTTCACCATACCTCTGACATTCCTGCAGAGGGCTGGGAATCATAGTAACACAGGAAAAAAAAAACCCAACCCTTCAAGTCCGAGTCAGTTTAGCAGAAGAGTCAAATAACATCCACATCTACAAACTGCATCTGTAACCTTGATGCTGAGATCTCCTTGTGCAGCACAAGACAAGTGGAATCTTCTCCAGGATGGCTACCAAAATCCCTTGAGGAGCCTTAGCAAAGGGCAAACCCAGCTTCACATGCCTTGGTCCCTACTGCCTCACACAGGAAGCCCTGTAACTGCTAAAGCCATCTAAAAGAGAACAGAGAAGCATTTCTTGCCCTTCTGTGTACCAGTAATGACAACAATACCATGACTTTGGCAGTTTGGTAGCAGACCCGTGGGACTCATTGTGCATCAGTGTGAAAGTGAAAGGCAAAGACAAGCAGAAAGGCAAAAGGAAGCACAAGAATGCTGAGCATAAGCATTTCAACACATCAATATGCTGCTTTCCAGAAGCTCCAGAAGCAAGCTCTCCGTCAGAGAGTGGAGTGCAATCTCAGTTTGGTTAATCACAATTACTTAAAATATTTAAAATATTTACTGTTGGAAGTGTGAAAGAAAATGCAGAAATGGGACTGGAAATTGGTGTGAAGATGTGACAATTCCAGTATCATAATTACTTTGTGTGATGGACTACTAATAAAATCTCTTCTCTAATCAGGTGCACAACAAAAATGCCTTCCCGTGTATCAGATAAAATGTGGAGTACCTATTTGGTATCAAAACTAGCTGCTGTTCCTTCAACATCCACCCCAACAGAATTAGAAAGAACAAGACACAGAAGCATAAGAGGGAAGAGAAAGAAGACAATGATAAAGATATGAAAAATGCCTGATTAATTATGCTTCAGGTTTTATCTCTGTTGCATATAAGCTCTGTTTCTTCCTCCTCCAAGAGAAAAAAACTGGCATGTGCTGTATTTTGAAAGTGGATTGACACAAAGAAAAAGAATTGGCCATGTCTCCTGGCATTAGTCTCCCTCCACAACAGCCTGTGATTCAGTCAGAGCTATTATTCTCACTTTAAGGTCTGAGTCACTAACAAAAAGGATGCTATTTCTTCAGCATCCTTTCCATCAGGGATATGCACTGTCTGGCAGAGATGGTGCAGAGCGCTTCAAGTCCTACAGAATTTAGTCCAGATCTCCTGCTTTTGACCTGTTCATAGCTCATTCTATGAAAAGCACAAAACCAAAAGGAGGACAAGGAAATAGTATTGATGTTCCGGTTTCTTATTGTCTACTTTTTTACATGCTGCTTCTTCTGCAGTTTACTCCATGACAGCATCTAAAATGTTTTATTCCTCACTGTAACCACTGTGCTCACTGATCCTTAGTTTAGAACCTCAGTTCTAAAAAGCTGTGGAGCTTTTGATTTGGGTGGTGAAGTGGAAGAGTGGCTTCAGATGCAGCCCTTCCTCCCTGAGATATTCCAGCTCTCACTGAAGTTTATAGGCAGCTGGGATTTAGTGCACTTGGGACAGAGATCAGACACCTTTCAGCCTTTCCCCAGCAATGACAGTGTTGGTCTCACATCAGAATCAGCACATTGAATGCTGATCCTAGCATGCTTCCGGGCCTGCTCTATTATGAATAGGAAGAATATCTAACCTCTCTTACTTTATATTTTGTTTTCTTCAATGACTACCTGAGTACTTTCCTTAGACAAATTTCTCAGCTCACCACTTGCTTTCCCTGCAAACACCTATCGAGATCTGATGGCAGAATTTTGTCTGTTGCTGCAGTTATGAAAATAATGCTCACTGCATGCAGGAGATCCCATATTCCACTATGTCTAATAGCAAAGGGATGTTTCATCAACACAATTGGGTGTCAGTATTTAGGGCGCTCATCCTTTGTCACCTCAGCTTAGATACTAGTGCTCTAGAGTGGAGTCGCTTCTAGTACCCGAGAAGCTGACTAACTACATCCTTTTTATTTTATTTTTTTATTTCCCTGCCATCTGAAAAAAAGTTGAACTGCAGCTTTGGTGCATTTTTGCATCTGGACAAATCTCAAAGAGCCGTCACTTAATCCCTTCATCCAACATCATACTTCGCTTAAGTGACTTTCCAGAACTAAGCCTGTATGGAACTGACTGTAGTATTTCATCCTTACTGTGAAATATTCTTCTCTTTTGTGACACCAACTAGTCTTGAAATGCTGTAAAAATGCTGACAGAAGAAATACCAGACAACGGTTTCAAAAAGCTTGTGAAGGATTGGTAGGTCCAGAGGTGTTTTTTTCAACATTGGAACAGCTAGGGGACATTTAATACCAAACGGAAAAAATTCTAGAGGACACAGAAGATTTAGTGTATCTGAGGGAGTCACCAACATGAAAGGTAACATATTTTGGTGGAGGCTGGAGGGGACAGGATCTGATGGACAGTATGTCAGCCCTATAGTAGTAACAGGGAGGGGGGCAGGCAGCACTACTGGATCGTGGGGAAAGCAATGAAATGAGAAAGGTAAATGAAGCGAAGTGCAGCATCAGGCAGAGGCCCCAACATCACAAACACAGTGGCAGTGCACAGTCTCATAGATCCCCTGAGTTTTACATTGAAGAGAAGTGACAAAATCATCAGGAGAGAAATGAGAATGACCAGCAGAAGCCTGAGGAGGAACAGCGTGAGAAGGGAGTCAAAAACACTAAAGAGCTGCCTGAGGTTAGTGCTACTGGACTATGATTTATGAAGGGATACATTCGAAACTGCCTCAAAGGTTAAATGTGAAGCTTGGACAAGAGAATAAGAGAAAAAAAAAATTCTTCAAGTGTCCAAGTTGTAAGCAAGATACATGGCATGTACAGTTCAGCTAGCACAAATACACTGTGAAACTGAATTCCTGAACAGCAGCTCTTTGCTTTACTGTCCTGAAGTGGCACTCCCAGTTGAGTCTTTGTCATTTGAACCTTGCTGGCTTCCACTGCTACAGCACCTGCACCACAACAAAGGAAGGAGCCTTAAAATAAGGCTGTGGAAGGTTCATTAAAATCATGCTGGATTTAACTTTCAAATGTAAGCACCGGTTCACATCTATGCTTACAATACAGGTGCATGCATACATGTAGAGGTACATATACACACATAGATTAGGTTGCATATTCTGCTGCTCCTCAGGATTCTTGAAATATCTAGTTGTGTTTTAAAGCCTTCCTCAGATTCCAGATATAAATAGAAGTAATATATGCAAACATGTCCTGCAGTCTCACTTTGGAGACCAAAGAGGTACTTTCTCCGTCACCTAAACAAAAATTACAGTAACAACCCTCTCTCATTTGGGCTGTTTCCAGTTTTTGCTGCATTCTGTAGGAAGCCATTCGCTTTCCAAAACAAATAGTCTCATGGGCTCTTTCCTAGACCCACACCCTTTGCATTTGTCCAGTTGCATCAACAAGAGACTTGCCCACCTATGGATTGCAGTATGGAGCTCCTGAAAGGTGGAATTTGTGTCCAGTTAGTTTGATTTTGTACCCTGTATAATTATGGGGATTATTCTGCCTTTCTTTGAAACCATATAGCCATTTTTCACTTAGCTTTGTTACATCTTTAATTACGACCTTAGGTTGGGGTGGTATAATTTTACTTTAAGAGACATGCCAGAACTCAAGTACTGACATCTCCAGGTTTCATAGAAATTGCAGGGATCATAGGAATTTAACCTGATAATTACCTCAATATTTCAAGTCAGACAATCACCATATAAAATAATTATGGGTTGTTGTTTTCCAAATTCACTTTGTGGGCTACTGTAGGTTACTGCAGGTTACAATATAGATATAGAAATAGAGATTAAATGGTAGAATATACCTAAAACAAAAGATTAAGAGACCAGATGCATAAAGAATGCCAAAAGGCAAAGAGAGATGCCTCTTTAAAATGCATAAAATAGCAAATACCACGTTTCCAGTGAAGGAATGTTCAGAGCAAGGTTTCTTTTCCACCATCTTTCTAAGCAACAGGAATTTCTTACCACGTGGGACTTGGAAAGATCCAAATTGGCATAAATGGGAGCAAAATTACCTTTTGTACACTTGTAAGAAACCTTCAGTAACTGGCCCCTCTGTCAGCCATATAAGCTCTTTGCTTTTGCTCTTAGCCAGCATTTCATCGTGTTCCTTGGCACAATTATGGTGATTTAAGCTATAAGGTACCACTTGCTGAGGTTTTCTTTCTTCAGTTTTAACAAAGCAGTTAACAAAGACTAAAAAGGGAATACTTTAATATACTATAATATGGTTATATTTTGTGTCTTCTTTTCCCCTTCAAAATGTGAATGCTTTTGTTATCTCTCGCATGTAAAGATGGAGAAAAAAAATTACTTGGCATGATTTCCGTCATGTTGATTCTTCTGGGTTCTCAAATATTATGATCCATGGAAAGTCTGGATTCATGCTTACTTCTACTCTTCATTAAGTCAGTTGTAGTTGAATTGCTGGTAGGGCAGGCTGCTGATACAGTAGGTGGGCATGCTGAATAAAATACATACCACAGCTGTACCTGCACTTGTCAGAGAGCCAACCTGCTTTATGCCAGTCTGTTCTCCACTGCTTCCTGGTCATAGCCCATCTGTTTCTGAATTCATAAAATGCTGAAGAACACAAATATCTGAACCTATTATAGGTAACATGCTTCAATTAAATTCTGATTGTGGAGCTGTGCTTACCAGACTACCATTAGTAATGTATCTCTTTCAAATTTGTCAATAAAAGAGACGTTCCTGCATAGATATTTTTGTGGAATTCAGAAGCTTTTCTACGTAGTGGCTTCTACATATGGTGCATCTGGCCAATATTCTTGCAGTGGCAAACAAAATCAAAACCAAAAATAACTGCCAAATCAGAGTATAGAAGGTTACTAAGACAGATTAGATAAACCCCTACATACAGGGAGAGGTTCCACAGTAGGAGCACTTACAGGTGAAGTAAGCCAGATAGCTATTAACCTGAAGTTTACCAATAGCTTAAAGGAGTGCTTTGCTTTTCAGTTGGATTCAGTGATAACACAGAATGATAGCACACACAAAAATCATGAAACTAATAAGTTTAGCTTGCACATAATAATTTTTTGCACTGGGGCTGTAACACTTAACTTTACAAGGTCAGTTTCACAAAAACTAAGATTTAGAGAAACTCAGCAGGCTGTCAATAACTGATTAAATAGGAACAGACTTTAAACAGAAAAAGTAGGTGAGGGATATATCCCCAGGAAATTTGCTGAGGATACATACAGTACCTATGGTTAAACTATCTGCCCTCTGGATGTCATCATTGCTCTTTTTTATATGATGTTGGTCAAAGGTGTATTTACGTAGAAGATAATTAGAACTGAATACACAAGAGTGTGATCCAGATCATTATTATTTATAATCTACAACGAACCATTTTCTATAATGCAACAACAACAGCAAAAAAAAAAACACCAAACAAAAACAATCACCCCCTGTGCATATTTCATTTGATATGAGTTCACATCTCTGCTTCAAGAAGCACTTTATGCCTCTTCACTAAAAATTTCCATCTTTCCATATGTGCAGCTGAGACATAGTTGCCAGTCAGCAGTAGTATTTGCAGTATTTGCAAAAATCTTTGCTTTGATATGGAACCAGAACTTAAAATTTCAAAATAAGATGCTTGGTTTCTCTGGTGAGGGAATACTCCATTAGTGCTGATGCACCAGAGCAGAAAGGAAAAATTTGGAATACACCTCACTGTAGCAAGGTCAGCCTTGAGAGATATGATCGAGAGTACAGGCCAAAGTGGGGCACTGCAGGTATTTACCATAATTCTACAAGATCTTTTAGAAGATATTACACCAAAATAGTCTAAGTAGAAGTAGATTCTAGACCGACTCATTCTTCCAGCATGAGGCATAAGGTTGAATTCAAATCTTCTCAGTACCTTTCAAGTCCAGACGAATCCAAAGGCAAGGAGGGTCTGGCTCTCCTAGATTGGTTGGGTCTGCTGGCAGGTGGTGCAAGTTGCTGAGCTGGCCCCAGCTAGCTAGTAAAGGAGACTGTCACCTTTGCACTTCTTTTTCTGAACAGTGCCAAATGTTCCTCAGCTGCTGTCAGCATCCATCGAGAGACAGCTGAAACAGTGTCAATTTTACCAGCATGAGGACCACTCCAGAATACTTAGAAATACAAGTGTGATATCCTTCTTCTTCTGCATGGCCATTGCACACAAAGTGATTTGTCAGAGAGCTACATTGCAGCAAAAAATATCTACAGCCTTCACAGAGGAATTAGAATGGATCTTTCAGAGAGAGACACTGCCCAAGTTGAAAAAGCTAATGCTTAACATATTCCTCCCTAGCACACCTCTCAAAAAACTGACCAAGGCTGAATCTTGCACAGGGCCAGGGGGAGCATGTGCTCCATTCTGAGCTTTATCCAAAGTATTAGTAAGATGGCATCCAGCAAATCACTTACACTTGAGCCAACAGAAAACACCTAGACTGAGCCTTGCAAGAAACAGAGAAGGTTTCTAAGATCATGGTCCACCAAGCAAAGAGGTGCTTGTAGTCTCAGTTTTCTGTGTGCTTATGATTTTATGATCACTCAAAAGCCCCATACAACAACTCAGTATGGTTTTCATGGCTCAGCCCTGTGAGGATTATAACATTTGATATTCTTGTAAGTAGCTCATGGGTGGAGCAGAATATGTTAGGTGAGTTAACTGGGCTAACCCCTCAAAAAGGACACTTACCTTTCCTTCAAGGAAGAGGTGGAGGGTCTTCTTGTCCTTTTAACCAGCAGTTAGTAGGTAGCACACTAACTTTGGAGGAAAAAGGCCATTTCCAGGGGTCCTTGCTTCTGTTTTAACTGAAATGCAGTAACAGGTCACAGAACAGCAATAAATGTCAGGATTTCGTGTTCCCAGGAAAGTGCCTTAGTTATACAAACAATGTGGTTTGCACTTGCTCTGTCCCTTCAGTATAATTAACACTTTTAGTTTCGTGCAACTGGAGGTTTGAAAGAAAAACTTTCCTTTCCCATACTGCAATAGCCTCTGACTAGAAGGCAGAGGACTTCTGTGGGAGGCAGGCAAATATGTTCAGACAGTGACGTATTTGGAGCCCCCAAACACTGGCTACTGGACTGTTTTGTTGGAGAGGGCACCAACACTGCTTTGGAAGGATAGATGCTGGGTTTAATTTGGAAAAAAAAGATGCCTCTTCCTTCAGGAAAAGCTCTCTCCAGGTAATCAGCCTAATTCTACAGGGCATCCCTATCGGCTTGCCTAACGCTGCTCCACACTCAGTGTGCTGGGGATTTGTGCATTTCCCACAAAGGCAGGGCATGGGCAGCTAGACCAGAACCCCTTCACCTGCTTGTCACATGAGCAGGGCATGGGCCAACACTGATGTGAATGTGACAGAGCTGCATTGGCCCAGTACTGACAGGCTCAAATTTTGAGGAAGGCTTATTTCTTCAAACACAGCAATGTGTAACTATGATTTTGTGGCCTCAGTTTCACCTGGGATGCAGAAAGACTGCACCTAGTTAGAAGCCTTATATGCCAAACAAGGTTGTGGAGTTGTCTCACTGGCTATCACACAGCCAAATCCTTTGGAGGATGTGCACTTCAGCTTCACCATGTCATCTTTTCCTGACTACCCAAGATTTTCAGAGGAGCTGTGCCAATTCATTTTTTACAGATGGCACGCCATTCTGTTGTGAAGCAGCATTATTAAAAGATGTATTTTAAGATGTTCAGTCTATTGTTTTTAAGCATCCTCTGGAGATGTAAATGGATGGCTAGAAAAAGAACTTTGATGTGCTGCCCCACTTCAACACCAGAGATTTGCCTTGCATGTTAATGTGTATGTTTTCATGCCTCAGCTACACTAACTGTACTCCTTTCCTGTTCCTATTTATTTTGGAAGCAATATATGTTTACTAAATCAGTTGAAAAGTGTTAATGATCAGTTCACAGAATACTAATGTGGATTCAAATTACTTTCACATGAATCAAGACAAATTAAAAAAATACTATTTGATCATAAAGTGCTTCAAAACCCTGTCATAAGAATTCTACTATCTTGAAATAATGCCTTTTTTTTTCATTTTGTTAGTGTTTTATTAGATATTTAAATTGATCAAAAAGGTGTGGGGACAAGAATGTGTGGATTCTCTGTGGTTCATGTAACAGAGAAGAATGAAATAAACCCTCTGTCTGTATGCATGCATGGCAGGAGGGAGGGTATCAAAACCACTGCACCACAAGCAATGTCTTTTCCATGTGCCTGGAAAGGAAGAAGGAGTCATTTAAGTACAAGCAAAAGAGTCATGCCATAGGTACAACTAGTCCTGACATGCAGCATATTGTACAGCCCTGAGAAATAAATGTGAAACCTGAAGACTGGTAATGGATGTGGACACTGGGTCACAATGTTTCCAACAGAAATTTTTGTTGTTCTCAGAAAATTAACTGAAATTGAGGTATATTTCAATGATAAACTGATTTCAGTGCACTTCAGCTTGGTCCCATCTTGATCCGAAACAAAGCTGTGCTTCAGAACTGCCTTTCAAGCATGTCATATTCTGAAGGTAAGAACATCCAAACTATGAAATTCCTACAGGTTTTAATGGAAGAGAGTAACTAAATTCAGTAACCTCCACTGGGAAAAGGCAGACAACTCAGACATAACAATACACATGCTGTTTGGGAGCAGTATGCTAGCTAAGAGCATATGCCATACCCACTGGCCATACCTACATACAGGTGACAAGGAGCACACAACCTCTAGCAAACCTGGCTCCAGTAGTTCTGCTGCTCATAGAAAGCTTTTTTTTTTCTTTTTTTTTTCTTCTTCCCATCTGTTAAAATCTGCCTTTTCCAGGCTCCCTGATGTTGCAAGTTAACCTCTTAGTGCTTTCTCCTCCCGGTAGAAAGCAGATAGCTGACAGTAATAATGCTAATCATTACATCTGCCTTATAAGCTGAGCCATGAGGAACTAATATAAAGTAAAAACCTGTCTCTTTGCTCACCTTTTCCTTACCTATGAAGGAATAAGTGCAGGTGCAACAATTCCTTAACCATAGTTGTCCTAAATTGTGGTTTAGGAATGTAAAGCAGGATGTGAGGCTGAGCTCAGCTCCACTACCATTTTGTAGAGACCAGGTAGAACATTCAGCTATTCCTTTACTCTTTTATTTTAAATACAAAAATGTCATCTCTCATGGATATTTTATGCATGACAATCAAGACTAATCTAGGAAACTATCAGAAGGAGCAGGCTTTCCAACCTACTCTACTTCATTCAAGACAATTTTATCTAAACAATTTTTAACAAATTTAAAACATTGCCCATATCTACTCCAGCTATGAGGCACTGGTAATCAAGTCAAGCACCATTGACTATGAGAATAGTGAACTGTAGAAAATGACTTCTCAGCATTATGTAGTGTCATAGCACAATTTAAATAACATGTTCATTATTCAAGGTCTCGTAATCCGTACACATAGAAATGGATCCAGGGAGCTGAAAGAGGCTTTCAAGCTTTCAACAGTTAAATAAATAAGTGACCTGTATCATTACAAGTGTACTGTGCAGTCCTCAAATATCTGATAGGTTGTTGGAAAGTCCTTGCAGAATTAAATCCAATAACACAAAGTGTTAATTCAGGCTGAGAGATGCATTTACAGTAGTCATGGCTATTACGTATTGATGTTGCTTTTAGATGAAGGAACAGAAGCTTTGAGAGAAACTCTGTTTTCTGGGTAGGAATCTCAGACATTATTATTATGTTCATCTACAAAAGGGCTCTTACAATTGTGATTATAGAGATCTAATATTAAAGTCATGGTCTTTTCTATGATTTGAGTGGGTATGTATTTGTTTCTGTGTAAGATGGAATTTATAGCAGAGGTTGTTGTCTTGATTTTCATAGGCATTTAGCTTTCAAAGTGAAATTGTTGCACTTTCTGTCTGACAATTCTGGTTGAAGAAGAGCATTCTACAGTTTTATTACAGTACTCAAACCTATAGTCTCATGTAATTTCCTATAACTCAGTAATTTCATATTATACTTAGATGAATGCGAGTTATGAAATATGACATGACTGTTTATATATAGATAATAACCTGAGCTATTTATTAATTGTAAGGAAACATACCAATTTAATATTTGCTTGTGTATTTTGCAAAAGGCCGATAAATTTGGCAAAAACTATTTAACAGCATGAACCAAATGACATAAAGACAAAGAAAACCACACATGAAAAAGGCAAAGCCAATTTTACCCATCAATTGTTAACAAAGCAAAAGAATTTCAGAAGTCTTTCCTGTAGCTGACACTTGTCCAGATGGGACCTGTTATCTGCACTGGCTGAATTTAAATTGTGAGAGATGAATCTATGCCATGCTGCTTAGTATTTCAGTAGAAAACATTTTTCCTTCTCTGAGAATAAAATCTGTGTGTCTAGATGGAGCCAGGGCAGACAGCTGTATTCCCCCCCCTTACTGAGGAACAGATGAGAAACCCTGTCCTCTTCTGACTGACACTGGAGCAAGTCTTTCAGAGGCCTGGTCATTCTGGGGCATCTATGAGCTTACTATTCACTCACTGTTGATCTCACAAAGCTGCCTTCACAAAGGAAAGCAATTTCCTTCACCTCAGGACACAGAGGGAGGTCCATGTGCTCCCTTTCTTGAGTAGTCCTGCCCAGACATCCATTTACCACTGAGGCAGAGATTGAAAGTATTCTTGAAACCTTGTAAACATTTACTTTGCCATTTGTCATCTTCATTCCTAATCTGAGTTTACTTCTTTGTCTCAGTCCCAGATATGAATATATAGCCTGCCTATATCACTCCCTCTGTTTTAAAAATTCCTGCTCCTATTGCCCCGTTCAGCCAGCCAGATGTGCCCGATGTAATCATAATCCCTTCTGAATCACTCCACTGCCCTCTCCTAACTTCCTTCCTGTCTTCTGTTCCATCATATGACATATAATTTCCTCTAGGATTTTGCCTTGTCCTTGTTACCACGTGTCCTATACCTAAAGCATCCTCTTTTTGTCTTAGTACTTCTCAATACTACCAGGCTTGGGAAGCTTTAATCCAGCCTTTAGGCACTGCTACCATTTGTTCACGGCAAACTCCCATATAGAATTTCTTTTACCGTGCTGATTACTTCTCTGTACTTCTCTGTCCTTGTTCATGACTAAGAGGAAGGTATTTCACATTCACCAAAGGATAAGAGCACACATGAACTGCCACTGGTGATCTGTACACCCCTACTCCAGCAGGTCTCAGTATCCTGTTTATACAGCCTTAATCTCACCTGAAAACAGGCTGGATCTATCCTGTCAAGCATATCTGCTCCACAGCACATCCTGTATCCTTTCCTGGGAACTCCTGCTGCCATTCAGCTGCACAGCTGGATTCTGTGCACCTTCCTCTGTACACCTTGCTTTCCTCTGGTAGAAAACCGGCTCTGTGTGTAGCAAGGATGCTACTACAGATCCCAGAAAATCTCACAGTCTGGATGGTCAGATCAACATTACAGGCACACTGTGGAAAACATTTTCCTTGTAGGGCACCAACAATCTCTGTACCTTAGTGCTAGTGCAAACTGGCTGTACTGAGATCAGCTGAGCTTCATTAAGATGCAGTGGATTTGGCTTTGTATTATGTGGCTATTAAAAAAAGATAATGAGGCCAGGTCACTCACTCATGAGCATACCCTGTATCCCTACGCCTTCTCTGCTCTCTGTGTGGCTCTATTGGAGAGCCAGCTATGTACACAAACATATTCCTGTAGGTCAGACCAAAATCCATCCTTGCCCTGTATCCTGTCTTTGGGCTAATAGCAGGAGATTCTTCGAGGACAAAATAAGAAGACAAATCAGAACTCCTGTGCACACTCTCTCAGCTTCCAGCAATCAGCTTGGAGGACTTTCTGAACTAGAGCTTGCCATGGTACCATCATGTTAATAGTCCCCCATGGACCTATCCTCAGTAATACAGCTTATTTTTTTGAGCTCCTAACATCCTGTGGAATGAGTTCCACAAAATAATTATGCCCTGCATGACAAAAGTTTGCTTTAAATTCCCTCTGTGCTTGTAACATTGGAACACCCTTAGGTCCTGTATTGTCAGAAACAATGCATTAGTCACTCCCTAATCACTTTCTCCATGACACTCATTATTGTGCACATCTCTATAGTTTTTCCCCTTAGTGGAGCCTCTGAAGGGCCTAGATTATTTCCTCTGTCCCTGTTATCTTCTCCTGTACCTCTCCTAGTTCTTTCCCTTTGAAACACAGCAATCAGCCAAATGCAAGATTGAAGATGAGGGCACATTAGAAATGTGCATGGCATAGATATTAAAAGTCTAATTTGACTGACCTTTCTTGTGACCAAATAGTACTTAGCAGGTTTGGCCACCACCAGGACAATTAAAATAGTATTGGCTAACAAATGTAATAGTAATAATAAACTGAGAGGTTTCTCAGGTAACAACATGAAACAAGCAAAGACAAAACAAGTGGAATAAAAAAATAATCACAAGATAATTTTCAAAATTAAACAGTCAGTTCTTTACCCCAACATCTAGTGAAAGGTTCTTTGCTCTGGGAAGAAATTCTTGAAGAAGTTTACCACTTCAGGGGAATGAAGAATAAGGGAAATGCAGCATTGACACTTGAGGTCTCTGCAATACAGCAGACAATTGCATCTGCTCTGCTATTGACCCCTTGAACAGGGTTTCAGAAAATCCATGCATTTAAGAAACACTACATGACAGCTTATTACTTGCTGGAACTGTCACTTATCTCTAGCTGCAAGTGACTCAGCTGAACAAATACCATCTCATACATTATCATGTATCTGTTAGCTACAAGATTGGTTTATTATGCATGGTCAGCACAACACTTTTTCTCTTATGAAGGCAAAAAACTAGGGTATATTTAGGCTGAAGAGGTCAGTATTTTCATAAGACACTTCTAGAGGCAGCAGCACCTCTGGACATTCTCAAAGCACCTATAACAGGAGTTGGTCTCCTCAGCATAGCGTGCTTTGTGCTGGCAAACCCTTGCCATTTCTCTTTAATTCACAGCAGGATCAAGGCACCTCTTCACTAGGACAAAGCACGGTGGCAATCAGTTAGCTAATGGGAGGTAAAATCCTAGCAGGGATGTGACAGTCTGCAATTGCTTCAGTCCCTTCACTGACTGAGTCTCACACAGCCTACATGACCATTACAAACTGCTGTGTCCTCGTTACAGTTTTCTCTTACTTACTCTTTTTTTCCCCCTAGTGAAACAAAACGTTCTCATCCAAAACATGCCTTTAATAAGCAGCCACTTGCCGATTTAACAGCCAGTAATTGAGGCTTCCTCACTGGGATCTGGAATTGCCCTCTTCAAACTACCCTTAAGAATTAGTACCCTTAATGACATACAGAGTTAAGCAACCAGGCTCTTCTCTGGTGCATGGAGCCTCTGCAGGTGACAGAGATCCAGCCAATCTGTCAATAATTATGCAAGATCATACTCCCACATTCCATGGCCGGTGTCACTAAAAGCATTGCTGTTTCCTTTGATCTTTTAATCCGGTGGATATTTGGATATTCTTCGAGGAAACACTAACTTGCCAAGTCTCTTGTTATCATTTAGAAGCCATTAAACAGGTTCAGCAGGCATCTCTTGTTCCGCTGGCTTTACTAATCTAAAAGTCCACCTTGTCAATTGACAGGTTGCTATCACAAATTCCATGAAATAATTGGGTGAATAAAACTTCTTTCCCTATGTTAAAAGAACTTCTTTCCCTATTTTGCTGAATAGAGGTGGAAAAATGGAGTGTATTTGTTACTCAATAAGTATCTGAAATTTCTTCTCAAGCAGTAAAGGACTTGCATCTAACTCCAATGAATGTCCACCCCACTGCAGAAGCAAACCCAAAGCACTGCTGTTTCCTGAGGGCAAACCCTCCCCTTCCACAGCTGCAAACCTGACTGGACATCAGGGCCCTTGTGGCATAAAATTCATATCCAAGCTGAGAAGAATGACTCTATCCAGCCAGAGCATTTTGACCCTAGCCTGCACTTTCCTTCTTACTTGCTCTCACTTTTAAAATTGAGCACGGTGGGTTTTACAACAGAAGTAATGCTGACTCGTCAAGATGAGTCTTCAGGCTGGTGGGAAGACACTAATGTACCTCACTAGTGCAAGGCTAGTAAATCAGACTAGCAAGCCAAGCCTGGGAAGCCAGTTTCTTCAAGGGACAAAGAGTAACTCATACTGCTCATTCAGATTGTTACATTTACACTTACACTACCCAGACATAATTGGACATGGTGTGAGTAGAATCATTTAGGTTGGAAAAGATCTTTAAGATCATTGAGTCCAGCTGCAAATCCAACACTGCCAAGTCCGCCACTAAACCCTGTCCCTAAGTGCCACATCTACATGTCTTTTAAGTCCCTCTGGGGATGGTAACTACCCTACTTCCTTAGGCTTGACAAACACTTTCAGTAAGAAGTTTTTGCTAATCTTTAACCTAAACCTTCCCTGGAACAACTTGAGTTCATTTTCTGCTGTCCTATTCCTTTCTTCTTGGAGAAGAGACCAACATGGAAGACGAAGTCTCCTCTGGTGGGAGTTTTTAAGAGACGTTTATGGGACCCGTTCACAGTGTATGGCCATGGGAGAAGATAAAAAGATATTATGTAAGCCAGACTTAATGCTCACTTGTGCCATCCCCAGTGATGCAGGGAAAGAGGAGAAAAATATTCTGGTAACTGTCTAAATTTAGCTGATCTGAGAAAGTGCTTAAATACAATCTCCAGAGTAGATGGTGTGAAAAGGTGAGGAAAGCAGCTTTTCACCTGCACAAAATGAAGAAGCTACAGATGCAGAGAAATTCACAAAGTGTGGAAGAACCATTTGGATTAGGAATTTTGTCTAAGATGACCCTTTGGAGAATTTACTACAGGTTATGATTAATAAAATGTTGAGAAATGAGGACATAATGACTAGTCAGTATATGAGAAATATTGGGGTTTTTTAATTAAACAAAAAATGGTTATAAAAAATAATGGCATTTGCATTTTTAATTCCTATTTGTTGAAAGTTTTTGCATTACCTTCTGTTAAAAACCAACACAACCAAAAACCTATAACATGGTAAAACATATTAAAACCTGACAAAAGCACTGTTATTGGTTATAAAATCTGAATATGGGTGCATCTAGTAGTGTTTTCAATGTTGCTATTAATTTTTTAAAAAACCCAGAGAAAATAATTCAAATATTTTAAACTGGCTACTTTGATGCTATACAAGGAAAAATAAACTGGTCAGAGAATCATTGGAGAGATAAAGACTGGTCAGCTATAATCTGCTATTCGAATCAGCTTGTAAAATGAAGTCATATTTTAAAAAAAGGTTTTAATATAGGCAGACACAAAGTCAGATATGTCAAAAGAGAGAATGTAGGTCACACTAACAACACAGAATGCCATATCCTGAAATGCAGTGACACTGAAAAGGACTTCAGAAAATCAATTTACCATGAATTCCCTGTGCAATCTATGGGCTAAGGTTAATGCAATACTTGCATGATTATGCAGGAGACTATAATATTACAGGTAGGTATCACTGATGGGATCAGCATTGCTATGTCCAGTTCTGGTATCCAATTTTCAAATAATGGTGATTCTGGAATATTTCAAGGGAACCAAGAATGAGTCACTAAATTATTTGAAATTGTGGAAGCCCTCCCTGTACATAACAAACTGTAGAGAGACATCCCCTCACCAAAAGTAGAAATAACTCATCACACTGCAAGGAACAGCTGAGAAGGGATGATTTTGACACCAATGGACTTTCAACTAGGGATCAAAACCATAAAAATAAACAATGATTAAGAAATAGAAGGCAGACAAATGCAGGCGGGAGGAAAATTGTGTGTTCTTTTAATGAGTGAAAAAAGTATTAGGTTAAATTTAACTCCTTGAGAGCAATGGATATAAAAACCTGTTGTCTTCTCAGTAAGAAGCCTTTACAAAAGAGACACTGCAGCTCATCTGGGACCTAGGGGCTGAAAACACATGGCTAGCATGATGCAAGAAACAACTCTTAATAAAGCCTCAAAATCATAAACCATTCACTAGAGTACAGACAAAAAGATGAAGCAGAAGTCAAGGAAAACCAGATGTTTACGTTCACATGGTAAGCAGTTTAGCACTTTGCTTTCAAAGCAGAAGAATCCACTACCTTAAGAAATGCAGGACAGAAGTTAAGACTGTGGAAAAAAAATTCCTAAGCAAGCAGTCAAAATAAAAATAAGTAATACTTTCATACATCCACACAGACAGAGGCACATACCCAAGAAGTAGGAGGAATGAAGGAGGAACAAATGACTGTATAAGGATGATGTGTCCAAAGATTTCATTTCCACCTGGATTCAAAAGAGGATTTTAAGATGTCGTTTCAGCACATCCATTCTCCTACGTAAGAAAAAGAAAACAATATTAAAGATTGCTTTCAAGGCAGAAAGTGCTGCAAAATTTGCATTTGGGAGCAACAAATCTCCAGAACTGGCTTGTGTGCATGCAAATATTTTCAAGAAAGTGTCAGAGGAACTAATTAAAAACTCTACATCCTTGTTCATTACCATCAGCTGCTGGAGAGCTAGAAGCTGCTGTATGAGTACCAACTTTAAAATAACATGTTGAGCTAGCCTGGAAAATTGCAGCCTACTAAACTCTACTCTACCATCAGGAAAACAAAACTCTTAACAGAAAAATAAAATATGAAAACAACCTGATTATCATTATATCAAAGAGAGACAATAGTGCAGAATTTTTCAAAAGAAAACTGCCTCGAGTACAAGAATATCTGATTCATCTGCTGCTTTTTCTAAAAACAGCTGTTAGCCTTCCTCACAAAACGTGACAAAGGGAACAAAATCAACTTGGGAAGTAAAAATCACCAAAGAAGAGGAAGAATAAAAGGCTTTCAATCGCTTGGACAATGAGGTGACTCAAAGAAATGTTAGGTACAGCATTGTTTAATGTTAGCAAACGGGAGACAGAGCTTCCAAATCCAGCTGGTAACACTGGAATTTGATACAATTATTGAGACTAGTCCAATATCATGAGAATATTATGAACCACTTCAGAAGGACTAATAAACTAACTAAACAGTCAGAGAGGTGGCAAGTGAAGGCCAGTGGACAGAGAGACATATGTGAATGCATATTAGAAAGAATTACTACCATGCATCTGTGCTAAAAAGCCTGCACTGACACCACCTTCCAGCACACACAAACCCTATTTGTGGGCAGTGCTGTTGACGTTGCTGGAAGAGCTCTGGTAAGGAAACAAAATGCTTGTCTGGATCAAGACCTATGCTAAACATGTGATTGGTGTGGGGGGAGGTGGAATGGAGCAAAACTGTGGGCAGCTGGCTGAAAATCTGTCCCTGTGCAAGAACAGGCAAAGAAATAAAGCAAAACAAAACATGTTCCTTCTGCTCCACCATAAACAACTCAGCCACAAAAGACAAGGTGCAGACTAGGCTAGAAATAGTGAGGCCATTACAATTTCATTTTGTAAAGGAGTGATTTGGCCTTTCTGCTCAGCATAGCCCAAGGAATTGCAAAAATGAAACGGGTCCCAGAAGAGGCCACAGAAATTATTAGCTTGCTGAGCAGAGAGCAGAGAGAGGCTCACCACCGGTGATGTGTCCATCCGCTCCCTGCAAGAGCTGAGCTGGTGAAAGGAAACTGTGGTGAATTACCGCTGAATTACCAGAGGGTCAGAAAAGGACTGTGGTGAAGCCACATTCCCAGCCTTTGCAGAAAGGGAGGCTAGGAGCCTTCTGAACTCCAGAACAGGAATTAGGGTCCCACTGCAGTGACCATAGCTCAGGAGGCCCACACAGCATGGGACTCTCCATCCCTGCCAGAGATTTTGAAGCCTTCTTCAAACTAAGGGCCAAATGCCTTAAGCACTCCAATAAATGTAGCTGAGGTCCAGAGATTTTGGAATAATACTGGCTTCATTTATGTGAAAATGGGGGCTTCATATGGCCTTAGAAGTCTGACTGCATACCAAGTTTTAAGACTAAACAAAAAGGTCTATCTTCATAATGGAAAGAATAACATTTTATTATAGCTAAGTTTCTGAAGATATTAGTGACAAAACACGAACTGTTCAGGATTTTCTGGTATAATGAGCAGATACAGAACAGAATAAGAAAATCTCTGGGTGTTTTACATTATGCTTTCATGTATTGTGCATTGAGCTTGCCTAAGAGCTAAAGAGCATTTGATTTGTGACTAACAATAAATAGAAAAAGGATTGCCAATTAAGAATGTGGAGCATCTATTTTTAACAGAATGGTTTTAAACTTTGGGCTGGCTACGAGAGACAGGCAGTGCCATCTGTTGGGGAAAGGCAGCTGGTTCAGGAGACCGCAGCGGGCACAGCGCTGCCTCTCCTGCCCTAGAACAAAAGCCCAGTTAGATTCAGTACATGACGAGCCTGCTTTGAGGCCAGATAAACTTTTACTGGTGAACAGTAAGGAGACAGAAAACAATCCGGGTGGATCCAGGACGGAACCATGTTAAGCAGCAGCTAGGAGAAGTGTTTAGTACCTTTGTGCTGCTTTCCAGCAGCAGGTTCAGATCGGTGGAGGCTGGACACGAGGCACAGGCTGGAATGAGGAAGGCAGGAGAAGCTACAGTGGGGTAAATCCATACGACTTCGGCCAATGCAGCAGCGACAGGAACTCTCCTTCCTTGCCGTTTAATGAGTCAGCACTTCTGATGTCAAGACTTCACACTCAAATTGAAACGAGCAGCAGTCCTGAGTGGAAGGAAGATAAACCTGGCAAGCTGAGGTGGTCTGTCAGTATTTGGAGCTTGTGTAATTTTTACTCAGCATTGTGCTGGTGATTTAGCTTTAAACATACAGCAGTTGAATGGCTTTAGCCAAATGCAGGTTTTGATAGTTGCACTGAATTCAGAAGCCTGTGTATTTAACATTTAAATACACTGCATGCACCTTATGAATTATTTACTTACACCAACCTTTCTGGAGATGTATGTACATTCTCACACACACATAGCTGCACAAACACACCTATCTGCATCAGCTGAGTCTTTTAGCTAATCACATTTTTCTGTAGCTATTTAGCATGTTACTATTTTCATTTACAGGTCAGGGTAGGGCAGCAGATATCAAATATGGATATTTTTTGTGCCCAGTGAGGGACTGACACATCGGCTAGAGTCAGGTTGATGGTTATTCAACAGAACTGCAGTAGCCGCTATTTTTGCTCCATTCCCACAGCAGCAATAAAACAGTAACACAAAACAGAAAGTGACACACCAGATACATTGAACAGCAGCTGCCCTTAAAATCCAAGCAGCCCCCATGGACTGATTTGCCATTTGCAAATGGCTACCTTTTCCTTTCTATTTTTGTTTGTACTGGGGTGTGTGTGTGGGTGTGTGTGTGTAATTAAAGAAGGGGGGAAAATGGGGTCCTATTAGTAGTAAGGGCAAAGAGACCAGAAATACATTTCCTCAGCTAAATCATTGTGCTTTGAGAGTTGTGTGAAGAGGAACACACCAGTAAGGTGTCTTCTTTAAGGAAAGACTACTAGGACTAGCAGGTGGACTTCACTGTCCAGTCCTTGCTTGATTGGTAAAAATTAGTTTTCCAGCCAACACCAAAGCAAGCAGTTCAGTATAAAAGCCACATGAGTGGTAAAAGCATACATAAAATGTGCCTTTGGGCAGAATTAATGTATAGAGAAGCTTTTGGAGTTTTGGGTTTTTTTTTTAACAGATAAATGTATTTTGAACTAAGCCAGGAAGACTTGTTTTTGTGCTGCTCCATGCTGCCCTAACTATTGCACATCATAAAGATATGAAATGAAAAAAAGCACTTCTCTGGTGCCAAAGGGGAGAGTGACTTAAAAACCTCTCACAGAAGGACCATTTCACTTGTAAACCATGTACTCTGTTTATTTCCAACTGCACTCTCTAACTGTGCAAAGTACAACCAAATAGAATATTAATCTTTGATGAAGCTAACCTAAAATTGTATAGGTTTGGACTGCAAACCTAATTATTTTGTATTCAAATGCCAGGAGTTCTTTCTGAATAACTACAAAATATTCTGTGGAGTAATATTCCACAGGGTGACTGAACTAAATAGCAGCTTCAAACTCAAGACAATATACAGGTCAACCAGAACCAGAACTGGAGCTAAAAATATCCAATGACCCTATCACTGCATAGTCTTCTTTTCATAACATATGTTCACAGATATGTCATCATCATCTGTTGTCAGACTAACGGCAAAAAAAGACTTGCAAATTTTCCTAGACTTTTCATATCTCTGCTTGTTCCAGCAGTAACATTGCCCATTTGTCTTTTATTCATCATGCCTGGCATGTTCTAGTAATTCTCACTCATAATAAGATCTTGTATCCTCAATATTTGTTTGCATTTTTTAAAAAGTAGTTTTACAGCAATTTATCTTCTTTTTTTGTTTGTTTGGGTTTTTTTTTTCTTATCTATATTGTGTTTATTTCTTCTGATTTAGGAAGGACAGGAATCCCTTTCTCTATCTTCCACACCCCCCCAATGGTTTAAGACTCGAGTCATCCTTTTGTTTAATCATAAAACAAACAAATCAGCCATATTCAATACTGGATGAACATGCAACCACCAACACTGCAGAGCTCAGCTGAAAGGCCTGGCCCCAGTGCTTCTAGCTTGGGGATCTGGAAACACCTTCCAGCTCCTGTGACTATTTCACCTGTACGTCACAAAGAGTCCCAAGTCTTGACCAAATCTGATTTTCACTCAGAGAAGGCCAAGGTGTACAAGTTCGAAACAAGCCACAGCCTGCTGTAATAGGTCTGGATGATCTGAACAGCAGGGCACTGGTATTACAGGGTACAGCCATAGGATGTAATAAGGATTTTACTATTTATGGCATTGGAATGGACTTTTTTTTGCCCCAAACTCAAGGAATCATAGTACAGAGGATTCATGCCGAAGTCAGAGAAAAATCAAATATTACCTAACATTAGTGTCTGATATCCATTGCTAGAATTCTTTCATCATACCCAGTAAAGCACAGCTATGGTCAAAATCTCTTATTCTATTCAGACAGGCCAGGATCAGCAAGCAAATTAAGTATGTACAGTGGGATGACCCAAGTGAATTAAGCCAGAATTGTACTAAAAAAAGTATATTGTTTGTGCTCACAACAGGTCAAACCCATCCTCTAGGTGAAATCCACAAGGAATGTCACACCAAACATGCAGATTTTAAGGCTATGTTAGTTTGCCTGACGCTGGCAGAATTTTAACCTCAGTCTAGAAGGTATCTGGGCATGAAGGAGCATGAAGATGCCAATAGTCACTAGCAGATGATGAGTGTCCATGCTGAAAGATCCCATTTAAAATTCTGCCAAGCATCTACTTGCCTCTTCAGCCCCTTAGTTACTTCTGTGTATCTGGGCTTTGTTATTGGGAGGGTCTTTTTTCCCCCCTTCTTTCTATAGTCCTTTGTCTTTGAAGGATTAATTTATTGCTATCTGATATGAGCTACATAATCCAGGAAAATTGCCTTCTCTCAATAGTTTACAGTTCAGCTCAAGATTTATGCTTCATCCATCCTTCCAAGCAAAGTACTTCCTTTTTTTCTTTTTTTTTTTATAATTTTAAGTGTTTGCCTATTCAGAAATCAAATCCTCTTTTAAGAAAAGAAATTAACCTAAAATCTGAATCACTTTAAATTCTGAGATAGCTTTTGGAACACAAAAACACATGTTCTCTGCCACCCATGCTCCCTAGTGCATTTTTCTTGATGCACTCAGTTTGTTCCTACCCTTTACTCAACTTCTTCCTTGGAATATCCTCACTTCTGCCCAGACTTCTCTTTCCTTATTGTTGTTTCACCTTGTTTAATGCACTTTGTCCAATTCAATTTTCATTGGTCTAACAATTATCTTCAACACCCTCCACTTCATGAAAACAACTCGTAAGCAAATACATAAAGAAGGCCAAATATGCAGTTTTCACACCAATAAAACTCATATTCAAAGTGAGAGTGTTGTGGAAATCAAAAGCCTCTGAAAAATCAGGTGATCCTTATATGGACCCCTTGACTTGCCTGTATAGCTCCTTTTCTTCCAAGGTGCCTCTATGCCCTTCAGCAGAAGGCACAGGTGATTGATGTCTTTTAACAATCAACCCATTAGGTTGGATGCCATTGACCTCTGCAGCAGTGACTATTATGCACAAAATAAGATAACAGCAAATATTTCATTTCAAGTCAAGTATTTCTGATTAAGACAGTCAGTTCCTATCACAGTTTGCATCTAAACCTTCTTAAGGTCTATAACAAGCTCTTACACCCCCAAAAAAGGAGTGATGACTAACTTTAGGTGTGCAAACAAATATTTTTAACCCCAGAATGGAACTGAGGTTGGCCAGGTAAGCTTTGCTGCTCTCAACTAAGCTCCATATGGGATTCATGATGTGATTATTCACATTTATGAAGACTGTCAATCCAGCATCTGCTTTTACCATATTGGACTGTGAATATTTCAGATCAACAACTGAAATCCAGATGTGTTTGTGTCATGAGCTCTATGCACTCTACTTGAAATGATTTGTCTTTAGAAACAGAATTAAGGATGCACTCATGCTTGCAACACTAACCTGAAATGTTCCTAGTGCACAGCAGAGCTTTTGTGGGAGAATCCAACCACCTGGGTCTGAATTCCTTAACATTCTGGGCAAGAGGCACATGCAGTTGGCACTCACTTCTCAGTGTGACAGCTGGAAGCACAACACAAATCATCATCACATTCTACACCATTATTATCCCCACTTTTAATTCTCTTGCACTAAACATCCCATCTTCAACAACACAGTCTCCCCACTAAGGATAGCATAACACATTATATATGGTGACAAAATCTACAAAAGCAATATATTTTCCCCAATATCTCTCTACAGAGTTAATAATTTAAAAGAGAAAATGGTTTATACAAGCAGTACATTTGCTATGTTTTATCAGTTTCCTTGATCCTGTCTGTCTCTTTTTCACTCTTCAAATGGAGCATTTCTGCCCTGGTCAGTGGTTTCTCTTTCCTTCCCTCATGTAGGGGAAGTGGAAGGATGAGATCTGGAGGAATGATGACTTATGCAGAGCAAAAGGGGCAGCACAGTCTATGGATCACATCATGTAACCTCAGGGTACAGCTGTAAGAATTTTTCAGACTGAACCTATGAGGACCATGGAGTTAGCCTAAATACTAAACATGGGAAAATTTGCATGTATCTGATTGTTTTAACAACCACCCTGCCCCCACCAAGTGGTAGAATATTTCTGGTTACAACACAGGAAAGCTGCTGCCAAGACTCAAGTCCTATCAGAACTTTTAAAGACCTGTTATTAGATTTTTTTTTCTTTGTTTTGTCTTTCCACCAAACCTGGATACTAACTGGTGCTACAAGTGGAGTTAATGTGCACACATGCAAAGGCCACACATCCAGCTGCTCACTTGCACTTTGGAATCAAACATGGATGCCTGGCCACTGGCACCTAGATCTTGCCAAAGTCCTTACCAAAAAGAAAACAGACGTTCACAGAAGTGACCAGCTCCATCTGGAGTTTAAAGTATTGCTGCTTTCAAACAGTTACGGTGGACTGCTCAATTCTCTCTGTGGGATAGAACATGCAGAATTGCTCTCTGTCTACTGTTAGAGTGTTCCAATGTGGCTTCCAGACTCTCTGCAACGTGATGGAGAAGCACAGGAGCGTGCGCAGCTACCCAACAACTCCCTGCAACCGCTAGGGAAGCTGTGCACAGCCCTGCTCCAGCCTGTAGATAAAAGGACAGAGAATGCCCAGAGGACAGCGAATGGATTTGCCCTTACTAGAGTTACACTTCAGAGCTGTGCTGCAGAACTCAAAAACACAGCACTGAGTAAAGTAAAAAGATGGGAGAGAGAGAAAGAGGGAAGTGCCCACCATAGCCTGCGGACCATTTACCAGTCAAGGTCTTGAATGCAGTTTATTTTCCTAATTTCTGCTGACTAACACATTTATTGGATCACCTAGTTCAGATGTGTGCAAGTTCAGAAGCATGTTCCTTCTTTGTTAAAGGTACATGGCACTTTCCATATTCTAAGGAGAATTTATATTTTTAGACAAGAGCCTAACTGCTTTTAAAAAATAGCTACAACCAGTCAGGAGTATCCTGACAAAAAAATTTCACTGGAAAACACTGATTTATGAAGAAGGTCAGAGAAATGCTTTTCAGAACTCTAACAGAGTTTTTGGGAAAAAAAAACAACCAATAGAGAATAAAGACATTACTGTATTCACCTGAGACACAGGAGACCTAGATTCAACTTGGAGCTTTACCTGATTTGGTTTTGGGCTCAGCACATCACAGGTGAATGCCCTGACCAAATGCATGCACCTCAGCCTCAGGTACAGGCCATGGGAATTTATGAGACCTTGGAATTGAAAATGTTCCTTGGATACTCATCAAGAAGGCAGGACAATGGCAGGAACGGGACCCAAATCTGCACAATTAATGGGAAACAAAAACAGGTGCGAAAAGAAATTTGCCCAAACGACATGAAAAAAACCTCCTCATTTTACAAGATTAGTCAGAAAATGCTCTAAACCAGTAAGATGCTTAGTTCCTCTCATTTAAATGCAGAAAAAAAAATAGAATTTCTTCCATCAGGACTGAAATCCCCATTTATGATGATAAATATGCTTTAAGCACTCTCTTGGGAAAAAATAAACAAAACACAAAACCAACCAACCAACCAACCATCCAAAAAACCCTCCCCAAAATAAACCCCAAAACAACCCCCAAAATCCCCAAAACAAAACCAGCCAAAACCCAGGATCATCAAATTCTAATATTCCTAAGTCTTAGGAAAACTCCAAGTCACTTTATTAAGAGTTTTATCTTGATTAATACAGACCTTGGAGTTCAGGAGGTGGCCCTGAAATTACAGGGTCATATCTCCTCAGCTGCACAACTGAACACAAAACAACCAAGCTCAAAAGGAATCACCCAGGACTCTGAAAGTCTCCTCCCCCTAAGGCATCATGCAGCAATGTACGAGTTGCAAATGTGATGTGTGATGTCCTTTCTATTTGCCAAGATTTGGATTCCTTTTCTGGTCCAGGCTATTGTGCTATCACATTGCCACAGCAGTCTCAGTAAATGCCATAAGATGCTACAAGTTCACGGTTCCTCAGACTCTGCATTTCCCACGCTGCTTAGATTTACTTGTCACTATTTTCCTGCTTGATAACTGCAGGGATGAGAATATTAGGAGTGGCAGTCTAATCAGTGACCACTCTGGGCATTCAACCTGTCAGAGCTGAAAACTCATGAATGAGCTACAGTGGGTCAGTGATATGCTAACACATCAACTAGAGCAGGAGGTCGCTTTACAACAGGGCTCCTCTTCATCATTTACCCAAGAGAGAAATGGAAAACAAACAAACAAACAAACAAACAAAAACCCCCAAGCCAAAACCAAGCAAGGATCAAAAAATCACACAACACAGATATAAGTCCTTCCTCAGCTTGGTGAAAATATATGAAAAAAATATATTTGTCCTGTAGTATCGGGTAGGTGTTGAGCTATAGAGATATTTCTTTTTACAAAGTCTTATCAAGGATCTGACTGTTTCTCACACAGCAGATCTAAAAATATTAAACATTAAAATACTTTTATAAATTTCATTGATAGCCTTTTAAAAAATACATACAACAAAACTCACAAGTGCAAGCAAATGAATTCAAATGTTCACATTGCTCAATTAAAGCTCAGCCAGAGATGGGCCTGGGCAGCTATGGCCCCAGTTCAACAAACCACTTAAGCATATGCTTAAAACAAGCTCTGGATCAATTCCCAGCGAGGATTAATGCATATTCGTAAATGCTTCTCTCCTTTGGAGATCACAGAATGAAATATCCCTGGAAAAGCCTTAAAAAGTAAAAGCACAGGTTTGGTTGTTTGTTTTCAAATTAGTTTAAGCTAAACTGAATATTCTAAACTCAGCAAACTCTCCACAGACAAATGTTTACTTTCATTCTACAGCACCTTGTGCAAGGAAATTAAAATTCCAGAATGCAGGACAGAGAGGCTGGAGGGAAAGGTGATGCCAGAAGGTGGAGGTTAATGCAGAAGGACTGCCTGAGCTTTCCAAGCACATTAGAATAGAAAGCACGTGAACAGGATGGCTAAGCTGGTAAATACTGAGAAATCAATCTATTGCTATTTCTGCAGCTTTGCAAGATGTACATGTCCTGACACTCCTGTTTATGTATTAAATTGAGAATGTGAACTGATACAAAGTGAAATGTTTTATTTCCCTCAAGCTCCTTTGGTGCCTAGATAGACTGATGTTCACACTCCACTTTTTTCCTTTGGTTAACCAAAGAAATAAATTCTTGATTAGATCCACATTATTCATGTTTTGCAGAGAATTTTTGCCTACACATACAAGTCCTGCTGGGGCAAGCCAGCAGAGACCTATTGACTTAGTGTCGTAGCAAATTACATGGCCCTATAGTCAGATGAAATATTAACTCAAGGGACTGATATTTTTCACTGGATCAAAGACCAGCTAATGAGAAGCAGAATACTGGTTTTCAAAGAGGGTTTAAAAAGTTAGAACAGAACACAGATCACTTAACATACCGCAAAAGTTGCAGTAACTTCCTGACAGTTTGCTTGCCTACAAACCTCTTAGCCCTGATTTATTAATATTAGACACTGTGCCAAGTTCATGTCATAAAGGATAGATGCTGGGTGCCCACACTCTGCTTGGAACTGCACAAACGTGGTCATCAACCAAATTTGACATCATAATCAAAACAATGAAAATAACTTAAAAGTGGCAGGCAGTATCTGAGAAACTGTATCAAAAACCTCTGTCTACATGAAAGAAAATAAAATTTGTCTCCACTGATGGAGGAAAGGACCTTTTTTTAAAAGGAATTCAGGTGCTTAAAGAAGCAGATGGGTGCACAGTGGGATTTTTAGAAGCTCTTAGATGGCAACTCCCACTGAAATCACTGTGTATTAGGCAGTTAGGTATTTCGGAAAATTCACATTACCTGCATCTTTAAGCACCTAAATACCTTTAAATATTTGGCCCAAAGACAGCTCACTGTAACGTCATAGGAAGCAGAAAAGTCCCTGCTCAAGGGAAAGTCGTTTATTGTATGGTCAATTAATTTTCAAGCAAGAGAAATCCATATAAGCAATTAGTAAGAGGTATAAGGCCAGTGCTCTTGAGCTATGACTTCTGAACAGTGTTTTGTAATTGAAAGAAGAGATATGGTGCACAAAGAAGTCTTGGGCACTTTTTGCAAGGTTATAACAGAGATGATACAGGTCAGCTGGTCATCTTAAACTGGAGCAGATCCAGAATGCATGGCCTTAATCCCACCAAAGAGTAAAAGACAAATGTGGTGCCTTGCTATTTGTGAAGGGAGTCAGGGGCTGGTAAGTGCAAGGGCTACAGGAGTGACACACACCCTGCAGAGAAGGCAGACAAATGGAAGGAGCCATCATTTGTCTCTCTGGTGCAGGAGAAAGGCATCAGCAACTACAGTTTCTGTCCAGAGGAAGCTCAGGAGTTCTAAAGATGGACCTGTAAGGTTTATAGGCACATTTATGTCTGCCACTGTGAAAGGAAGGGAGCACTGCAGATGCCACAGAGGTGAGACACTGCATCCAAACTGACTCACTGACATTTAGTTTTCTAATTCCAATGGTGCAAAATGATGAGGCCCAAGAAAGCAAATCCCATACAAATCCTTTGACTTCTGCTTCAACAGAGGGAGCTACAAAAAGGTTTGCACTGGCTTGCACACAGGCTTTGTCCCACTAGCCTGATGCTCAGGAAATCAAGTAAGTTTCTTTTATCTTTTGCAGAGGAGGAAAATAATAGTTACAGTTTTGCACTGTACCATCTTTTAGTGGCAGAAGAGGCTTTATGCTGCATCACCAGTCTGTGTTTCCCATCCAAGTTACTTCATTTAATGTGGAAAAAAACAAGCAGTGATGGAACAGGACCCTTAAGTCATGCTCCTAGCATAATGTATCCACAAGAATTTAACAAGTGGGATTTACTTAACTGGTCACTAAGTGTTAGCACTGCTTTAAAGACATATGGCTGAAAATGTTTCTCTGGCCATAAAGAAACAGAACCAAGAGAGCAGAGAAAATGCCTGGCAAGCAAACACTCCCTTTTGTTTAATAGCTCACTTCAGATTTGTAAGCCCAGAAAAAGCTTCATTAAAGTTAATGGACAAATATTCCAGAAAAAAAAAAAAATTAAGCACTTAAGTGTTACTAGTTTCGATCTGAGCATGCAAAATTTCTCTTCCTTGCTGGACTTGCTCCAAAATAGCAATCTTCAGGCAGAATTACATAAATATTGACAGCTTTCAGGCTGGCTTTTTATCTCAGACCCAAGCAGTGACTGTCAGAGTTCACAGGCCAGGTTCACAAGCCTTGTAAGTGGGCACAGCTTCACTGAAGTCAGTGGGAGACCTGAACACATTACAGAAACCTTCCATAAATAGAACAGAACTGAGTCCATTTGTACCAGAAATGACTACAAATTACTGCCAACAACATTACAGAGAACATTTTTCACCCTGTAGACTTCAGGCAAACAGTTCTTGAAGATACCATACAAAAATATCACCACCTCTCCAAGTCACTTCCTTAGCTACTGCCAGGGCACCCTTTCCCTTAACATTTAAACCCTCTCATATACACCAATTCCAATGGCAATTAGCTCTGCTACACCTCCAGCATGATGTGGTACCATGCTTACTCTGAGGTGACTCGTGGACAGGCTGTTTTGCAGTGGGTGTCATTGAGTTGATGGGGAGACACAGCAAGGTACTGAGATTAAAAACAAACCAACCCAACCAAACAAAAAAACAACCAACAAAACCTGAATATAATTCCTTATATGACAGAGTTAACAGTCTTTACCTATAACAGGCATTTCACAGAAGAAATGCTTTAAATAGTGTCTTTGTTGATTCACAGTACAGAAAGAAGTAAACTTACCCTGATATATGCTTCTAAAGCAAAATTTAAAAAGCTCAGTTAAGAAACTCAGAAGACACATACATGTTGCCATTTTAGATTTCAGATTATGTTTTAAATGGTTGGCAGTCAAAAAAACCCCACACAACTCCCACCCTAAGATGGACAAAACTGTAGTCATGGCAGGGACTCTGCACAAAGACCATATTCTAGTACCAAACAACCTGAGGTGAGACATAGCAAACACAATCTGCAGTTCCCATTTGGGTGTTGAAAAGTGTAAAATCAGTGTTTGAGTTGTCCTGTTCTTGCCAGACATGAATGCTGCAATCAAAGATAAAGTATCCTGCTGTGAAGTCTGCAGTTCATACAGGGAGCAGAGTGTAACAGAGACCACTTAGAGACTTCTGACTGTCCTTGGTACAAGGTTGGCAGAGACCTTGTCTGGATGAACAAGAAGGAATCATTTCTCATTAATGGACTGGTCCTAAAAGTTTGACATACTACATCACCACAACACAGTATGATATTGCCAACTGCTCTATGTTCAAACTAATACAGTTAAAACAACAGAATGGATGGGGTTTGATGCATAAGTGTCCTGTTTGGGCAATTTTCAACAGTACATCCATAAAGTGCATTGTCTTGTGGCTTCTTTAATCAGAGTCAAGTGTACCAGAAGAAGAATCAGTAAAATACTCCAAAAAAAGATTTAAAAAATCTGAGGGGATTTAAGATGCCAGGCTACTCAGCAAAACCCACAGGCTTTTAATACTGACTGTCAGCCTATAAGCAGAGATCAAAAAAATATGGGTCTGACAACCCTTCTATAAGGTAGGAGACTGAACACTTAAGTAGTCACTGGAAAAACTGACAAGGCTCTTTAAGAGAAAGTAAAATAAAAAAAAACAAACAAATAAACCCCCTCTCATTTTCCCCATCAAAATTAAGGGGAAGAAATCCAACACTGAGCAAATTAGCAATCCAGGCTTAGGGCTGACAGTGCAGTACAGGGGACCTGATGTATGTGCCTTTGCATTTTGATCCCCAGCATATGTTGAAGTTTCTGCACAGCTATTCTAATTTGCACTTGAAGACACACTGACTCCAACAGGGTTCAGATTGCTACAGATATATACATATTTATATCCTGACCAATGTCCTGAAGAAATCTGAGTGAATACCTGCTCTTTAAAGCTGACCTTCATGGTTTAGGAATAATCTAGTCACAATACATAATCTAGTTTATGCAGACTCTTTAACTTTTTACTTTCAAATTAAAAAAAAAACAAAAAACAAAAAACAAAAAACAAAAAACACAACACTGACTTCTCTAATTTTTAACAAAATGTCAGTCTTGATCACTTTGCAATATCTGAAGTGCCAGAAGGCTTTCAGAGCTCCTAACAGCTTTTAAACATAGAGACAAATATGTACTAGCCCATGATACACACAGGAGAAGGTTATTAGCCAGTAACAGGTTTCCTTCCACAACCCAACTCATGGCTCTACTCCCTATGTGCAGTCATGGATACCACAACTTTCATGTTCATTATTCCTGCAACTGTTGAACTGCATGTCTTCACCTGAGCAGTAGCCCTAATTCAGAACTTCCACTCCCCCCAAAAGTCATTCATTTGAGATGTTTTTCTCCAGTCACTAATTGTCAGTCTTCTTTGGATTAGACACCATAAAACTACTTCTCTGGGTTAATCTATCATCTAGAATTTTGTACCTGGATTAAGAACTCTTTGTTACAGCCTCAGTTTTTTGTTGTGTTTGTACAGTACTTCCCATAAGGGCTTTCATATGATAACTGAAATAGAAAATACACATCTCTATGTCATTAAAGAGAGTCACTGGCAAAAGGAGGAAATGAGTAAATACTAATACCCATCATGTTAATCTGAGGATTATGCTTCCTCTCTAGGACCACAGAGATCTGATGGAATGATTAAAACTGATCAGTGCAATTTTTTCAACACTAAATGCAGAATTTAAAATCAGAAACTGAGAAGCTGCAAGGGTTGCTTGAAAGCCAGTATAAGTATCACTGTGCCTGCCTGTAGGTAAAGTGGTGAGACTGAAGGTAATACTGATGCACAGCATGGTGAAAGTACTTTGCTCCAACATTTTCCAGCAGGCTTCTCTATAAAGAGATCAGAACTAAAATGAATTTGAAAACATGTTCTTCAGGAACTGCATAGCCAAAGAGAGGGGATTTTACCACTTTTTCTAAAGCATGCTAGTATCACTTGACAAATTTTTGTCACATTGATTCAAATTCACTTTTTCCTCTGAGAAGTATAAGAATTCATCAGCTTTCCCTGTCTGATTTCTGCTGTCAAACACATCAGGAAGCATGTACCTCTCCATAATTCAAATTCTTTCCTGCCCACCTTAATTGTATGTCTCTTTTCTAGATGTAACATAGTAAGAATGGGCTGTCTCAAAGGGAGATTCCTCTAGATGTCCTTATATGGCAGGGATGCATGATCACTGAAGGATAAGCCCTATGCATAATTCTTCTGT
Source organism: Indicator indicator (assembly GCF_027791375.1). NCBI lineage: Eukaryota > Metazoa > Chordata > Aves > Piciformes > Indicatoridae > Indicator > Indicator indicator. The sequence continues at coordinate 6,870,911 of NC_072030.1, forward strand.
CATCAATTTATTTTATGTCTCCATGCTCCACGACAGCCATTTGACGGCCTTGTCTACAGGGAATGTTGCCATGAACTTCCTTAGACTCTGCAAGGAATGGAAGGAAATGTGTACCTCCAAGTATAAGTAATTCCAGCTGTTTCAGGAGAAAATGGTAAACTCATGCTCCTCAGAAGGAATAAAACAAATCCTGGTTTAGCTAATTGTCTTAACACAGGAGAATAGCTTCACATTGCTGTGGAAGCCAGTTAAGATCTCACATATTTCCATTTACCTTTAACAACTTCCAGTCAGTCGATAACCAGATTTGTTGATAACAAGAGGTTCGTGTGACAGACAGTAATTGCTAGAGAAGAGAAGGTGTTCATCCCTGTGCTTCAGGTTTCACAGAGCTCTAACAGGCTGTAGATCCTGGCATTAGGATGCACTTGGCTTCTTGGTTATTCTGACGCTGTCCCCAGTGTTATGCAGAAGGCATTTGTGCCCTCATGTAATTGTGCTACCTCTTCAGGGATTAGAGTGCTGCATCTCCACCCTTTTAACTCCAAATGTCACATATTTCTAGGGGTCTTTAAAAATGCTTCGAATTTGATCTGCAGCTCTGGATTCATTCAGCACAGCAGCTTTCTGAAATACCGTCACCATGATGTGAGGATTGTATACATCACTAGAGGTAAGAAAAAGAAAAGAAGAAGAAATTTATTTGCACCACCTAAGTACCATAAAAACATTGGGGGGAAAAAAGGAAAAAAAAAAAAAAAAGAGAAGAATGAAAAGAGAAGGAAGACAAGCCAACTGTAATGAGGAAAGGTGTTCTTACCTTAATACACTGGGGACTTCTGAAAAGAGTTCACAACTCAGTGGTGTGAAAATATGTCGAGGTTATTGAACCTAAGGCATGTCTCTGCTAACTATCTGTTGCTTACTCTGCTTGACCTTTAGCAGCCTGCTTACTGAGCCTCCTGAGGACTTCGTAAAGTGTACAAAATGTATCCTTTACACTAGATGACCAATACTTTGGGCTAAATTCTCATTCTTACTGGCCACCAAATAGCTATCCCATGTTTAAACAAACCGAACACCCATCATCTCCAAACTTCATTGTTAACGTCTGGATGCCTCAGAATACATTTATATACAGGTTGATGTACAAAGCACTGTTTTTGTATTTTCCCAGCATTCCAAAGTATCTATAGTGGATATTTATCTTCTTTTAAAACAGGAAACCTCATAAGACTTCTGATTGTATGAGATATTTTCAGGCTTATCATTATTCAAACAATTTCTTATTCAGTTAAACCAGTACATAATTTAGAAATTTGATATTCAGTGCTGCGTGTATTCCTTGATGCTCTCAGTAAATCTAAAGCTATGGCTCTATGGGGAAAAAACCCCAAAACCCAAAAAACAAAAAACCCAAACCCAAAAACCAACAAAACAAACCAACCAACCAAACAAACCCCCAAACCACAAACTCCTGTCTCCCCAAAATCTGGATGAAATGGCACCAGTAGCTGTGCTTGAGAGACCTTACTCTTGCCTTTCTTTTCCTTGCCCTAATCAGACAGATTCAACCTTGAAAGAATCCTGCCATTGCCTACTGCTGACTGAAGCCCCTTCCTGTTAAAGTCAGAGAGAATCAGAATAAGGTTTGCAAAAACATGAGAATAAAAATAAAACAATCACCCAGCAAACAGAGTAAAAAGAAATTGTAAGCAAGTATTCGTATCAGTAAACTTGAAAAGCATCATCTGCTGTCTTCACTTAATGTCAATAGTTACTGATGTCCACTCTCATAAATATCATCTTGTAACTGGCTTTTCATCCCTTTCCATACATGACATCCCTCCCCCTCAACACACACTCTGTTGTGATATACAGGAAAATTGAGCTATGTGAGTAAATTCCAGGCTGGTGCATTGGCAAATCTCAACAGATTTCCACATAGTGCTGGCAATTTACACTGATGGCTAATTTGATCCATTAAAGAAGTTATTCTGGTCAATGAATTAGTTTGTTTATGAGTAAAAGAAAGTAGTAACTGTAAACTAAACTACTATTTATTTGAATATTTACACACTCTGGTTCAGCAAGGCTCACACTGTAGTTGCATTTCATGAGAACTGATTCAGTGGTGTGACTTGAGCCTATTTAATGAGTATCTAATTAAAATAACACATTTTACTAATAAATGGCAATACTCTATGCTACCTCTGCTCCTCCAACTCTTTCAGAAAAAAAAAATAAAGTCCATAAATATGCATACATCGTTCATATGCCTGAAGGCCAAGTGAATATACTTAGTGCTAGTTGAAATAAGACAGTTGAACGCTGCTGAAATCTTACCGAAGTAGCTAGCATAGCAAAAGGCCTGAGGAACAGAACACAATAAGTGTTCAAAAACATCTCACAATGTAATAATCAATGTGTAATATGAGCTAGGGGTTAGTTAAATAAAATGTGAAAGCTGTATTAATGAACCCTTTCGCTGTCCAACACAGCATTTCATTTTCTTTCATAGGCTGCATAATGCAGGGCCCGCGAATAAATTATAGATGAAACCCCCATCATATGTTTATAAATACACTAACATTAGCATTTTACTTCCTCATAAATCTGCACCAAACATTCAGGCACAAGATAGAAAGCCCTGTAAAACAATGATATATTCTCTGCTTGCAAGACTTGCCTAGTGGCCCATTCATTTCTACCGCTGTTCTTCAAACATTACTTTCTTCGCTCATGCCCCCTCATTTAAAATCCATTTTAATTTAAAGATGTTCGATGCAGTCCTAGTGGTACATTTACTCATCCTGGTTATACATCATGGAGCAGGGAAAAGAAAATTGTTTAATCTAGAGATACGGTTCACTGTGGTCACCACTGAACAGTGGAGTAATTACCAGATCAGCTCCGCTAAAAATGCACTCAGGGTGTTCTGTGACCTATCATCTTCTAATCTGCATAGTGAAGTATAGCTTCATAACTATAAATTGCTGACTTAATTAAAACCAGGACCTTTCTGTCATTTAATTACAGGGAGAAAGGTTATTGCTTAAATGCAATTTTCCAAATGTGATTTCTTAACAGTTATTAACTGCTTCACCATCATTTATTGTTTCAGATTTTTCAATTTGAAAATAGTCCCTGTGACAGAAGTAATGACTTCATGAAAAACTCAATCTAGATGGAGCTGAGCAGACCCATTTGTTTCTCGTAAGTGGAGCAGACAGAAAACTTGAAAATGTCACAGGAGGATCCTGTGATTGCTCCACTTTACAGGAGTAATTAAAAACCAAGAGGTTGCGTTAAAGGTGACGAGAAGAGGTTTATGAGAATTTCAAGTTTTTTTTCCCCCCCCCTTACCAAGATATTGTGTTTGCATTTTCAACTCTATTAGGAAAAGTATGGATTAATAATTGTTAATTTATCTGAGTCCAGAAAATGATAGTACCAACAGCCTAAGATAAGCCAGTTAGCTCTGCAGCTTTTCTATTGCTCTTCCAAGCCACCTTAATTTGAAGAAAAATAAGTTCCATGCAATTTCCCTCTGCACATAAACCTTTCACTTCCAAAACCTGTTTCCATGAAATACACAACTAAAATTTGAACAAAGGCATGTTGTCTAAGACAGCCCTTGTCATCCAAGAATGAACTTGATTCTGCAAAGCGACCTTCATACCAATCTGAGTTCAGTGAGAGAAAAATCAGCATCAAGGCTTCTTCTGCAGAGTACTGCATAAAATTCTGCTTGAAGGACAAAACTAACCATTATAACTCAGAGGAACAGCTAAAGCCTGAGAGACCTCTGGCAGGGAACTGCAAATCCAATGCAAGGCTTGAAAAAACCCCCAACACAACCCCTACAAAATAACCCCCAAATCCCTCAAACCATGTAAAAAGCCCAGATGCTTTTTGTTGCCAAGACAACAATTTTCTTACTTCCAATAAGAACACCTTTTAATCTGAATTTTCCTTGGATCCCATTTTGTGTAATGAATGGTCCTTCCAAAAGGAATGCATGTGACTGTTACATGCAAGAGCTTTTGCAGACCAGGAAAGCTTCATTGTTCAAGAACACCATAGAGATAAGAAGCTTTCTACCAGATAGTCACAGACTCCTTTTGCCCTTGTGGTAAGATTCCTACATTCACATAAAATTTTAGTGACATCACTGACAGGAGATTTAAGGAGAAGCTATGGCAGCTAGCACTAAAAATCCATTCATTTTTAACAGCTTTTGTGATCCCATAAGCATATCATAGTCTTCAATTCATTAACTTTCCAACTCCTCATTAGCGAGGGGGGAGATGCTTTCTCCAGGTCATTGGTGTGGAGCTGGAGGAGAGAGACCACATCATCACTACAGTCTGGGACCCAGAAACAGAGCTTTCCTGAAGAAACAAGTATCGAGGATTAATTTTATGGCCACTTTTCTGAGGTATTCAGCTGTATGTGAACTAATTGCACAAATCTTAGTGGGAACTGCTACTTAGTAGTTAAATTCTGCAGAGCAGTTTGCTGCAGATACTCACCGTATGCTTGGTGCTGGCTGGATTGCATAAGCCATGTGGCAATGTTTCCTCTCCCTGCAGCAACACAGCTGAATATTGCCCATTCAGAATTTGCTTTCAATGTACTATTAATTCTGCACTCAAAATGTTTTCAAACCATGTGTCACCTCTGCCTCAAATTGCATTACTAAGTGGAATACAAGCTTTTAACTAATTTTTCTTCCTCCCCCTTTTTGTTGTGAGAAGAAATCATGTCTTTGGTTAGTCACCAAACATATGTGGTATTGGTTTTGTTCCCTGACTGGTAGACTTGCATAACTTAGCAATGGAATCAAAACTGTAAACAGACGACATATGTGCATGTACGATGTGCAGTTTGCTTTCAGCTAATGATCAAGCACTCTGGGTTACAGTTTGCCCTTGGCAAGTATCTGTACTAGCATAGCTTGAATCCTTACATGTTTACACTCACTGCTGGCAGGGGAGTGGCAGTGTGGCACAGGACATAGCATGGGAACATGAATTATCTATTTTAGGACTCTCTGGACACGGTCTCTGCAAGACTAAAAACTATAGAGAAAGAAAATGCATCAGAGATGAAGAGGAGAGGGGGGAGGAAGGAGAGGGAAGAAAAGGAAGGGCTTAGGAGAAAACAGGAAATTAAAAATGCAGCCACAGACAGAGAACAGGAACAGTAGCATACAGTTGCACAGACAGATACACATTCCCTGGAATGAAAATGCAGCAGCTCTGAGCAGAAAGCAGCAGGCACAGACAGTAGACAAGGACTCAAAATCTGGACTACCCTGCCAGGCCAAAGCAGCACCTCAGTGATACACACTGTGGCTTTACCAGTTTATTTAGACAACAGTGTTGTTGCTGTGTTTGTGGAATTACATGGTAGAGCTAATAAATTACATGACTTTTGTGACCTTTTCACTATGCAGAGGAAAGCCTCCCTTCTTGTTGAGAGATCTGCCAGTCTGCAGAAATATCTTGCAAAGGGAAACATGCACCTTCCATCCCCGCTAAAATCAGAGATAGGAATGATGCTCTGACGGAACGGGCACCGCTCCAGTGCACCGGAGGAGTTTGGTAACAATTTCCTGGTCTTAGTTCTACACTCAAAACACTTCTGCTTCATTCCCCAAAGCCAACAGCTACTCTGCAGATGAAGGAGTGAAGTCAGAGCCTGACACTGCAGACCTCCTGCTGGATGCATCCTGTGGAGGTTGCAGAAGAGTTCCCTCCTATCACATCCATACTGAGTGAGAGTTTTCATAAAGCTCTTATATTTGTACAGGATTCCTAGGGAACAGACATTCTTTAGAGGCATCTAAAGTGCACTTGCAGAATACAATGATGGGTATCTTTTGTTCCCAACTCTCCTCAAATGTTTTTTCTATCTCTTAGCAGAGGACACATCTCCACAGAAGAAAGGAATTTCCAGACTATGACCACTGTTACAAAGTTTAACCGAAATTCGGAAAGAAGAAAACTTAATAAACTCCAGTGGACATTTTTCATTTCCCCTTGCAGCTGTTGGGGCTCTAAAGGCAACAGGACACCCACAGTAATTCAGGGATCTGAGAAAGTACATTGAGGACAGTGATAGATACTTTACAAATACTTGAGGACTAAATTCAAGTGAACCCACTAATATCAAAGTTGTTTGTTCTTTAACACCTGACATTCTCTGTAAAGCAGGAACTCTTCTAGTGAACACCAAGATAGTAATGGATTCCCACACATCCATTAAATTCACCATTTAGCCTTGGCTGTGTTTGGGATCAGTTATCTGCTCTGAAGCAACTTCTCACCTATTCAGAATAAGCAGTTCTAGTCTGTCTATTTCACAGACAGAACTGGCTTGATGAAGTGAAACACAACCAGCTTTTTTCAGTGGGGTCTGCCCAAGCATGTGCTTACAAATATCATCATGCAAGGCTGTCTTATGAGCTTCACATGTTTCTCTATGAAACACAAAACCACATACTCTGAGGGAAGCAACACACGGATTGCAAACCACACCATTATAACAGGACATAATGGCCACGCAGGTTAATAGCCTGAAAATATAGAATGAGCCTTTTTTTTGGTAATTCCCTATAGTTTGTTCATTTGATTAATTGAGCCCATTCAATTTCCATTTAAGACTATTAAGAAGTCTGTAGCTCTAGCTATTTTTGTCTGTGAGACTCAGCTTTGGAGGTTTCAGAAGCTTAACATTCTAGCTGCATGTCACTGCCACCATTGTCTCTTGTCACAATTCTAATTCTATGTTCTGATAATAAAATTTCATTAGTGTCTGCACATTCTTTGCCTTACCTTTGAAGCACTGTCGTGTGCTGAAACGATTAGCAGTACTTTACGTCATATCACTTGACTGTTTGACAGCCATTGTGAGTGAGCTAAACAGGGACAAATTAAAATTTCTGACAATTTCCATTACATCTAAATTGCTGAGAAATTAAGGGATATTTACTTCTACAAATATTAAAGGTTGTTTAAAATGTAAACTGACTTCATTTTATTAGTAGATTCCACAATGTGCTAATTCAAAATGACTACATGGCCTTATGCGAATAAATTACCAACTCATTTTCCAAAAGCAAAGGACATTTCCTCCAGGCTGCTTTTTGACTGTTTGTGTCAGTAGAAAAAGAAAACAAAACAACTTATGAATATTTCAGCACAGAAGATATTCCTTGGTGCCTGTATTCCCTGTTTCATCTCAACAGAATAATGAGGTTATTCCTGTATGATACGATTTTTTAACAACTTGACAAAAAGCATGCCACGAAACACTGAGTTTATCATAGGATGCTAATTTATCTTGCAAGAGGTCTCTCCTTGATCAGTGTCTTGATCTTTGTTAATCCAGACAATTGCACCCTACACAACCATGACTGAGCTTCATTTTAAAACTAGTTTAGATTTTTCTATACCCCTTTCTCCCATGCACTCTGCCCAAGAACCTCCCAACTTTGAGAGGTATATGCACATGTATACAGGATGCAGCTTTATTCTATCCAAATCAACTGTCTGCCTTTCTCTTTGAACTCACCAGCCACAGCTCACATGCTGTGACTTCAGGTCACAAAATTTTCATGTTTGATATGACAGTTTCTTCAAAACTAACCTCCAGATTATCTTCCATTCTAGCTTGCTTTCCGGTCTGCTGAACATCCATTCCATCATTTATTAGTTTGGTTGTTTGTTTTTTTTTTTTTTAATCTCAAATTCTTTCCATGACTTCCTTAGTGCCTAATTAGAGCTTTCGTCACAAATTCTTTTTTAAAAGGGTCTCTGTGCAAGGCCTGAAGACAAACACTGCTCCTAGAAGTCCTAATGCTTTGCCTTGTAGGTACCTCCTTTATAGACTCCATTGTAGACAGCATTCACATGATCATTCTAGGATGAAACCCTGAATGGCTGTTCATAGTGTGGTGGCATGTTGAATGAAGCTTATTCCATGAAGTCTGGCACCCATAAAATGGGTATAATAGTTACCTACCACATAGGATGTTGTAAGGCTTAATTTATTACTGCTGTAAAGCATTTTAGACCCTTAGAAGAGGGGTGTTACAAAAACATAAAGCACTATTGCCATAAAACATTTGTCTGGCTGAAAGCTCTCTTATAACACTGGTCTGCCTGAAAAACAAAGAGGGATGTAGGGGATCAGAGCATCTTACCAGGCATTTTCCATTAAGCAAAAGAGTACTGCCTTAATTTATTTGGTGTCAGCACACATATTCTAAGACTCTTGGTGATGGAGAAGGAGGAAGAGCAGTGAGTATGTCTGTTGCATAAAGCATATCTGAATAAAAGATTACTAGGACACGGAAAAGCATACAAGCTACTTCTTGTCAGCTGAGCACCAAGAGAAACATATGCAAATGCAGGAACTTTGGAAACTTTAAGTCTTTCAGATTAAAGCAAATCATTATGAATAATACAAACTGTGTGAGAAATACCGAGTGTGGACATGAAAAAGGAGAAAGATTGCAGTGTTTTTGTTGACTGGTTTGTCAAAAAGTGCTCTGTGTGGTTGGGATTTTCGAGATGCAAGTAGCACAGCAGTAAATGCAACTAAGTGACTGCCACCAAAGCTCACTGTGCTTGAAATTCTTTTTTTACATGCTTTGCTGAATCAGGACTCTAGCACATGAAATATACTTTGTTCTTGACAGTGGTTCAAGTCTTTTCCTTAAAGTCAAAGACCATTTGGGATTTTTTTTTTTTTTTTGCCTTGATGCACTATCAAGCTCATGCACGTTCTTTGTCAAAATATATCTTTATAATAGGCTTGTAATAAATAGTTCTTTTAACAGTTCATTTAGGATTCCAAAATGATGAGGTTTGCAAAATGCTAAGAAAAAATCACAGATTTTTTTTCAGCAAACAAACTCTAACAACCCCTGATAATACTACAACCAAAAGAAAATTAAATCTGAGATAAGTTTACGTGACCTCGAGGCCTTAGGGCAGCACACAGCAATATGCTAAAGACAGACTCATAACCACAAGCATCATTTAAGGACTCAACTCACATATGAGTGGCACATTTCAAATGTTCTTCTACTCCTTAAAATAGATATGTACTTACCAGATGCTGACAAATGGCCACTCCATAAATGGGTAAAGAAAGATTTCTTCTTGCTTATATTTGATTTTCTCATGCAATCTCTTGTCATGTCCAGCTTCTGTTCACATTCTACTGAGTCAAAAATAGAGCTATTCCATGAGAAATGTTGATGCATGATATTTTCCATCTGCCCAGAAGACAACATAGCATGTGACAGCATGTATTTCTTAGAAGATTTGTATTGAATTTGCTAGAAATCCCCACACAGGTGCTTATATTTTGATTCCAAGAATCAGAGGTTGTAAGTCTCAAAAGGGCCTTTAAGACCCTGGGCTGCCCTCCAGCAAAGCAAAGACCACAATGCTCCTCTAGCAAATTGGAAAGATTCAGAGAAGCATCTCAACTTTCGGGAATATACTTAGATCAACCTTCCAAACCTCTTCCAACAATATGAAGACAGAAAGGAAACTGTCAGGTGCATCTTTTGCAATGTCGTGCAACATAAAAATCACAAGGCAGTTAACTGAAGTGATTGGAAGTCAAAAAGATAATCTAAATATATACAGCCACCCTGGGAAGCCTGCTACATTGCAGCTGGACTTCCAAAAAGTTTGTGAAGAAACCAGCAATAGTATCTACTATTAAGCAGCACAAAGTGAACCTTACTTTAAATTCAGATTAAATTTATGACTAGTATTTGATTCTAGAATACAACTATAGGAAGAAACCACAGCTTACATAAATTCATCATGCAATGACCAACTCCACAACAACTTGCCTGTGTCTGTGCTCTCCCTCACTGGAACTGTCCTCCCACTGCTGCATGGATAAATGTATCCCAAGTCCATACCTTACCTTGCTTCGTGGTAATTTGTGTAAGCATACCTGGAGAAGGGAAAATCGTCATGATCATGTCAACAGACACTGATCTTCGAGGGTACTTGACTGACTGACTCACACAGAGGGTCCTTGTTGGTAGTAAAACCATGGCTTGCTCTAGGTTGAACATGGGATATTGCTACCAGTGAAATAGCAGCACTGTGGCTCCCAGGGAAGCCACTGGATTTATAATGATATGGGAACATTCTGCAAGTGTCTGCCCCAGGGATATCAGATTTTTTATATCAGACTGTGCAAAGGTGGAGACTTCTACCTTCAGACCATAGTTTTTTTCCCCTTATAGAAAGTGCTGGTAAGCAAATCTAGCCCACAACTTGGTCAGTGTGCTGCCTACCCCTTAACACCAGTTTTACAATGTCATTTCTGCATTTGTTTGTTGTGGGTTAACAAAGGAGCCTAACAAACTTAAGTATCCCACTCTAATTGACTTCAGCCTTGGAAATTTCAATCTTAACAGAACAGTTTCACTGATTGGGTAGTGGCAAATGGAAGATTGTCACTTGTTTTTAAAGTGCTTCCTTTTTACAGTGAAGAGCATGAAGTGTACCAGCAACGTTAACCTTCCGGAAACACACAATATTTAAATTACATTGCTCAGAGCACAGTAATTGAGCCAAACAGACATAAGTTCATATCCACTGAGCTTTCAATGTAGCAAATGCTGCCATCAATCCCTCTGAAATGCCCTAAGGATGGTTCCTATGCCCAGAACGTTGTGTATTTTTTTCCAACTCTAGCAGTAGATTTAGTAAATGAATAACTTCCCCTTACAAATCTTACCTCAGCCATGTAATCTAGGGCTGTTCAGATTGTTGGCTAACTCAGATATTTTTAACATGCTTAGCTAAAAACCTGAGTAAACAATAAAATACCTTTATATAATGTATTTACCTCTATATAATATATACAGAGCCATCCTGAGGGAAAGGACTTAGGGATGCTGGTTGATGAGAAGCTCAGCATGAGCCAGCAATGTGCACTTGCAGCCCAGAAAGCCAACTATGTCTTGGGCTGCATCAAAAGAATCGTGGCCAGCAGGCTGAGGGAGGTGTGTCTGCCCAGTGCAGTGAGGGTGGAGGATCTTCAAGGTCCTTTACAATTCCATGATTCTTATTTGCTCCATTTTTGAGTGAGTAGACTGGTAGGAGCTCACGCATAGCCATGACCATACATTTGTTAAACTGCCATGTTTATAAAGGGTCACTCCGTTGCTTACAAGCATTTTAAGAAAAGATTAAGCAGCCACTCTAGAGTTCCCTATTTGTTTATGATTTGTACCTAATAACAGAAGCAATGCTTTCCATAAAAACTGTCATATGCTTCTTTCTTCAGAGGGCCAGATTCCTCTTCATCAGTCTTTACTGCATTATTTGCATTAAAAAAAAAGTCTTACAGTGAAATGAAATATATAGCTAACAAACCTATGGTGATAATTCAAAAGACATCAAAAATGCAGCATCTACATTGTTCTCTTTCCTCTGTATATTATGCACTGACTTTCTGGAATCACTGCACTTTGTGGCAGTCATGACATTTTAAGTTCTTGCAGGGTAAGTTCTCTATGGAGAACCTGCACATGGTATATGAACCACTACTGTGCCTCCCTAATACTCAGAGCAAAATACATTCACCCCTTCTGAGAATATCAAAAAGTGCTGTGCCTTCCCTGCTGGGTTACACAGACACAAAGTAGATTAGGCAGAGACACAAGCAAACACATTTACTCATCTAAGAAATCCAAACATCCTCTTAAAAATTAAGGTCTAAACCATCTTTTTGAGAGAAAGCATGCTATGCTAATGAATAAAATAAATATCAGTGTTATCTGATAAGAACTGGTGGTTAAGCACTTTCTGTTTTATTACTTTTAAAATCTTGCTTCATAATGAATCCAACTCTCAATATGCAGGAAATTTGAGCAGATGCTCAATATCACCTATTAGCTACCCTATCAGCCTATCAAAATTACATACAAGCTTAATAACAGATTTTAAATAAAAATTTTATAGCATCTTTAAAATACGTGTAATGTCACCAACACAAAGTGGTTTACAATGCCAGCTGAAGCTAATTTTCCTGGATTTTTGCACAACAGGTATCTTGGAAGAAGCTCTGTCCATCTCAGATAATGGTAGGACTTAGTAAGAAATTAATGATATAAACTATCCTGAATCCTCACACTCTCCCAAGCTACATAACAACTTTTCACTCTACTTCTACCTGTACATATCATATTTCATAATCAGGATTGTAAACGTGTACACTCACACACTCAATTTCACGTTTCTAATGCATGAGTCTACAGAATCTTCATAAGCAAAGCGTTTGGAATTTCATTCAAGCCCCAGATTTTGCTGTTCTGAATCCCTCTCTAATCCCAAATGCACTGTAATATGTCACACTACAGGCTAGCAAACTCTTCTAAAATAAGAGAGTAGTTGGGGAGATGGGGATTATTTTAACTGTAGGTTTGTTCTGGGGTAAGAAAAGCTGGTGGTCTAGATCCTGCTTCTGCAATATCCGCTTTGACTGAAACAGAGTGGTTATTGAAAAGAGGCATGAGCTGAAGCACCTTGCAGAATTTGTCCCTAAAAGATACATATATAAAGAAAGTGCTTAGACATAAAAATCTTTTCCTGCTCCAAAAGCATCCTATTCTCAAACTAATTCTGCTCTGTAAACAAGCCTTACTCCTGATTGCCTGTGCTCATCTGATACTCATAAAAGCAGCAGTTCAGTTTTTAAAAAGCCTCTTAATACATTAAGACTCTATCCTTTTTACAAGTATAGTTTAAGAAAAGTCTCATATTTATTTTCTTTCTTATTCTAGGCAGACTCATTTATGGTGTTCTCCTTTCTAAAGAGAAAAAAAAGGAAAAAAAAATGAAGCCACCCTCCTCAGACTAGAATAAATCCATCTCGGCAACTCTTATTGTACCTTTGCCTTTGTAACTTTTGATCATTCACATTCACAGAGAACTCTTGAAATAAAATGCTGGCAAAAGCAAAAGATCAGGGTTATTATCACCAAGCACTTACACGTTGTGTAAATTTACTTAGTGCTTTACAAGCAGAGATAAGATATACTTCCTACACCTAACACCTTTGAATCAACATAAGATATGACAAACCATGGGGATCGCAAAGAATTGGCTGTAAAAGGCAGAATTCAGGGGTGTGAGAGCGTGGTAAGTGCTGGGACAATCTGCAGTGACTGCTGGCACAGTCAGACCGCCTGGAAGGACCCAGCCGCTTCCTCCCTGTCCAACAGCAGGTGGGGCTGCTGCAGTACCGGCGCTGCCAGGGCACGGCTGGCATCCCTGCCAGGGCATACACAACTGGCAACCTCTGGCATGTCAGACGCACCTGCAGGAAACAGAAGTCCCATTCTGAGAGCCACAATATAAACAGCCCGATTTTCAGATGACGAGGATGATCAGAGGGGGCTGGAGCACCTCTGCTATGAGGACAGACTGAAAGAGTTGGGGCTATTCAGTCTGGAGAAGTAGGCTCCAAGGAGATCTGATTGTGGCCCTCCAGTATCTTAAGGGGGCCTACAAGAAAGCTGGGGAGGGACTTTTTGGGGTGTCAGGTAATGATAGGACTAGGGGGAATGGGAAAGAAAATAGAAATGGGTAGATTCAGATTGGATGTTAGGAAGAAATTCTTCCCCATGAGGGTGGTGAGACACTAGAACAGGTTGCCCAGGGAGGTGGTAGAAGCCTCATCCCTGGAGGTTTTTAAGGCCAGGCTGGATGTGGCTCTGGGCAACCTGATCTAGTGTGAGGTGTCCCTGCCCATGGCAGGGGTGTTGGATCTAGATGATCCTTGAGGTCCCTTCCAACCCTAACAATTCTATGATTCTATGACTTATTTCATCATTTGGTACACATGGCCTTAGCAAGATTTACCAAAACTCCAGAGTGTGTGCAACAGAAACACACATTCAGTAAGATATAGGCGATAGACTTGTCCCAGATCTGGATCAGATCTGTAGTGGCAAAGCTCCACTGGTTTATGATACAAAATCAAACTACACCAGTTGAGGAGCACACCTGAATAACCCCTAAAAAACTTCAGTGCATCTGATTTAGAACGCATATTCCAGATCAAAACTATTTACAATACAAGGGTCAACTCCATTCCCATTACTCTAGTTAGCAGCACACAGAAATGATATACAAAAGAGAACACAAGAAAAAATCCTGAGGACAAATCTTCTTAGCCAAAAGACTGAAATTTTCAAGCTCAAAGGTCCAATTCTGCTGGACTAAACAGGAAGATGTGCCCTTTTTCAGGAGAAGGAATGAGCACAGAAAGGCAGTGTTTGGTTTAGCATCCAAAAGCCACCTAGAAGTATGATAGATCTGAGTTCTAGACTCCACCAAGCAAGCACAGTTCAGTGAGAAGTACTGGCTGCCACTGCAGAGCCCAGATGTTCAGTTCAGCTCTGTGGACCTTCATTAGCCTGACAACTTACATAAGCTATGCCATAGGGTAAGACATGAGAGCCCCAGGGATCAGCCTGTGGCAGGTTACATCCACAGATCCTTGTTCAGGGTTTGAGGCCCAGTTTTCATGCTCTATTTCTACCACATCTGAGGCAGCGGTAGGTTGTTCTGCAGCATGAAATAGTCTCTGCCAGTGCTTTGTTTCTTCCAGAATTAGGCATCATGGGAGGATTTTAACAGTCTTGGTCATAATTTTTCTGGCATGGGCTCATACTTCCAGCACTACAGCATTTTCCCCATACCTCCACTGATATGATATCTATAAAGCTGTTTTGCATAGGAGTCAGCCCTCTCTTTGCCTTGTTTTCTATCTCTAGTCTTTTAGCATTGATTCCATACATGCTGAGGATGCATCTGGGTGAATATTTACACTGTTAATCCATAATACTGCCACTGTTTCCCATTAGCAAAAACAGCTGCATCCCATCCACAGCAGTGTTAGTACAGGACAAGCTGCAAAAACCACCCAAAAAGCAGAATAAACATTGTGACAATTATTTAACTCAGTCTTTGCTAAGTAACAGATCACTCATTGTGAGCTATTTCAGGGTATCCCTGCAAGCAGCAGTTGCTGCAGCATCAGCATACTTTGAGATACACAGGTAAGGTCTCTGGAGACTTTATAACCTGGATGCTAGCCAGTGCTGCTGCATTCTCACTGCTACTATTACCTCTGCTAGTTAAATTAAGACAGGCCAACATACTACAATTGCACCTTATTTTTGCCAGGTAGACCTAAAGAGATAAAGACAGCCCCAAATCAAAAGAAAGTCCCCAGTCAGAGTGAAAGACAAATGCATAAAAGACAGGCCAAACTAATTCTTCTGGAGAACATGATAATTCTGCTCTTTGAAGAGCAGCACACAGAACCAAAAGACACTAAAACCAAGTGTGGGGGTGGGCCACATCTCAGACACTACTAAGGTAGATAAAGCTGTTTCCTAACAAGTGCACAGCACCTCTCAGGCCCAGGTTTCCTGCCAGCCAGCTACGGCAGGACAGCAAGAGCGTGTAGGGAACAGTAAGAGGTCATGATGACAAATTAAGGACTCTTCTGGCCTTTTTCTCACTGAGTGATGCTACCTTTCCTCACGTTTCCATCACTCATGTGATGTTCCTATGTGCAGGGCCATGCACAGGTCCATGATAATTGCAGTGCCTGACCTTGAAGGCACAGCAGGGTGTAGCACTCGCACAGGAAGAAGTTGCCAGATGGAAGCATGAGGGACAGACAAAGGAAGAAACAGTTGTAGTCATCTTCAGAGGAAAACAGACAAAAGAAAATACTGCTCTTTATTTTTGCATTCCCAGTAAAAATGCCTGGCCAGAGGAGAGGTGCTCTACAGAGTGAGGATGGTAAGTACTAGAGGCAGAGCTTTTAATTTGCGTACACCCCCCTTTGGCCAGTCCTTACTCCAATACATGACATGTTTTCTCACCCACTTGTGTTGCACTAGGGACTGCAAGGAGCCTTTGAAATCATAAAGTCTGATTCTTCCCCAAAGCCAT
The DNA here is from genome assembly GCF_027791375.1 of Indicator indicator. Classification (NCBI taxonomy): domain Eukaryota; kingdom Metazoa; phylum Chordata; class Aves; order Piciformes; family Indicatoridae; genus Indicator; species Indicator indicator. Next base: position 6,886,936 of record NC_072030.1, read on the forward strand.
TTTTATACCAGACCAAGTTCACTTTCTTCATCAGGCTTAGCCCTGATTTGCCCTTTGCTTGAGAGCAGAATCAGACCCACAGATCTTATGAGATGCTGAATTCATGTCAATGTTTTTTTTCAGGAAACATCATTCCAAATAGACACCTACACTTCACAGAAGAAGTCTTAAATGTGGTAATTAACAGGCAGCATTACAACAAATGCCATAAACATTAATAACGAAATCTTTAGAGATTTTTTGCATCTGTTTGTAGAACATTTGTTTTTGTCATGGAGAACAAAGCAATGACTCTGTGTAAGTTACGCTAATGTCAACTGCTAAAATGCAATAATGCACCACAGTAGAACATGCAGAGAAATGACTGCTTTGCCATGTATTTCGTACTAAAAGCAGTAACCTAACCATCTGAGTAAAGCTGAATAATCTGTTATGCAAGCTCAGAACAGCCCAGGAGCTCTTACATGTGGTGATTTCGAATTGGCAAATCACACTTCCTGCAGAAAACAAAAACCAAGCAGTACAGAGAAATTTCCTTACCCACACCAGATGAATGCCTGGAAAAAAGCCCAACTATACCACCTAGAAGAATGTCCCATGCTTATTCCTTGCAGCATTAAAGGCTGCAATATCTGAACATCAGAACTAGTGGCCCATTGTCTCCACCCAGCTTCAATATTGTTCTCTCTAACTGTGTTGGACTGCAAGGAGCCTCATCTATGGGCAAAATTATGCAGTATTCCTGCCTCAGAACACTCCTAACTCTCTGCTGTTTTAATACAGAAATCCAAGAAGAGGCTTCTGAAATAGGAAATTCTTCCTTCTCCTCATACGTACTTTAAAGCAGCAGAGAAAAATGTCAGTAGCCAAATCTGAATTTGTGAGGAAATCTGTATTTGCCAATGCTACAGCTCTCCTGCCCCAGACACTTTGTCTTGTTCTTCTAACTCTGTTCTCTGGAGTTGCCAGCACAGGGCAGACTGCTGCCACTTATCTGCTGGAGAAATCCCTTCTTGGAAGGGTGAGCTGTGGTTTGAGAATTGGCCCAGCCAGCATCTGACATTTCCTTGCTGTGGTTGCCCTTACAGGGGGAAGTTGACTTTGGCTGGAGCACTGTGTGTTCTGGCTAACCCAGCTGGCAGACAAATCCCCAGGGACTCCTAGCAGTTCAAACCAGAGCAGCCTGAGGCTGCACTCTTATATTCAGGAAAGCCTGGGGCAGAGACACTGAGTCCAGTGCAGAGCCCAGCCTTCATTGCCCCCATAAAAGCCTGAGCCAGCATGCAGTGAGGCTGGTGCCAAGGCTCCTTTATGAAAGGGAATCCAGATTGTTCAGAACAATGCCTTCTGTGTCACTGCCAAACCCCACAGCATCTTGGGTCCAGTGTTAGTTATGCTGCTGGTGGTAGTACACATTTATGGGGTCTGTTTGTTGAGGCTTTGCCATTTACTGCTTTGTTCATTCAAGAAAGTCAAGTTGGCCTAGTCTTATTTTGTTAAAAGACCTAAATATGGACATAAAGAACTTGAGCATACATAAGCACAATGAATATGAGTCTCTCATTCATTCCTGCATAGTTCACAGTAAATTGCCAGTGCAGCCCTTTCAGTTTACTAACATCTTCAGACTTGGCCTCACAAAGATTACGTTCCCTACTCAGCAATTCAATCTCCTTCTAATACTTTTAAAACAGAGGAAAGGCCAAGACCCATAGGGAAGATGCCAAAGATTGAATGGTTGGTCCCGAAAGCAGATGAACTGCAACAGGCAGTAAGGCAAACAAACCATGCCAAGAGTGGTGCTCTCAGGCAAAGAAAGTACAGTTTCTGTTCTGGCATCCACATAACCTGAACACTTACACACACAATGCAGATCTCTGCAAGGCAACAGTAAGCATCCACTTGGAAAGGCTCTTTGCTACTTGGAACTTTGTCAGGCTTTCTTGATGCTGTGGCTTTTCTTATGCTTCCCTCACCCTTCTGGTCATTTGGGGAAAAGAAATTTACTGGAGCCCAGGCTCCCACACTTACCGGACCCCAGAAAGCTGCAACATCTAAAGGCTGGAATATACTGGGCAACACTTTGTTTTCTTTCTAACAAGGAAGGACTTTCATTTCCCTCAGAACCACAGTGAGCACACATCAGGAAACGAGCATTTGCAAGGCTGAAATCTCAGTATCGAGCATTATTTAAATTTGTAGGGCTACTTAATGTTTGCCACACACTTGATCCTAACAGTGCAAGTGATTTTCTATCAGAGCATTTTTTTTCCACTTCAACAAGGAAAACTGCCCCTCCAAATATAACCACTGCTTGTTATTTTGAGGCAGTGAGGCAAAACATGCAACACATAGACCACATTTGGCTTGCTTAGCAGATGTCTACAGATCACTTGTTGTTAATTTCAACATAAAAGCTATTATATTTCTGGCCTTGCCCTATTAGTTGTTAAATAATTATTTATGCTTGGCAGATAAATTCTAGGAACCTTGAATAAAGCCCATCAAACCTACTAAACTAACCATATTTGACACAATAGTTTTCACTCACAGAAGACCCTAGATGTAACCTTAGTTGCCTATATGATCCTGTTTCTCAGGCTAAAAGGTAATCCCATATTTATATTTAAACAAAGTGTATATAATATATGTTCCAACATTACTTCACAGGAAAGGAATTAGCTTGACTGGTTCACTGACACTCACAGCTGTGTACTATAGCTACTTTCAGTCCATAACTCAGGTTATCTAAATAATCTCTTTTTCACTTCACAGTTTTGTCACTAATTACTGTGCTTTTCCATAAATGTTTTGGCTTTGCCTATCCAGTTCACTATACTTGTGATCAGTTAGGAACTGGTATGCTGCAGCCTCAATGGCTACAAACCAAACCAATAATTGGAAATGAAGACTTCCTTTAATTAACATATTCAAGCAGTTACCCCTTTCTACAGGAGTACTATTTACACACAATCAAAGCTGCAGTCAGTTGTTGTGCATTCTAGTTGAGTGGTTTGTAAATTCCAAGTAGCCAATCTAAAACAAAGCTCAGAAAAGTCATTGAGTGCAAGGCCCTGCATAGAAGTCTTTCAAGCAAGACTTTGGACACTCATATGTTGTCTGAAGACATTTAGTTGATGTGTTGTCCTTTGTGAGCATATTTTAGTGTAATTACACTTTTGTATACTTAACAGATAAGTCAGAATTCAAAGATTTGGAAAAATAAGGACTTTTAATGTCTCAAACAAACTCATTTGATTTCCATTTGTCTGATTAAAAGAGCACAGCTCCTATATTATCACATAAATGTATGCTATGTCTGCACTTAAGATCATGTACAGTTTATCATTTATGTGATAAACTTAAATGAAAACTAATGATCAAAAAAAGAGCAAAAGGAATTCATATTGCTTACAGCACACTGCACTTCCTGCCCTAAAATCCACACAACACAGATTTCCGCTGTTGCCAATTAAACCAAACTCACTAAAGTTACTAAAACGCTTTCAGCTGATTTCAGTGGACATCGGACAGACCCCTTTTGCAGGATAGCAATCCCTCTATTCCAAAGTAGCTTCATTTCAGGAGGTAATTGTTCTAGATAATTCTTGATAAAAAATGTCTAAGCTTAGAGGCAGTTCTCCCCTTTAATTTCCAAGCCAGACCTATTCTACTTCTCCCAGAAATTCAGAGTGCCCAGTGAGGACCAAGATTCATGTTTCTTTCCACTTACACCTGCAAGCCTGCAGCAGCTTTGCAGTAGCTCACTTTAGGACTGCAAGCTATGCTGTCAGGCTCCAGTATTTGCCCAAACAAAGACCTTAATTGAAGCAGGGAAACCACCACCAGGTCTGAAGGGAAAGAGACAGGAGGAACCTGGAGGCAGCCACAGGAACATGTCAGACAGCCACAATTCCCAGTGACCATATCAATATTTTCAGAAACCTCTACAGGACTAACAGAGGAATCCACGGTTGTTTCAGAAAGACAAATATTAAGCAGGGCTTCTTGTGCCATTTCTCCCATGGCAGAGACAAAATGGTCAGCCTTAACTGGAAAAATAAACATTTAATAACATCCTACGAAAGAGCTAGGAAATAAAGCTGAGTTCCCCCATTCTCCTGGATTCCTACATTCCAGGATCCTCTGCAGCTATGTCCTTGAAGTATCTCTCAGCCCTGTGATAAGTCCTGTCTACTTGTGCACATAGATATTTTAACCCTGGGTTAAAAATAATCAACGGATAAGAGCTGTGGATGTTGTTTCACTTCTGCACCCAGGAATCAGAGGTTGTGGCCAAAAGCAGGGTTTATTGTAGGGTTGGGTTTACAATTATTATTAATGACAAGCCAATTTCTCTCTGTTGATGTCTGCTGGATGTGATAACGCAAGATTTCCTTGAACATCATGTCATAAACTAGCCAAGGTGAGCAACTGGTGAGGCGGAAAAAGTGAGGAGAAGAGACAGTAAATAAAATCATGCACATCAAATATTATTTATTAAACACACATGATTTTTTGACATATGAATTTGATGCTATTATTTCTTTTGCCTTCTGATAAAATAAGCAGTTAAGTACAAACTGCACAGCTGGCTAATGGAGTAGTTTTTCACATGCTGGCAGGTTCCCTTAGTTTTGTTAGCTAGAAGTAGATAAAAATGTGGAGAGAACAGAGTACAGGGAGGAAGGTAACAGAGCAGGAAACTAGAATCTAAACCAAACATTAACCCCACATGTGACATTAACCTAGGCAAACCTTTTCTCACACATACATTTTCCCCTGTGTTGGAATGATACTGCAGCAATGAGGGAAGCTTTGCAATGTTAGCAGTTTCTGTGATGAGCTTTTAAGATCTTCAACTGAATGCCAGTGCTATGAGCTTCATTAACAACTGACATAATTTCTCAGGCATTCCTAGGTTACATGCAGCATTTTCCCTTTTAATCCAATTAATCTTTAATCCCACTCTATGAATAAAGATAATAAATCAAACCCATATATACATATGATTTAGCAATAAGACTACAAGGAAACAAAAAAAAAAATGCCAGTAATGATCATCATTGTCCCATGAACTTGTTTAGGCAGTGGTCAGTTCACTCCTGAAGAATTATCTTAGCCATGGAAAGCAGAGGACTGGATAATTACAGTCAAGTATTTTGTCTGGCTGTAATATTGGTCAAAGAAACTGGCCTATAAATAGGGTTTCAGGAGGTCTAGCAGAGCTGTTACCATGAATTTTATTTCAAAGAGAGTGTGTATTTAACTTGCCAGGACCTCAGTTTGGCTATCCCTGGAATTCCAAGGCATCTACTATTGCCTTGTATGTGATATGGAGTCTAAGGAGAGGCCATCCACAGTCAATCACATTCTGAATATAAAAATTACAAAGAAACATCCACTATATGCAAAACAGGCAGACAGGCAAAAACTCCAGCAGAGAGTTAGACCCCATAGTTTCTCTCAGATGATAAAAAGATTGACTTGATATATATTTTTTTTCTTTCTGGTGCAGTTTGTTTCTCTTAGGTAGGTATCCTAGAAGATGTTTTTTTTTAAAAAACACCAATGCAAATCAGGTAAGTCTGTAGCTCCAAGCACTGTTGCAAGGTTTAACAACAAACTGGATTATCTAGACATGGACACCTCTCAAATTCCACTGCCATCAATAACAATTCATGGCAGGTTGGCACAGCTGAAAATTGCTATCAATGCTACCATTGGATGAAGTATCAACGCTAATTTACAGGGAAATTAGAGAGTAAAATATTAAAGCTTACAATCTGGGCTTTGTAGGCAGACCTGTAAGACTGGCAAACACCCTGTACAGATACCAGGGGATACAGATTGGCAGTATTTTAAATCTCCAATTAATTAACACTCTCTGCATCTACTACCTCCAGCACAAATAAAGTTGCTCAGTGAGTTCAGTAATGTTGTTTCCACTCCCTACCATGGCTCTGTATGAAAGAGACCATGTTTTTATGATTAAGACAGTTCATTGCTGGCCTAATGGATAGCTCAATTTGCTTTGGGAACACTTTCCTTACAGACCGGGCTCTGAGTACACACGTGCCTTTGGCTGCCTCATTTAGTGGCCTGGGCAGTGTAGCCTTTAGTAATCAGTAACTTCAGCACCCATCACAGGACTAACTACCACATTCCCACTATTTAACCACAAAGCGAAAAGATTTAGCAAAAATTTCATTCTTCAACAGAAAAGCTAAAAGTTTACTTAACCAATTCCCCCCCCCCCCTTTCAAATCATTAACAAAATATTCTAGTTTCAGGTTAGAGGCTTATTTTCATACCTCCAGGGCTCTAAGGTTAGGCGACAGCTACCATTCATAAAGATTTTTGTTTCTCTCGCTTGTGACTAAACAAGGGGCAACTGTTTCCAGCCTCCTCTCCACTGTTCATTTCGGTAACAATGCACTGGCCCTGATAAGTATTCAGCTACAGCATATCTGCTTTGAAAAACAAAGCTGCTCTCCCATATCCTCTGTAAGTGACTTCAGGAGGTTTACACCTCAGTCCAAACATTTGTGGCTCCAATTCCACCCCACCTGCTCACACTGGGGGTTTACAAATGCAACAACTTGGGTTTAAGCAAAACATGGTCCTGCAGTGTATCCAAGCCTCTAGACTTTTATGCCCTACATACACTGCGGAATTTCCACTGTGCCTACAAAATTATTCATGACAGAAACATTGAAGGACCACTCTTCCCCTCCCTCTTTGTGAATACCAATGAGAAAAATAGCAAGAGGGTTTTTTTCCTTCCTGATCATAGTGAAGAAAGAAAATTTAAAAACAGCACGTAAGGGGGAGGGGAAGGGAGAGTTGCTGCAAAATGTTGAAGACCAGGGGTGTGAGTACATAGTTGTATTAACATCTTCCATCCCTGGAGCTGCAGTAATTTGCATGACATTATCTACCTGGGATGTTGCTATGGTTATCACCATACATAAGTAATTACCAGGGCAAATTGCACATACAGTGCACAGATTCATGCTGTCAGAAGCAAAGGATCTTTTTATACACTTGAAAATGTAAATGTTTGAAAAAACACTAATCACAAAGACTCCTGACAAGACAAAAACTTCAGGTCTGCTTCTGAGTGCTCTAAAATTGTTGTTACCTATGCTTATTGACACTGGTATCTTAAGGGCCAACTCAGATCACGGCCAAGTGAAGCCAGACACAATGCAGTACTGTCTGCATCAGCAGAAACAGTAACCAGTAGCACTAACCAGAAACCAATCAGTACAAACAGCAGAAAAATCCCTGCCTGAAGAGTTTACAGTGCAATTAGATGAGAAAGGTGCAGAGTGAGAAAAGTGGTGTATCACACAGAGCAAACAAGATCATCAGCCTCATGGTATTGGATGACCGTTTTGGGTAAGTTATGCAAAGTTACTTCTGGCAAGTTAGGCACAAACAGATAAAAAGAGGAGGAGGAGGAGTGATATAGACTACACCCATGCCAAAAACAAAACAAAACAAAAACCCCACAAACAAAAACAAACAAAAAACAACCAACCCAGAACAGGGACATGGTGAGATGAAGCAGTTGGTCAGGACAGGTCAAAACTAAGTCTAATCAAAATGACTCCATGAAAGCTTCCCCACTTCACTTCTGTAATGTTTCTGCTCCTACTTGCAGGCTGGGATCTGATTGTGCTCTGATCTCTTAATTTCTAGTTTCCCATAGAAGCTGAGACAAAAGTTACAGTCCATCTAACAATCACACACCCAGGATGAAGAGAGCAATTGACATGTAACAAGATTTGGCTGAAAGTACTAACCCAGGGTATCTAATACCAGATCATCCAAAACAAGTTAGACATATAAAGCTCATTCTGAAACACTGCTACAATTACATTTCCAATAAAATACAGCAGTGCTATATACAAAGAGCTTGAGCTGCAGTCTATTGCTGTCAATGGACATTTTTCAATAACTTTGATGAAGGTGTTCTGTGCCCGCCCTAAGGAAAAGACAAGGTTTTAAAAAACAGTGCTGCTGCTTTGACCTGAGTAGAGCATATTAGGCTAATTAGAATGTAAAATAAATCTGAAAAAGGCAAAATAGGTGTCTATAATTTAATTTGAGGTGACACACATTAGTTTCATACCCATTCAAACCAATCACATGTTCCAGGTACAGAGGAATACTGTAATTTTGTTGTTCTAGATTTACATTGTATAGTAGAATTGAGGAGAACAACTGTAGTACTGTCCAATGTTAGCTTCTTTGAAAAACAAATTCTTGTGCTTATTTAGAAACCATTTGCTTCTTGTAGACACTGATCTTTACCTCCTAATATTATTAAAAGAGTTGTCACCAAGGATCACCATTCTCCCTGACTGAGCTGCAAAGCACATTTTTTTCAGTGCTGAAACAGGCTCTTGTTTTAGAACTAGCCTTTCACAGTCCTCCAGGAGAAACCAGACAGCATACCACACCGACCCTGAGAATGATGGTAGTTCCCTACACTCACCACTAGTAAGTTAAGCTCCCTTGTGTTTCAGCATCCAGCCCCAGAAAACCATCATCCCCTGATAACAAAGTGCCACCATGAGAGCCTGGACTGCTGAGTTAAATCCACTCCTTCATTCCTCCAGGTTGCCTCAGGGGACTATTAATCATAGCTACATGAGACTCTGAAATGTACTCAATTTGTTGATGAGAAAACCAGTGAGCGTATCAGTGCTTTACCTATTTACATAGGGATCTCTGTGTAAATGGAGCCAAGCTCCATGAGGTTTTGCATGTGAGCAGGAAATAAACAAATGAATTCTGCAAAGGACAGAAGAGAAGCTTCAATATCAGTGTGTCTTTGCCTGGTGATTAGGAATGCTGCACAGTCCGTAAAGATTTAGATGAAGCAGAAGATTTCGAGCAGTTTTGCAGGCTGAGTTTTTAACTGGGGATGTGTTTGCACTCTAAGAACTGTTAAGGGATACATCAGTCATGCTTTCACCATATCTTTTCAAACCAAAGTAAGCCTCAGTCTTTAGGCCTGAATCTCATTATAGTTTTAATACAGACTTCAATGTAAATAAGAGCACACAAAGGTGCTCACTCAGAAAACTACACTATGACACCACCAAGTATTTTGACTTGACACCATCAAGTATTTTAGCAGATGGGACTCACATACATAGACATGATATGCTCTAAGAAGAGTTTTTGCTACTGGAAGCATGATAAAGACAGCTATTAGCCAGCAGGCATCAGGAAACAGCTTAACTTGGGGATCAGTTACCTGGCTGCAGGAAAGGCACAAATTAATGATGTCCAGAAACACTGATTAAAGTTGTAAAAACACGCTCACTAGGATAAATACAGACTAAAGACAAAGTAGAATACAAACCAAATCATCTAGGCTTTAACCAGGTAACTGGACCTACACAATGACTGGCATATCGTAGCTCTAGGTATATTTATACAAAATAGTTTGTTGGTTGTAAATATATCCATGAAAGGGAAAGTAAATATGTGAAGAGCAAAATGCAAGATAGAGAAAATGAGATAAATATTGTTAGATTCAGGGGGGAAATGCTATAAACAGTAAGCAAAGCTCTTTGATTTGCTCTGTTTTCCAGCCCATAAAACCCTAATATCTGCCAGTGTTTCATTAAAAGCTTATAAACTACCCAGCATGCCTGCTGCTGCATAAACGTATTGCTAAAAAACATTGTGAATGTTGCAGACCTGGTATTTTGCAATATTTCAAAGAAACCTTATGGGTATAAACCTCAGACACAGTACTGAAAGAAGTGTGGATTACAAAAATAGCACCTTAAAGTCTAAACCTAATTAATATTAATAATTCAGTAGCAGCAGGTTTCCTCTCAGCAGAGGTGTTCATAGTAATACTACTAAAACATAAACCACCAACATTTCAGTGAAAATTCTTCAGTATTTTAAGAAACAAGTGTTGTGGATAAAGGATTTAAGAGAAAATGTCTACCTTTTTTGTAAATTAAGTAAAAGGAGTAGAAGGAATGACTCTTCACAGGGGATTGACAACTATGGGGTCTGTACTGGGACCAGTAGTATTCAATATATTAATCTATGCCCTGGATGAGAGAACCAAGGGCACTGTCAGCAAGTTTGCTGGTGGCACCAAACTGGGAGGAGTGGCTGACAAACCTGAAGGCTGTGACTTTCAGCAAGACCTGGACAGGCTGTAGAGTTGGGTGGGGAGAAATTGAATGAAATACAACAAGGGCAAGTGTAGAGTCTTGTATCTGGGAAGGAACAACTCCATAGACCAGTGTATGTTGGAGACTCATCGGCTGGAGAGCAGCGTAGAGGAAAGGGACCTGGTAGTCCTGGTGGACAAATGGATGGCCACGAGCCAGCAATGTGCCCTTGTGGCCAAAAAGGCCAATGGCATTCTGGAGTGTATTAGAAGGGCTGTGATTAGTAGGTTGAGAGATTCCCCTCCTCGTTTACTCTGCCCTGGTGAGGCCACATCTGGAATATTGTGTCCAGTTCTGGGCCCCCTCTGTTCAAGAAGGGCCTCAGGGAACTGCTTGAAAGAGTCCAGTGCAGAGCCACAAAGATGCCAAAGGCAGTGGAACATCTCCCTTCTGAGGAAAGGCTGGGGGAGCTGGGGCTCTTTAGCTTGGAGGAAAGCAGACTGAGGGGTGACCTCATTCATGTTTATAAAGATGTGAACTGCAACTGTCAGGAGGATGGAGCCAGTCCAGCAATAGGATAAGGGGCAATGGGTGCAAGCTGGAGCAGAAGAGGTTCCATGTGAACATAAGGAAAAACTTTTTCACTGTGACAGAGGGTGACAGAACACTGGAACTGCCCAGAGATAGTGTGAAGTCTCCTCTGGAGACATTCAAAACCAGCCTGGATGATCTAGTCTAGGTGATCCTGCGCTGGCAGGAGTTGGACTGCATGATCTTTCAAGGTCCCTTCCCACCCCAACAACCTGTATTGGGAGTGCTGCAACCTATTTTTCTACTCTTTTTTTTTGGGGGGGGGAGTAATAAGACAGTCACTTCTTTTTTGTTTTACTTGTAGTCTTATTGCCACTTACCTTGAAAACAAAAAGAATCACGATTTCATACTTTCGTACTTTCCTAAGAAATTTAGGATGACAGCAGAAACCATCAGATAGCCTGAACAAACTACCCAGAGGAACAGAAAAGACCCGCTTTGTGCTGACGCCTTTTCCTAAGAGGTATAAACTCAGAACGCCACGATGACAACCGAGGGGAAGAGGACCGTAGTCTTTCCGTTTTGATTTCCTGAACGGTTTCGCCTTTGCCAACGCCTCGGACTCCGCGGCGGCGGCGGGCAGATCCCACCGCCCTGCAGACGTGGCGCCGGGCCGGGCCGCTCTGCCGGCGGCCGCTGCCCAATCGCGCCCACCCCCGTGACCGGCCAGGGGAGGAGCGGGGCGGGGCGGCGGCGGAAAACGGGGCTGTGATCGGCCTCGGTCTGTGCCGGGCAGGGTAGGAAGGGCCGCCGACCGCTGTGGCGGCGGGACTCGCGGGGCATGGGGGACAGCAGGGCGAGCTGGTGCCTGGCGCTGGCGCTGCTGCTGCTGCCGGGTAGTCTGGGCAAGCCGACAGCGTGGCAGGAGCGGCCGCGGCCCGGCGCCACGCAGCACGAGGACCGGTCGGGCTTCCAGTACGACCATGAGGCCTTCCTGGGCAAGGAGGAGGCGCGGAGCTTCGACCAGCTCAGCCCGGAGGAGAGCCGGCAGCGTCTGGGGTAAGAGGCGCTGGTAAGGGCCTGCGGAAACGTGGCAGGAGGCGGGCGCTGCAAGGGCCGCCCGGCAGGGGTGCGGCGTGGGGCAGCTTGTGCTGCGTCCGAGGGGGCGGCGGGGGCTCGGCTGAAGTGGGGGAGAGCAGCTGGAGGCCACTGGATGCTGCTTGCCCCGCTCCAGCTCCCCGGCCCCGATCGGGAAGCAGGTCCCTGCTCATGTGGCAGTGTCCTGTAGCCCTGTAGCGCAGCCTCTGCGGTTAACACTTCGTGCACACACCGATTTGCAAACCACCGACCAATAATTCATCACTTTTGCATTTTTCTCTCCTGCTTTTTCTGGTCCTGTAGCAATAAGCCTCGTGGAGGGAACTGCTGTATGTGGTGCTGTGCCCGGTGTTGGACAGACCTCACTCGCTGCTGGAGTGCTTTGCTGCTGCTGCTCCTTACCTCTGGGTCACTTACCCGGACCAGATTAGTGTGAATCACGTTTAATGCATTCCTTCACAGCCCCATTTATACAGTGCCACCTCTCACAAGTGACTGCCTTTAAAGTGGCAGATTTAATGAAGAGCTATTGCTAAATGCTTTCTGGGAGAAAACGGGAATGTACAGTCTGCTGCTCTAACCAAAGTGCATGCTGCTGCATTTCTAAGTCATCTTACTGTGCTTAGGAAGGGTGACAGCACATTGGTCATCTCATTGACTAATTCTTGGAGTGGAATTACAGGGCCAGACAGCAGTGATGCAAAGCTACCCTCAAGTTCTTCCAGCAAAGAGAAAGGAACTATCTAGTATACAGAAAAAGCCCTGTATGCTTAACTACCTGCAGCCTCTGTGGAGGAGCAGCTGCACAGTATAGTTGTGGTTTGACATGGCACATACCAGCCCATAATCGTATTCTGAATTGAGAGTGTGCCTGCCGTTAACACAGATTCTGCTTGAGAAGGAATCACTGGACAACGGAAGAATCACACATTGCCCACCCATGCACAGTACCACAACTCACCTGGGCTTTGCAGAAGCGTGACAATGCTGGTGCAGCATCCAAGAACTCTTATTAAGGGAATGGAAGGTGGGCTAATGAGGAGGGCAGTGGGGCTACAGTGCTCTGAACCTTCTTCCTGCCATTTGTGGTGAGCCTGTCATTTTCAGAGAACACAAAAAGAGATTACAGACTTTCCAAATGTTTCTGTTTTTTATGCAGGCCAAGGCCAGAGTTTATCAACATGTAGTTGTACTCACGCCAGGTGGGAAGCGTTCCTCATACAGTCACTTTGTAGCAGTTTCCTTGCCTCAACTTTGTTTCATCACCAAAGGTCTTTGCAGATTCCCAGCTTAAATCTCTGGTAGTCTGTACATACCTGTTGCTTGTGCCCTCTAGCTCCTTATTATGACATGGAAACGAATACTGACTGCAATCCCACCCCAGTTAAAAGGGGAAAGTAAGCTTTTAGGTATTACACACTTGCACATGTCCAGTCGTGCATATGAGCTGGCTTTTTGTGTCTGTTGACAAGCTCCCTAGATTTTGGCTGTACTTGAGATTTAATGATTTAAAATAAAGGCACTAAGGCTTTCAGACTGATCAATGTACATGAGCTCTGCTACAAAACTTGGAACTAACCTGAGCCATTTTACAGGTATTACAACTATGAAAAGTGAGACTCACAGTCCTTGTGATAACTTCTTACCCATACCTTTGGGAGCTTGTAGGCAAGACTATTTCTTTGTGCCCATCTGGAGCTGGGAAGCAGAGTGAAATAGTGCACAGGTGCAATGGACCTACAAGAAGAGGTGAAAAGAAGGAGGCATGAAACATTTTCTAGCAAATAGTCCTGACTTCTGTGGTGGTAAAAATATCAAAATTCTGCTAGCATTATTATTTATTTTAATACATTTAACAATAGAAACAAATACCAGCTAAACCAATTAGGTTCATTGTAGGGCTAATTTATTGACAAACACAGTCCATCATGCAATGAAAGGGACTGTTGGCAGTCAATTCCCCATGAAATTCATATAATAGAGAAAAGGCTTTCCATTCATTTTATACTTTACTACTTCAGAAAGCATATCCAGCATTTCCCTTTTCTCTCCCATAGTTCAGAAATAACTTATTTATAAATTCAGTTCAATACTCTCAGACTCACACAACATTGCTGGAAATTGAACAGAAGCTGTTACCTGACTGGGAAAAGACATTGCTTTACTAGTTGAGAAGTTCCAATTGACCAGGGCCAGTTTCTCTCTGGAGAATCAGAATGTTGAATTGGAAAGAGCTTTTCTGTGTATTCTTTGGCTGCCTGGAGGTTTGGGGAACTCACCTGTTGAATCTCAAATCAGGGTTTAGACAAGTTAACTCCAGCTTTTACCCCTTCTGACAAGAGACATGCAACTAGTCTATACGCAACATGATTGAGCCCCATGAGGACTGGTCATTCAGATGATAGGGAGTTGGCCATTGAGAGGTCAAACTACAGTTCGCAGCTGTACCACATGACAGGTAGTAGTACAAGGGCTAAAACTGATGATGAGCCTAAACCCAGTGCACAGACACAGAAGAGGTTTGATGCTGTCTGACCCAATTCCAAGAGCAGGGTCCACAGTTTCCCACAGGCCAGTGCCTAGAATATAATAACACTATCACAAGTTGTGGGGTTGAAGCTGCATTCTTACTTTAAAAAGAAGGTTTTACTATCAGATCTACCACTGTAGCTGGGAAAGAAGACAGTTTTATAAACTCAAACCCAGACTGGTAGCATTTAGCAATTACAGGTGTCCCTTGAGACATTTATTGCAGGGAACTTAAGTGGTAGAGGAAAGCATGGCCTCCTTTTTTTTTAAAAAAACGAAAACAAACATAGTTTTCAGGTCAGTTTTATCTGCAGCTATATGCAGAACTCTTCAATGATGAAAGTTTCCCTGGGAGTACACCAATATATTTCACTCCTGATTTCAACAGGACTTTAAGCTAGCAGCTTTACAGAGGGCAGTGGCATATATCCCAGCTGCCAGTGATGGAGACCTCCTGCAGACTAGCTGTTGTTTTAGCAAGTAACAGGCATTCCTGACAACACAAGCAGTATAGCTCTTCGTTGGGAAAGAGAAGAAACAAGTGGAGAGACAGAAGTATATGTGCCCAGTATTACACACTCACTCATGGGAAGTGACCATGTATCCTAGATTCTTGCTCTGGTTGCCTCCAGCAAATCCCAGTGCAGGTTTTCTCTCAAGGTGAAGTTAGTGCCTCCTACACTGAACACAGTGTGACCACTGCATACAAAAGTGAGGAGGAGGTCTCCCTAAGTTAGTAGATACAACCTATGAAATACAGATAGTACCTGAGGTACTTTGTTCACTAATGTTGGTCACGTGAGCTCCATTTCAGTTATTCAAAGCAATAGTGAATAGAGACATATCCCTTAAAATAATCCCCCAAATGCAGAAAAGCCTTAGCCAGTAGGATAGCACTCCATTTTTGTGGAAAATCACGGCCAGATAAAGATTACTAAAAGCACATGCAGTTTGTTTCTGTGTCAGATCTTAAGGATTGCTGGTCTCTTTTTACAGGAAGATTGTGGATAGAATAGATGATGACAAAGATGGCTATCTCACAACAGAGGAACTAAAAACCTGGATTAAACGGGTACAGAAGCGCTACATTTATGAAAATGTGGCTAAAGTTTGGAAGGACTATGATCTAAACAAGGACAATAAAATTGCCTGGGAAGAATACAAACAAGCCACATACGGTTATTATCTAGGTAAGATAACACTTTTAGATCATATGCTCAGATCTTACTGAGATTATAAAGCATGATTTCATGCCTTGCAGTCAACAGGAGTTTGGTGTCACATTTAGGACTCAGGAAAATCACATTAAATTTTATAGATGTGCAGAGGTCAAAAGCACTTCTTAGTTGCTTACTGCAGACTTTTCCACATGGGTCTCCAGCACACAGAAGGTTTTGTAGAGGGATTATTAAGCATACTGACAAAGACAAATTCAAGTCTTTGCCAGTTAGAAATATATTCTGTTTTAAACATTAAAAATGATACTGTAATTAATAACATATTGCATAAATAATGGTGTATTTGTTTGTTCAGGCTCTAAAATCTTAAGAGTCTAGGTGCTAAAAATTTAGGCTGAACTTAAGCTACAGCAAAGTTACTGATTAAAAGAGGTCTTGCAGAATAACATGCTTCAGACTGTGATCAACTGCAAATGAAAGTCCTTAACAAATCAGGCAATAGGAACACATATTGAAAAATATACCTGAATCTTCCTCCCCCCTGCCCCATACATTCCCTTTGCTTTTTATAAGTTAATTAAGGCAAAAGGAGATAAGAGATCACTTAAGCTAAAGGGCAATGCTGACAGAACAACAAATCAATATTAATTGACCATTTAAACTTGCTGAAAATGAGAAGACAATATCTACCTACCGTAGAGAGGCAGTTTCTGGAGCAGGCTTCCAGTAGCAGTAATAATTTCAAATTCTATCTGAGACTAAAGTGGAGTTTACTACATTTGTAGAAGGAAATACATGACACAGTCCCTGCAGCAGAATCTCTGGGAGCCTTTTGTCTTTGCTCTTTGTAATTCCTAAGGCTTAGAGAACATTGTGGTCTTGTGTTAATGCACACTTAAAATTCCCATCTGTGGTTCCTGGCCTAACCTTTTTCAACTGTGCTTTTCTCCCAACATGTGAATTTCAAAATTGTTATGAGTATTTTTCATGTTCAAAGTCAATTTAGTGATCCTATTTTAAAAATTATATCAAATACCATTTGTTTTATGCCACTGAACACACTGAAAAATCTAACTGTTTTAATCTGAAAATAATTGTTAGGTTGCCTGTAGCAGAGGCGTAGCAGTCAGATAATTTCAGTCAGTCTACCATCTTCTGAAACCACTTTTCTTTGTTTTGCTTGCTTTTTTGAAACTGAGAAGTTCTGCAGATCATGCTGATTCCCAAGAAGAATAAAACTTGTGTGAGTCAAATCTACTCCAAATACTGCCTAAGCAATAGTTGTAAAATCAGATTAAAAAAAAAAATTCTGTGAAGGTTACAACACTGAAGAATCCCTCACCCTGGATTGCAACAGAGAGCTTAGTCAGATATTTAATAAGTCACCTTGAAAAATCATACCAAATACTCAGCCTCTGAATTTAAAGCTTAACAACAAAGAAATTCCATTTTAACACATCTGCTGTCCTAGCAATAAGCCTTTCTATTTCTAGAGTCTAACAGCAAACTGGGATGCTTTGTTGTGGTAATGTCTTTAAAGGGGAGCATACTTCTGAGATTGCCTTGATTAACTTGCAGAAAATCCAGAAGAATTCCAAGATGCAACTGATCAGCACAGTTTTAAGAAAATGCTGCCTAGAGATGAAAGACGATTCAAAACTGCAGATCTGGATGGAGATTTAGCTGCTACCCGTGAAGAATTCACTGCTTTCCTTCACCCAGAGGAGTTTGAGCATATGAAAAACATCGTTGTCTTAGTAAGCAGAGCAGAAACAATGCCATTATTTTTACTTCTCTTTCTTCTGATGAGCTTTGAAGTGCTTCTTTAGCCTTTCCATGCAGAGTTTCTTAGAGAGAAACACACGTGTAATAGCTAATTGGGGAACAGCAAAGGATGTCTTTCAGGAAATTCACTTGATTTACAGCTTTCAGTATAAGAAAGACTTGTTAAATGCATTTAGCTCCTAAATGGAATCAAGAAACAAGGGCATGGAGCTACACCAAAATAAAAGGAAAAGTATACTGACATGTGGCAGCAAAGCGTTTAATGCAAGCTTGTATCTGCTCAGACTTAAAACTTAAGCCTGATGTGTTCATTTGTGCATCATTGCATGTTCATTTTGCAACATGAAATGGTATTTGTGTATTAATTATATAAACAGCAATCACACTGGAGTCAGTGAGGGCATGTTTGCCTGCATGCAAGGGGCAGGCCAAAGTCTCAAAATGTTAAGTGATCAAGAGATGAGTACCTAGAATGCTCAGTTCTCTCTCAACCATTTCAATGCAAAACTATTTTTCAGGAAACCTTAGAAGATATAGACAAAAATGAGGATGGTTTCGTGGATCAAGATGAGTACATTGGTAAGTGTTGGGATGTGTTTCTTACATAATCTCCAGTCCACTTGTCTATCTTCTCTCAAATTTGCAGCAAAATTTGACCCAAAGATGAACACTTGTATGCTGCAGTCCAAACATCTAACCCAGAGAGTTTAATTTCTTTTCATGCACCAGCAAAAGTATCCTTACACTTTACAGCATCAGATTCTCCTCTTACTCTCATATAATTTGGCTAAGAGGGTGGGTAATAACATTTTTCATGACAGGAATATCCTTAGTATACTTTACCACATTAAGAGCTTTTTGAAGGCATTGTTTAGAAATGCAAGAGGATCAGAAAGTGAATTAAGTCTCTTCCCAAATTTGACTAGTGGTTTACCGTGTAAAATAGCTGGGAAGCACACACTGCAAAAAAGAAAATTCACATTTTTTCTACTAGTTATTTTCTGACTTTAAGTAAAAACCCCCTACTTCTCTGATGGTGATGCCATTATTTTTCTTCTAGGAATAGAAGATGCTGATTTTACACAGTCCATTCTCAGAAATGAACCGTGCAAAAGCAGCACTAAGATTTAAGATTCTCAAAGAAGTTGTGATGTGCACAGAAGTTAGTTGTGCTTTAATTCAGTGGCAGAAAGAACAAAAATGGGAAACATCAAAGCAGATCAGTCACAGTTAATCTGCACAAGCTGCAGTCACACTAGGTAAGTTGGCTGCTGTCTTGCACTTAGGCCTATGAAAACAAAACAGAAGCAGGACAGGAGATCAACAGTACATAATATGTTTTAGCCTTCAGAATCAATATGCTGATACCAAAAGCTAACTTCTCCCACTGCACTCACTTTGATGGGTTTTAAATCAAAAAAGTAGCACCAGAAAAGCATTAGTGCAAACTGAGATGAATCTTTCTGTTTCTAGTGGTGCTATAAAGATCACTTCACATATAATAGGAACAATATACACACGTTAATTAATGGCAGGGAGGTTCTATTCCTTGTAAATTATATTTAGCCTCAGAATGTGAATGCTATTCATTTATGACTGAAATAACAGAGCAGCATAATTTCCACAGTAATTTCAGTTCATTCACTGACATTACCTACATATAATTATAAGGTAATTGTCAACATTTGTTACCATGTGAATGCTGGTTTTTTCTTGTCTTCTATAGATAGGAACATAGAATGTTCTAGTCACGATCACCCCACATTGGCAAGGATGATAAAAATCAAATTGATGGGACATGTCAGTTGCTTCAAATAAACAATATAATTTGCACTTTAAAAAATGGAAAAAGAAAGTGAATGTGTTGTCTGAAGTTTTCTTCATCAGTTCAGGAAAACTCTGCTTACATTATTCCTACTTCCTCTTTCAGATGTAATACCTTTTGGTGAAAGAAAAAAACAAACAAAACCAAATCTATTCTTTGTTAATTTGTAAGGAACAACAAAAATCAAAACATTTCAATCTCTGGTTGAGGTATTTGATGGGGAAATCTGCTGAATATTTCCTTCAAATAGAAAAATTTGTCCCTCGTCCTCCATCATCCTATTTTGTCTTTTACAAAGTTTGGTTTAGATTTTACAAAGGCAGCAAGACAAAAGTCTTCCTAGTTAAGTTAAGCAAAAGAATTAAATTCTTCCTGTGCACAAGCAGGTAACAGAGTATTTCAGGGTCACTGGAAAGCTTTACCAGTAAAGAACTTCAGCCTGGTGTACATGCTCACACTGCAGAATGTTTATGTCCTATAGATACTAGCCAGCCTGTGGCCCTGAGACCTTCCATCTGGGGTGCACATTTCCTTAGCACATCTTGAAAACCAAACTCAAAAGGCACAGAAGTAGTATCAGAAAGCAAGTCTTAATTACAAATAGAAAGTGGAAAGCCTAAGGCATAGGCAGGCTTTATAAACAGGAAACAATTGATTTGCCACAGTAACCAGAAGACTAAAGTGGGCTCACTACTCATCATTTGGAATGGTTATGTGTCACTTGCTTTTAATAATCACTGCTACTCTCCCAACTCTATTTATACATATAGCTGCTGCCACTGTGGTATCTTCTTAAATATAAGACAGGACTGATGTACAGAGCCACTCATGTATGTGATCTATGCATCCTACATCACAAATGGTACTCCATCCCAAGGAACCAATCCATGACAAGTGCACAGCCTGTGGTGGCTCACACAGAATGCACCACTGATTCAGGACTTCTCCAGAGCGTTCTTTGTAGAACTGCATTGTTTAGCAGCACTGCATGGTTAAAAAAGGACTCATCTACCAAGATGAGTCTCTTATGCAGACCTCTCCAAAAGCAGGACAAAAGCATTCAAGTTCTGTTCAGAGATTTTTGTTTTCCTAAATGTTCCCTGTACCTTATTTTTTTCCTTACCCATTCTCTGTTGGCTGAAGCTTGGTCTTATCCACAAAGGCATTTTGCTGGCAGGAACAGGATAAAGTTGCTGAGCTCCATTCTTCCTGTGTAACTGAGCCTAGCACTGAAGTTAATGACTGCTATTTGACTAAAGATCCTTAAAAGATTTTCATTCTGAAATTCAGTGGGTGATGTCCTTCACCTCTCATGTTAACCTGACCAGCAGTGCACAGTTACATCACCAGCAGTGAAGAAACAGGCCTGAGAGAAGATGCACACAGCTATTAATAGTCCACGTTTCATTTTCCGTGCAAAGAAACACTGGGCAAAGAGTGAAAAGTCTTCCTCTGACGAACGCTCTACTTTGTGCATACTTTGCAAATTAAATATGACTTGAGACCTTTTTTTCCTCTCCAGCTGATATGTTTGCAAATGAAGAGGGTGGACCAGAGCCTGACTGGGTAATCACAGAGCGGGAGCAGTTTGCAGATTTCCGTGATCTCAACAAGGATGGAAAGATGGACAAAGAAGAAATTCAGCACTGGATTCTCCCACAAGACTATGATCATGCACTAGCTGAAGCCAGGCACTTAGTCTATGAATCAGATGTAGACAAGGTACTTAGTGCTTCTTAAGAAATTTATATAAGGTGGTGTGATATTTCTTAGTGATATCAGCTTGCAAAAATGTATTGCTAATGATTTTTCTTATTAGTACACTTCAAATGGAGTTTTGCAGACTGGAATTGGTAATGCATCAATGTATCAATGTTAATATCAGTTGGTAGGGTTAGAATCACAAAGTAAAAGTAGTAAAACACAGTTTATCAGCTCTAGAAGTCCCCTTGGCTTTCATTAGGTTAGATAAGAGATTATTTATCACTTTTGTATGCTAATTAAACTGCAAGAGAGAAATAAAAGATAATTTATATAGGGGCTAGCCAAAACCCCCCACATTTCTGTAGATCCATAGAATGATTTAGGTTGGAAGGGACCTTAAAGATCATGTAGTTTCAACCCCTCTGCCATGGGCAGGGACATCTTCCACTAGACCACAGGTCACTCAAGGCCTCATCCAACCTGGCCTTGAATACCTCCAGGGCATCACACACACTTCTTTGACTTAAAGACTGGCTCAGTACATCCAGTTCATCTAACCTGGGAGATTAATGGTTCAGTAGATCCCAGATGGTGATCCTCAGAATTTTAATGTGATTGAAGCTGGAACCTGAAAAGCCAGAACAATTTGCACAGACAGCTTGTGAATTGCTAACGTAAGAACCATCTTCAACAAAGTACAGCAGAGGATTTTCTTTTTTATTGCCAAGAAGGCAAAACCAAACCACAGAGCAAAACTGCTTACCAGAGAACCCATACCCTGTTTGGCAGCAAATTAATTACAAAGAACTTTCAATTAGCAGTTTGACCCAGATGAAGCCAGTGGGAATTCTGTCTTCCACTGAGGTCCAGATTTCACTCACCATGACAGCTACAATGATCCATGAACCCGCAGTCTGCTGCCTCAAAGAACTGTTTCCCAGGGCTCTTGTAAGTCTATGCTGATGTGTCTTTTACTTAGCATTTAAAATGTTCTTACAGAGATTATTTTTATTTTCCTCTCACCAGGATCAAAAACTAACAAAAGAGGAGGTTCTGGACAACTGGAATATGTTCGTTGGAAGTCAAGCTACTAATTATGGGGAGGACCTCACAAGAAACCATGATGAACTATGATACAGTACACCAGCCACTATGCCACAGACCTTTTCTCTGTTTTATTGAAATCACCGTGTCCACCCTCTCTTTTTGGGGAAGGTGGGCAAGGGACACACTCACAAATGACTGACTTGTATTAATATATTTTTAATATGCCAGTTTCTTACCTCAGAAACCACATAGAGATAGATTTTTACACTTTTCACATAGTTAAATACACTATCTTAACTACTACAGTTTTATTTTGGGAAAAGTAAAAAGGTGACTTTTTTAATAGGTTAGAGCCTGACCTGGCAAAGGCCCTTCTGGAAACATAATTACAGGGATCTTTAATAGTGAAATGTTTTCCTTAAACGCCCACTTTTAACATAGTGAAATGCAGCTAGGATTAGAAATAAACCTAACCTTTAAAAGAGACTAAGTTATTTAGTCATCTTTTTTAATAGAACTAAGAATTTAGAGTTGTACTTTGACCCTACTTCCAGAAAAAAAGGTTTGACATAACAAGATCCACAGACTTTTCCTCCACACCTTTTTTTTTTTTTCTGCTGGTATGGGCCAGAGGTGCTGCAGAAGGTACCCAGCCACCCTCTGGCTTGTGGCTTTACAAGTGCAACATGCACAACTGGCCCTCCTCTCTGACCCGCATCCCAGTGCAGAGACAGCACGCGTGGCCCAGCACCCTGTGCCGGCATTCCTCAGAGTTGTAGAGTTCATAGTGACAGCTGCTCCTTCTGACAACAGAATCTCATACAATTGTTTGTGGGCTGTTGGTTATGCTCTTTCCTGGGAGGAATTATGCCACATGGAGCATAATTTGTCTCACGCTTTTCGCACTTTACCCAAGCCATAGTCTTGTTCACACAGTGTGAATGGCAGCAGTTCTGTGATGGAGAAAGAACGAGACATATCACCCCTCTGGGCCTTCTGTCTTCTCTGCTACATAAGAGGACAGATTTATGTGGCTAAAGCTCTGGTTTTGTATGTATATACGTATAACTGTGTGTTACTGAAGCAACTAAATGAAGGTGGCTTTCCTTCCAAAGAAAAGGGTAAGCTTTCCACACAGGTGCTTTCTTTTTTTACTGTATAATGTGAGCTATTGCTTGTATATTTTTATATACCCAACTTATCTAGGTTTGGTTCTTTTTACTGGTTTTAAAATAAGCACAACAAAACCAATACTTCTTTTTGATACTATGAAGGTGCAATAACACTAACATGGGCTAGCATAAAGAGATGGTGTTTGAACATATGAACCAAGCCTTTAAAGCCAGTAGTTCCCAAAGCACAGGGTCGTTGGCAGCTCCTGCAGCACTGTGTGGTCATCTACAAACTACCTGGACATACGGTATCAGCTATTTCTCTTTACCTTACTAAAAAAAAAAAAACAACAACAAAGCAATAAACAAGCTAGAAATAAGCTGAATAATACATAGCTGCTGTCAACAGAATTTGTTCTGAACACCAATACTAGGAGAGCAGAGCTCCACCCCAGGGTTTGTTTGGTTCCTTGAAGGTTTGGTGTATAGCTTGGAGACTCTCAGGTTGTGATATGCTTCAGAAAGTTAACAAATTTGTGAAAAACATGAAACAATGCAATACTGTGACTTCCATGAAGGGTGTCATTTTTACAAGGGTAATAAGAACTGTGGTGAAATACTTTAACATCTTCCAATTGAAGATAATTAAATCTAGATACCAGTGTCTGGCAGAGATTACATTCGTGCTAGCACAATTATTAAGCATTTGGTGCGCACTTAGGACATTGCCAACAATGTCTCTGAAAAGTCCCTACCTCTAACATGCAGTAGGACAAATGTCATAAGACATAAGTGAACTGTTTCTGCTTTTCCAGTACCCTCAAATTAAATAAATGCCTAAATGCAGTGTTATCTGAGAAGCAATAAAATTGTATCTTGGCACATGTGAAAGAGTAGCTGTTTCGTTTGTGACCTTGACTTGGAAAGGTTTACTGCATTCTGTAACCCTAACAATCTTGAGAACTTTTTTTTTTTAGTAGTCCTATCAAATTTAACATTTTAACATTTTGGTAGTAGAACTGCAGTACTCTCTCTGCACTCAATGCTGTTTAAGGAAACAATGCCTTGAAAGATCTGAGAAAAAAAAGCTTGTTTCCTGCAAGTGAAAGTGCAGCTCAGACTAGATACTAAGCCAAGGATTTTCACTGAAGCCCAAGGGAAGGTTGTTTGCTAACTCTTGTTGAAATTCAGTGGGAGTTGGGTGCTGAGACACTAAACATTGTTGCCTTCAGCTAAACATGACACTTCTAAATCCACTGCATGTGTACTGTCCCAACAAAAAACAGCATCTCAGCTTTGGCAAGCAATCACATTTTCTTCCACGTTACTCAATGAGTTTGGGGTAGGATTAGCATCACATGGGAGAAAAATCATATTCTTGTGTTTGTTCTCGATTCCTATTAATGCTTAGAACATATTGGGCATTTTCCAGTATAAAACCATACTTACATAAGTAAGAATGCTGAAATCAGAGGAGCTGCTCATGAAAACAGGAACAGGAAATTCAGATCCAAAGTATTTTACAGTAAAATCTCAGGTAGACTATGTCCATCCAGCTGTGAAAAAGGCAGACATGCCACTTAGAATGAGGTTTAAAATAGTCAAGTTATTTATCAATAGGGAGCAATGGGGTCATATAAAGGTTGGGAGCATTTTTTATAAAGCAGAATATATAAATATTTTTTAAAGAACATAAGTATCACTGATGTTATTTCATTCTAACGGCTGCCCTCTTCTTTCTGTAGCACTTCATAGTGTTTCCCTTGCCCATGTGCAGTAATGCACAGTACATTTCATGCACTAAATTTTCCTTTCAAGCTCAATGCACTAAGGAAGAGTAGCTCCAAAAGAGACTAGAGCTTCTGGGTTTAAATTTAACACTATTTAAGGAACGCAAACCTTTGCTAGGGGACATAACTGTTAACATTGTGATTTTTCAAGCCTAAGGTTTCTAATGGGGTTTGACTGTTCCAGAGATAACATTTTTTTTTCCTAGGTAACATATTTCAAGTCGTATTATGAGCAAATGTTACAAAATTTTAGTGTAATGTGAAATACTGTAATGTCAGATAGCATTATTTATCTGCTTAATATGACTAAAACCATTAATTGCTGGGAGCCATACTTCATCCCAGCAACATGAAAATCCATTTTGTGCCTATCTTGTCAGTTATTGCCGATTTTCTTAATGAATTGTGACTCAGTGAAATTCTGTTGGGGAACATGTTTATATATTTCCAACTGCAGGTTCTGTATGGTAACTCTTTATTACATAGATCCTCCATTAACCCAATGTTTCCATTATGCCTATGCCACGACATATCAAAGGTGCATTTTTCTTCCTTAGATATCTGGACTAGCCATTATCATTGCACATGCAGTTTTAATTATTAGAATTTATGAAATGAACTAATGGCTAATGTTCATTGTCTTATATTTCCATTTAATGGTTCAATCAGGTTAAATCTGTCTCCTATTCCAATAAAGATACTGTGCATAACTCCCCGAGGAAGGGAGAATGCAGCCCATCCTGAGCTAATTACACAAGTACCTTACAACGGTTGAATAATGCTTTACTATTTGCAATGCAGAAGTTGATTTTAATCCCAGTGAAGCTAAGGACAGAACTGCTAGTCCTTGTATAGAGAGACTAAGGCCTTGGCCACCCAACGTGAAGCAGGACAACAGCATGGAGGGACTGGAGGTTAGAAATAACTTTATGAACATCAGATCCTGGTCTTCTCATTATTACTACTACTATTACTGAACATTAACTTTTAGGAACTGAGACCAACTGATGTTCATGTCAGATAGGGCATAAGTCTAGATCATAGGTGTCTCATGTTTTACTAGGTAAACTTAGACATTTTATTGAGTGAAGATAAGTGCCACTCCTAGATAGCAAGTGGAACTAGTTTTACTGAGTGACAGAAGCAGATGCAGAAAATATTTCAAGGCCAAAGATTTTGCAAAACCTGACTCAACTTGTAGTTGAACACTTGGAAGCATCCTCCACTAATAAACCATGCCATTCTATTTTCATCACTCCACTTCAGTGTGTGCTACATTCCACTTAATATGTGCAGCAAGGAGCATATTAATCGTACTCACTAATTACAAAGGAAGAATTTAGGATTTTTTTTTCCCACTGAAGTCTCAGGCACTAGTAGGACTGATGTCCTTCAAGCTCATGTGCTGTATAGGTTATTCCAAACATGCTGAATTTCAAAGCAACCTCCCATAGTGTGAAATAGTGTAGAAGGGACATACACGTGTCTGTGACACAACAGGCAGTTTCACACCTGCATTCTGTCTCTCCACAGGATAAGGCAAAATACCTTCAACAGATGAGAGCATCTCTTCACCATGCCAGTGACAAGAATACAATTACCATGTATACACAGTACTATTCCTATTGATAACTAGGGGATATCCAACTTCAGAGCAAGAGTTGGCTCTGGTGAGGGCAGCAGAGTTCTGGAGCTCAGCTTCAGATACTGCATGTTCATCGTTTTCCTTGTGGAAGGATTTCTTTCCCAATCATAAAAGTGTCCAGATAAAATCTGGTTAGCTAGCATTTGAAGTTTTGCTATTTGCTCAAGTGTTTTGTAGTTGGCCTCACATTTGTGAGGTTGGCCACATCTGTGGTCTGAAACCACCACATACCTGAGATTCCAGGACAGCTATAGAGACAAGTCGTGGCATGATTCTGAATCTGAATAGTAATTAAGGGTGACACATACATTGGAAATGACAACGTTTCATCTTATCAACAAGAATTTAGATATGCATCAAGACCCTTTCACAGTTAAGTGGGAAATCTTTTCTTTATATGGGAACAGCCTGACAACCTTTAAAATGAAAGTCTATTGGACCAATGGGATTACAAAAACTCCATGAGAAATTAGTATTGCTTTTGCAAATCCTTAGCAAGACTCCTTGGTGCTTTTGTGGATGGTGTCACAGAAAAATTGATTTGATGATCCCATAGCACATGCTCATTAGCAAATAGTTGTAGTACAGCAAGAAACAGCCATCACGGAAGATGCTGCATTTATACTAAACAGATTGCTGAGGTTTAGGCAAAAAAAAAAGCTACTCACTAGGCTGCTCCAAGCATGCACTTTCTTCTCCCACCTAAGGCTGCTCTGGAACTTTGCAGGATAACAAATGCTGGTTTAGTCACTGGGAACCACACTGCTATGATTTAAATTAACAAGTTGGTAGCAAGGCTGCAGTAGCTAGGAAAGGAAAAAAAATAATCATCATCATCATCATCATTCTAATTGTCAATTACTGAGCTCCCAAGAGCAGGATGTTCTCAGTACTTCTCAGGACATATCTTCTGTTTGGATAAAAGCCAGTGAATTTAGTGTTTCAGGAAGACAACAAAACAAAACAAACAAACGACCCAACAAAAGAAACAAACAACACTCAACAAAAACACAGCAACAACAAAACACACACCAGGAGAAGAGTGTTTGGCGTTAGATCAACTGTAAGAACATGGGCATACCAAAAATAGTATTGACTAGGTTGACAGGTTAGATGCATTCCCTCCAAGTTACTCCCAGTGCCCCCTGTTGCCAGCTTTAGACTCAGCTACTCTGAAATTTTGCTGACATTGCTCTCATTGCATCTCACAGGGGGTTTGGTTGCTGGGACACAGAACAGAAAGGAATGCTAGTTGAGAATACATCAGACAGAGAAGTGCAAAAGAGTTCAGATAGCTAAAACTTCCTGAAACCTTTAGTTGGCAAAATGTGGATGAAAGATTTTAAATCACAGGGAAGATATTTTTTTAAAGGTGAATTCCACAGGCAACAAATGAAGGGAAAAGAGTGTTTTGAGAGGTGTCCTAGAAGCTAACAAACCCAAAAGTTCTTCCCTGTTCTTCGTTTAGAAGATCTTGCATCAATTCCTCTGCCTGAGTCTCCCTGTTCTTTCTTTGTCCCCCAATTATAAATTCAATTAACAGTATAGACATTTCTGGGAACGCCTAAATCTCCCCAAGTCACTGACAACTTTGAAATGCTTTATCCGAAAGAAAATTTTCACAGCTATCGTATCTGCTCCAACCTGGATACAGAAAAATGGAGTTAAACAAAGAAACCAAATGCAAGAGACTAAAAGGAGTAGTGTCCTGTCATTCCTATCAATGTTCATAAACAAAAATATGTGTAAGATGGAAGAGAGAATTTTAGGGTTATACTAAGCTGGAATATTTGATTTCCTAAAAAAAAAAAAATTAAAAATACAAGGAAAGTATTTACATACTTCTTGTAGACTAGGGTACTGCTTTCCTAGAGAATAAATGCAGTAAATGATGTTTGAGTTTAGTCAAACTAGCCAATGCCTCCTACAGAGGGTTATTCTTCAGTGTAGTTTCATGACTATTAAAATTCTAGGACACTTACTTGAGCTAACAATAAAACTCCAGGACTTTATTGCAAGGCTGCCCCCTCAGTTTCTTAATTAAAAATAATAATAATAATTTTTTAAAAATCTCTGGTTTAGTCAAGACTGCAATTTCTGCATGTGCTGGCTGCAGTTTGAAAACTCTCAATCATCACAAAAAGGATATGAAATTATTTCAGTATAAAAGGGACCCTTCAAAATTCTTGCTGTCAGCTAGCATTAGGTCTACAGCATGGTTATGTAGACATCTGAACAGATACAATAATTTATTTTCCCTCTTTGCAAGGAAATCACTTCTCATATTTGCTATCCCAAAGCCTGTAAACAGGCAGTGTGCATACAAGACATTAAAATGGGTCCTCTGGGAAGGGAACTTGGGGGTAAGGTTTGTTTTCCCTCAGACTATCTATGATGCAGCTTTTCAGTGTATTCAGAGAATTTTCTAGGCATGCAACTGTGATGTAAATAAACATTAGTTTAATCGTGGGAACCGAGGTCCAAAATGCAGTCAAATAGAGAAGTTACAGCTTCAGAAGGTATAATTATGGGTGCATAAAGCAGACAGTACAAATATCCTCCCTTTATGTTTCTGCATCCCTTCATAACATACACAAACACAGCTGAACTAAAACAGGCAAGATGAAGAGCAATGAGAAACGACATGATGAAATGCCGCCTTTAAAATCTACTTTATTCAACTGGAAACAAAACATGTTAAAAGGTGATAATGCTCTAAAAGCTATTTAACTCACCAGCCAAATCAAACTGACCAAAATCTAATTTATTCCTTGTCTTGTTTAGCAGATGCTTAAAAGATCAATATAGTTGTCTCTGTAGATCGGCATGAAATATTAACCAGTCTGAGTGTTCTGAAGCTTTTTACAACATATTCAGCCTCATTAAACATTAAGCAGCCTTGCAATATAAATATAAAATAACTATCAGCTTCCTACCCTTCAGACACAGAAGAAGGTAGCTCAAATGTGGGAAGCAGGAGGAAAAAATATTAAATGAACTGGGAATTCACAGAGAAGCTAACTTGGGAAAGCTGTCAGTATAAATTGACTCAATCAGCTACACTTTACCATAAGGAATGAGAATATTACAACATCAGAAGAATATCTTCTGAGGAACAAAACAATAGTGTGACATTTATACCATGAGAAATTTGTAAAAATATGCTTCTGACCACAAATCTACTCATCTTGGGCCCAATCCTCATTTATACTTCAGCTCCTTTCACTCTACATATTTGCTGTAAGACCCACTCCACAGGTTCAGTGAGAATGAAGCCCTCTTTCTCTGCTTTTCGTTCCTGTCTGGTATGTTAAAAATATCTGGGCATTACAGCAGGGGAAAAAAAAAAAAAAAAAGAGTTTCAGGTTCACCAAAGGGAAATGTCAACTTTGCAATTCACTGAAAGTAACTGGACATAAACTGTCAAAATAAGTCAGCGAGACGGTGTGGTTATTGTCAGTACCTACCTCACGTCTGCAATCCGAGAGGCAGCTGGAGGTTGTAGACAACATAGCAAGATGGTTCTACCCTGATGTACAGATCAACTAATCGAGCTAAAAATGTTAATTTTCATATATGCAGCACATTTACTACCTTTTGCTCCTATTTCTCTGCTTGCCTTATTATTACTGGATACTGATAGTGAATAATAAAATTCAGCCTCACATGTTATTGCCTTTACACTACAGAGTCTGTCAGGGGTTTTTAATGCAGTTTTCTTATTGCCACTTCTACTAGTATTGTTACCAGACCAGATGTACCACTGTAGAATTTATTACAGCTGCCTTCTCTCAGTTTGGTGAGATGGTAACAGCAAGAAGTGAAATCGTGTAGGATTCATGCCCCAGAAGAGATTTTGTAAACAGTATACTAAGCTATTAAGCTAGAACTATCAAATTCTGTTATACAACATGATGGCAGGAATGCCATCAATCAGTCATTGCAAAAAATCCATAAGGAGTTGAGAATAAAACCAAGAAACTAATTCAGTACATCTAAAGGGGAAAAAAAGAAAAAAAAGAGGATATTTTAAATTTGTTGTGGCATAAGCAAGATATCAGTGGGCTCACATAAAGAATAAGTGTATCAGACATATTAAGAAATGATATTCAAATAGCATTTGACATTAGGCTATTTTTACTTCATTCTCAGAACAGAACTGGAAAGAGACATTTGCTTTCCACAGCATTACACCATATTTTTATATTTTCTCTACCTGTATGCCACACTGCTAATAAGCATTGCTTAGCATCAAATCAAACATTTTACACTTATTTGCATGACAGATTTTTCAGATGTGCTTTGCGGACTGGTTTGCACCATCTCCAAAGACAAATTTTTAAATCAAATTAAAAGATATACATTTAATGGGAAAAGATTATACATGCTGTGAGCATATCCTGGCACCTTGCAGTTTAGTCAAAGGGGAAAATTATAGCCTAACCACAACACAGGCTCAAGGAGGGAAAGCAAAGCCTGCAGGTTGTTTGGGTAGAAAGGTAGTTTGACAGTAGTGTCAAGCATTTTTTGGATACCATGGTACATCACAGAGAAATTGAGCAACACTGTTTTCTTGCTGAGATTGTCATAGCTCTTTCATCCAAAAATCCTCTTCTCTCAAGGTTATGCTCATTCATGTGTCATCCTTGCATCCCACTGAGCTTCTGGCATATAGGAAACAAGCCAAACACCACAGTCAGAAGGTCACCTAAGTGCTATGAAATTGGCATTGAAGCTTAGGGTAGAAGAAGCAGGCACAAAGATAGGGATATATAGGCAGCAATTGTACTGCAAACAGATAGGAATTTCACCTGTCCAACCACGCTCCAATCAGTCTTGGAAAACTAGCTTATACACAGATGAAATCCATTTCACTTTTTGTGCTCTACTCCCCTTGTAAACTTGAGAGAGATGAAAACCACTAGTGCCAAATGCACTGCAAATATCTACTCAGGCAAGAAGCAACAGTTTGCTTTGATCAAGTTGCACTTACACTTCTCTTGGACATCCATCCAAAGCCAGTTTCTGGAATGCAGTCTTTGAAGTCTTGCAGATTCTTTTTATAGAAGTTTTCTCCTGTCCATCCACACAGTCAAACCTTTTAACTGGGCAGTCCCTCATTACTGAAAATCTAATCAGTTCAATATCTTTTTCCCAACAACAGACTTGTCCCTGCACATGCTCCACTCAAAGCGCTACTCAAAGCAGAGCCAATGCTCCACTCCCTCCACTCCACCAAACTCCAAGCGACTCATCTTCACTTTCAAAGCTCTTCACAGCCTGCAGTCCCCAATATCCCTGATCACTCATCCACTGTTGGAAGTTTTCTCCCTATCATTAACCCACACCACTAACAGTTAATGTCTCAAAGGCAAATAGAAGCCAAAACCTGTGTGTAATCTCCCATGCTGTTCCTCATATTTAAGAGGGTTTATTCAACCTGTTAGCTCACAACAATCTCCCAAAGCTCTCCTCAGCCACATCTTCTGAAAAGGTGATTGCCAACCACCATATTATTACATTTTCTCCATCAACAAGACAGAAACAGAGATGAAGAAAGGAAGCCTTCTAATAGAGCAGTTAACATTTCAGAGAGAGAGGAGGAAGAAACTTCTTAGGACTTCCACCAGTCCCATGCTGGATGTCAACGCAGCCTGTGTGTATTTATGCTTTTGTCTCCACCCATGTGCTTTCCCTTGTGCTGTAAATTCTTCAGCAATGTCTTTTGGTTCAGTGCTGGTACAGTGTTTAGGACAGTAAAACTGTGCCTCATGACTCGGATTCCTAAGAGTTATAGTTATACAAGTAATAAAACAACCACACTTTTAACTTCATTTGACTAAAATTCTTACCTCAAGACGACCAAACCATGAATAAATAGAATACAATGGAGAGAGAAAATAAACACAGATCAGAATGGCACACTACAAATGTATCAAGCCTCAGCTAGTATTAATTTGTACGACTCCAAAAAATATATTTTATCTCTCTTTCAATATACCTCTACTCATTTGCATTTTAAACAGGCATTGTTTAAAATTAATTTAGCCATGAACAATCCTCCTAGATAAAGGAGCACTGAGAAAAGTACCCCTGTGGTTTGTTTTTTTTTTTTTTTTTGCTGCTGTAGAAGATGTGTAATGGATGGGCAGCAGCACATGAAAGACAGATGATGAAAATTATTCAGCTATTTGGATTAAAACAATATAAAAATGTTAACATATATGCAAATTTATTTTGTTGTGGTTTGTAAAGATATCCTGGTACTGCTGCAGCTTTCCATTGCTTCTAGAAGAATTGAAAACCTATTTAAGATCAAGACAAGGACAGGTACACACATATCATAAAACAGTGAGAACACCATCAAAATGTGTCAACAGGGATTTGTGCTGGTTTTGACTGGGATGGAGTTAATTTTTCTGTAGTAGCTTGAACAAGACCATGTTTGGGAATACCGCTGAAAACAGTGTTGATAATTCAGGGATGTTTTGGTCATGGCTGAGCAGTGTTTACAGAGAGCCAAGTCCTTTTATGCTACTCACACTGGGGATGCACAACTGGTGGGAACTGGGTGCAAACACAGCTGGGACAGCTAACCCAACTGACCAAAGGGATATTCCATACCATAAGACATCATGCTAAGCAATACAAACTGGAATAAGAAAGTGGGACATTTAAAGTGATGGCATCTGTCTTTCCAATATGCTGTGTTAGGCTGGAGATGGCTGAACACCTGCCTGCTGATGGGAAGGGGTGAATTAATTCTTTGCTTTGCTTTGCTTGTCTGCACAGGTTTTGCTTTACCTATTAAACTGTTTTTATCTCAACCCACGAGTTTTCTCACTTTTGTTCTTCCAATTCTCTCCCTGGTCCCACTGGGGAGGAATGAGCAAGCAGCGCTTCGTTGCCAGCTATGGTTAAACCACAACAGAATATGAGAGATCTTTTGGAACATCATAATAGGAATCTGTGATCTGCTCAAAAACCTTTGAAACTTATTTTTTAAAAAATGAGTTTCTGGAGCAGATCTTCTAATATAACTTTTTTTCCTTCAGGAGTTACATGATGATTTGATATGTGTATAATTGAACACAAGCTCACACAGAAGAACATAGGTGAACTGCTAGCAGCAAAGTCACTTGATCATTTATTATCTGAAAATGTCTGATATTCTTCAGTAAGTTTATTTTCAGAAGACATTGTGCTAGACTTGCAAACAGGCTGGAAAAACCTAATTAGAACTAGCTATTGCTGGGAAATGTTAATGTGGAATGGAAGGCATTTAAAGAACAGTAACAGAGTTTAAAATATAAGTTCGTTCCAGTAAATCAGTGTCAAAATGACAAGAGAAGCCAGCATGGTTCAAGACAGATATGGAACAATATGTAAGATAAACAAAACAAAACAAAAAGCTTTTTGAACCCATCCATAGAATATGAGAAGTGAAAGATTTGATCAAGTATTAAGAGAAAAAGGGTGAACCAAATGAAACAAAAGAAAAAGTGAACTATACAACTCAAAATGTCTCAGTGTGAGGTTTGGGGGTATTTTTTCTGTTTTGAGGTTTTAAACTTGTGTTTGTTTTAAATCAGGACAAACCCCCAAGGAACTGAGAATTTCCTTTGCAGAATGCAAGTTAAAAAGATTGAACTAAACCATAATGACTACATGGAATATTTAAAGAATTAATTTGCAACTATTCTAAGATACAAGTGTACCTGGTACAACAAACCTGAATATTCCCATGAGGGTTTTAAGGCTTTTCCCAACCTTTACTGCTTACTTGTGCCCGTGCAAATTATGCACTGACAGCACTTACGAAGGGCAAGTACTCTGACACGCATTCAGGAAAAATTCATGAACAGTGATCACTGTGTGAAGTACCACCAGGGCTTGACAAGACTTACCGCTGCAGTAGCAGACATTTGAGGGATAATTCCTTCTCTTGTTTTTTGCAGTTATTGCAGGCATCTTCATTCAGGATGAGTGATGGTCATGGGCCTCCTCATAGGCTCTAATTATTGGGGTGTGATGACTGGGAACTATAAACATTTCCTGATCAAGGGCCTTCAGATGCTTTAGTGGAGCATGGGGCTGTAACTCATTGCTCATGCTGTCCTTCCCCTCTCAGCCTTAGAACATTCCCAGCATGATACCTCTCTGGCTGACATGATGGCAGATGGCACAGGTGTCACAAACCATATCAGCCCTTCCCAAGGACTGATTTGCAACAGGTTACTGGGGCAAAGTGGCTTTAGCAGACCTATCTGGCTCCTTATCCTGTAATAATGATAAAAAGTGGAAAGGTGAAGTTTCTCACAGTAACAGAGGTCAACTGAATTAAAAGTAGTATGATAGCACTGGTTTTTTACATGACTTATGTCATCGATGAACTGAATGTGTTCTGGAGCTCCACCTAAATCAAAGTAAACTTTTGAGAAGAACAAGTTAAAATTACCAGTATACTAGGGCTTCTATAGCTCTTCCTTAATCTTTTCTGAAAGTTTTGCTGTAACTTTGACTTTACAGGTGAACCAGAGCTATATCCTAAAGGATTTCACTGCTATTTTAGTCAAAGCTTTCTAACTTTGATTGGACGACCAAACTAAGGTTGAAAGCATTACATTGGCATGTCCTGTTATAACCAGTCATAATATTTTACTGTTTGAGTCATTGGGAATGTGAACTATACCAAATTTTGCCTGGTGTAACTTATTTTTCTCTATCAGCTCAGCAGCAGTAGCAACTGCTCCTTTACATTGTGCAAGGAGATAAGGGAGTGAATTATGTCCCCTTTCTTCTCTTGCAAAATGATGTACAGCAACTTATAACAGAGCCCTAAAGAAGCCCACATACTAGACATCAGATATCCAAGAGAGCAAAAAAAGTGGGAACAGGAATTGAGAGAAGTCTTCACTGACAGTTTGTGTAATTGAAGAGAGATCCCGGCAGACAAGAAAGAGACCATCATAATGCTATTAGGTAAGGGAAAGCCTAGGGAAACTGAAAACATATGTAGGGAAAACTTAAAAACCATTTTAGAAAACCACGTGAGGGAAACACTTTGAACAAACACACACCAGTGGTTCAATTAAGAGTTTCAGAGATGCCTGCAGGAGAAAATCTCCAGGGATATTACTGCTAGGATAGCCATGGCGAGGCAATGGGAATCTGATGTGGAGATGTACAGAATGATTTCCCCAAGTTTCATATTGGAAGCTAAATGCATTTAAAAATTTAGAACAGCAAATGTATTCCAGAGACACATACAAAGTGCATTTGATAAGCTGTTTAATCACATACTGGCACAAACAGTGGGTTAGGCTAGTAATTTTGCAAACAGAAGCAGCACTGAAATGTAAAGAAAAGGAAGCCTTGATTAATGAGGTGGGCAGAGAGGAGAGAAGAGATAATTTGCTTTTCAATAAACTAATTTGGACATTTGTTAAAAGAGAAAAGTCCATCAGCTTGGCTTGTAGGTAGGAAGGATGAAGAGGAGCAGAGGATGGTGCTCGTATTCCATTACCTGGGCTGGTTATCTGGCACTCAGTCTTTGGCAGGAACAACTGCCTGCAAAATAATGGCCTCAACAGCTTCTTAGGCCACTCACTGTTATAATCTGTATAATAAGTATTAGTTTAGGTTTTCTTATGGAAAGTTAATCCCCTGATAACATTTGAAATTACTGAACGGCCTTTGGAAAAAAAAAAAAATCACAGCTACCATTCAGAAACCTGCGCTACAATCGGCTACCACAAGATATATGGCATTCTGTAATTAGCACACACCTTTCACACTTAGCTAATTATTTCTAATGAATTGTTCCCCTCATCACTAGCCACTATACTTCAGAGAAAAAAAAAAAAAAGAAGAAGAAAAGATAAGCTTTATACTTCTAAAAATTCAGTAAGATAATGTCATTGATCTGGTTATTTCCAGGTGAACATCAGGTTATTCAACCTAGGTGAATTTAATGATTCTGGACAGGTTGTGCAATGAATTTTACTATAAATCTCTTCTAATTGCAAACATAAAAATTAAA
This sequence comes from Indicator indicator, assembly GCF_027791375.1. Classification (NCBI taxonomy): domain Eukaryota; kingdom Metazoa; phylum Chordata; class Aves; order Piciformes; family Indicatoridae; genus Indicator; species Indicator indicator. The sequence goes on from NC_072030.1 coordinate 6,923,380, forward strand.
AATCAGTCTGAAGAGGGAGATAGCACAACATTAATGATGGAAAGCAGTAATCTACAGATAGTGGTGCTGCCATTTTAATTGAGACCATTCTGATTAAATGCTCCCGGTCCTCATGGGGAGAGCACTAGGATGAAGAGGATAGGGTGTCTAATCTGCAAGAGGTTTTAAATCACTACATGTGTTTGTCAAACATGTTTCCAATACACTGACACAAGAACTTCAGTTTTCCACCTCTAGTACAATGTTCTTTTGCATTTATCCAAAAGACCAAGCTCAGCTTGATTTTCCATACCTCTTCCCCAGTATCCATTACCAGCTGGCTATTACCTCTGTGCTGAGCCATAGATCAGGAGATTTGCTTGCATTTGTATCCCAAGTCATCATTTTAGATTCTCTGCTCATGGCAGAGGGGTTGGAACTAGATGGTTTTTAATGTCCCTTCTAACCCAAAGCATTCTATGATTCTGTGAATGACGCAGAGCATTTTCAGTTGCAAATTTCCTGAGAAGTGTCCATCTCTTTTATATGTCTGAGTGCTGCTCAGCTCAACACCACCGTGACCTACTCACATAAAAGCAGCTGGGACAAACTGGACTGGGGAAAACTTGTGCCTCAGCTTGATGGCGTTACAGAATTCTCTAGTTCAGTTGATGGAGTGTCCTGTCCTGTCCTGTTCTGTGACACAGGCTGACAGCCCACCATGTCTGCCTGCCCTTCTCATTCTTTCAAGCACCAGGCCTATCTCACTTGTGGTGTTAAAACACAAGAGCTGGCACAACACCTCTGGCCCTGCCCTGCAGCTCCACAGTCCTGCTGGAAGTTGCATAGTGAGTATGATGAACAGCAAAAGGACAGCTGACTCCAGACCAGTCACAAGGGCACTACTATTACTTAGAATGGCAACTGCAAAACACAGCTTTTGTCTTCACACTGAAAAAGAGGGAAGGGGCTGTGCTCTCCTCTCCTTACCTGCCAAAGGGCTACACATGCAGCAAGAAGAGTGCATGTCCTCTGACCTATTTCATCACCTTCCAGCAGAAAACTCAAGTCTTGATCATGGATCTCACCTAATGAAGAAATCATGCACTTCTGAAAAGAAGTATATTTTAATTTATCAGCCTTTTGGAGTTTTTGAAAGATTTTGCCCCTTTTATTTTAGGCCAAAACTTTTAGGAATATTAGCTGTGTCAAAAGGGAAAAAAAAAATTGAAAGCCACAGTAGAGACTTTCAGAATTAGAAATTACTTGAACTTAAACATAGGAGCCAAACTCATCTACTTTGTCCTGTATGAAGTTTGGAGCCAAGATTAAAACTGGGCTTTTTCTGGCCATAATTCAGATAAGGCTGAACTTTTCTGACATTAACAATTTTTATCGGATTTTGGCTCCAGATGAAAGAAACCTTGCAGGTACAATCACACAGCCAAATGACTAACTGCCACCCTTTGTGCCTGATAATTATTTCTGGCCAAGACATTCTATGCATAATGGAGCATGGACACAATATGATGGCTTTCTTCCTCTCCCCCTTCTTAAAAAAAAAAAAAAAATTGGCTTCTAGGTCAACATTTTGAGAAGTCCACGCTTGCTTTGCTGAAAGTCAAGGGATATGCAGCTTGGAACACCTTGGGTTGTTTTGTGTAGGTACTCATTCTTTGCAGCATTCAATGACTTTTAGCTACAAATGTGAGAGCAACCATAATTATAAAAATCAGGCCCAAACCTCTTCAAAATTAATCACTTCAAAAAACTAGGAACTATTAAACAAATGTGGACATGATGTTGGGGGAGGGAGGAAGAAGGAGCTTCATCGCAGGAAAAAAATCATTAACTCCTTGTCCCAAGCCATTGTGTTTTATTTTATTTTTAACTTTTTCCTACTTGTCATGGGACAGAGGTATTGAAATCTTTCTCTGGTATCACATTAATATAAAATCATTCTTTTTTTCTTGTGTGATAGTGAAGTGTAGTCACGTTAGCACATTTCATTGTAAGTTAGTAAAAATGAACATTAATATGACCTGATACTAATCCCCCATGACAGAAAATTCCTAATACGATAAAACTTTCATATCATATTAGCAGAAAAAAGTCAGTTCCTGCCTGTTCCAGGTCACTTTCAATGCTGCCTTTGAGCATAACGTCACGGCAAGCATTTGTCTGTCTGCAAAAAGGGTCCCTAGCACTGTTCAATCACAAAGTAAAAATTATATTCAAATGTTCCCTTTATTTTTTTTCTTTTTCATTTGTGTGACAGAAAATTGCAGGACAGCCTTCAATAATTTCTATCAATTTGTCTTCATCGCTAAGCTTTGACTCTGAGGTACTCATAGTGCCTCTTGTAATGAAGACCAATCTCTCTTTAAATGGTTGTTTCTTCATATTAGAAATACAACAGCTGCAGAAATAAATGTTCAGTCCACCATGACTCCTCTCTTCAATTTCATGATCAGTCTTTAAAAGGAAACAGCCAACGAAGAACAACAGCACAATCAGGCAGTCCTAAGAATTGCAAATATTGAGCCTCCCCACATAGGTTGCATGATTCACAAGGTAAAGTTAGTGTTCAGTTTTTCAGTGCAAAGATTTAATTTTGTCAGTAGAAATATATCCAAAGAACTAAAAAAAGAATCAACTTGTTTTACTTTCTTTCACCAGAAAATGAGAGGAACAAAGGGTTCAGTTTAAACTGCTGCTGAGCAGTACTGAAGATAAATCACGCAGTGGAGCAGCTCAGTCTAGAGAACATCCCACAAGTCAAACAGTGCCATACTTACTTCAGTTTGTTATTTAATTCCAATTATGGGTTACATTTCTGTGTTGAAAAGGCTAAAAAAGCCCTAAAACATTTAAGTAACTTCACTGCTGCACCTTAAGGGGAAAAGTAAAGTGGTTCCGGTGAAGAAAGGCAGAGTTACTACAACCAAAAAAAAGGAGTAATTTTCAGTTATACTATTGCCTGTGAAATACTACAAGTGCAAAATGTAATTGCCTTAATGCTATTTTTGATATCATATCAGCAAATTACACTGAGTTCCTACTGTGACACTTATATCAGGGTAAGAATTATCCTGTTGTGAGTGTCGATTCCAGGGGAAAATGAGGCAGCATAAATGGCTCTGATTCTTGAGCAATTAGCTGCTCCAAGGCTGCAGATATCATTATTTAAAAGATACTTAGGGAATGTTTAACCTGTAAACATCTTGAACGTTTACCTCCTATTTGTTTTTTCAGTAATTAAGCCTCCAGGAGATCATCCTATGTAACAAGCATTTCTTCCTTATTTTGCCACCCATTTTCCTTTTTAATCATGAGAAAATCCCTTTCTGCTATTAAGATACACACCGTGAAATTTGGAATTGTTTGTAATAACTATGTCCTTCCATTAGTACTGATACCCTAATGCCACAGGAAAGCCATGTAGTGTGCTGAAGGATTATATAACTTCACGTTGAGCAAAAAGAAATTACCAGTTCAAATCACCTTTGGGAGTTCCTTAACAGTTATTGTGGGAAGAGAGGAACCTTGGTCTAATTTAAAATCTTAGGCATTTACTCCAGAGTCAGAGACGTTGGTATGAAAGAGGCAAAAGTACAAACTGGGTAAGTCAAAGGCTACATTAACACATGATGCTAAAATCACAGGACACAAAACAGTTCTGCTGTAGGGTATCAAAAGTATACGAAGCTCTTCAAGGAAACTTTATGCACCATCAAGAGGAAAGGAATATTATATTAATGCAACAGTACTATTCCATCATCAAATTATTCAGTAACAGCTATAATCCTACTTCACATTTTGAGGTATATAAACTTGTATGCCACAGTCAAAATTCTGGATGAAGGTAGACCTTCTATTTTTGCATGAATCTGTACAAGTAAAAGGCAGCCAGAGTTACAACTGAAAGTAAAAGCACATATGAAAATACACCTTAAAATTTACAAAGGGTGCACTCTGAAAGCCATTTTCAACTCTGAGTCAAGTAGAAGACATTTTGAAAAAGACTCCAGACATCCTGGGTGTGCTTATTGCATAAGCAATAACTTTTTGTAACATTGACTTATAGACAAAATAGAACTGCATGAAGACATCAGCTTATAATTATGTACTTAAAACCAAAAACAACAAAGCAAACAAACATAAAAAACACCACACAAAACACTGAATGAGGTCTTTCTTCTTGTAAAAAGAATCAGTGACATACAGAACATTGGTTCTACACCTCCAAATTTCTGATATTTTATAACTCTGCTGAAAGCCATTCTTTTAAACTAAACTAAATTACAACTATTACCACATTTCCATCATTTTAATGCACCACTGAAGCAAACTGAAAGTATATGCCTTGGTAAACATGGAAATTATTGATTTGTAAAATCTTTTATATGACACATACAAGACACAGTATTATCCATATACATGCTGAACTATTCTACAGTTTTTCTTTTACCATTATTTCCGTCCTTGACTTACAGCACCAAATTTTTCTCCTGTCTAATAACTACCAATTTTTCTTATATAATTAATTCTTCAGCAGATGTTACATGCTGTTCGAAAACAGCAACAAAAAAGTTTTCTTTACAGTAGTTAAAGGGCCTTGAAATACACTGGCAAATGCAATAAACTCTGCTCCAGCTGCTGGGAATTTTAAATCCAGATTTTGTGATCTTGTTACTGGCTGCATGTGTCTCACTACAGCTGCTACACAACTCCGTGCTGCTCATGTGAGGAAAGACCATGGACAAAGGATAAAGCTGCCTTGCACCATGGTGGTGAACACTGAGGGTAAACACAAAACTTATTTTTCTCCTGGCAGGACAAAAGTGCTGTTAAAAGCACAAAATATTTGAGAACAGCAACAACAGCAAAGTCTGCTGAAACATTTCTGCATTCATTCTTACTCTTGCCAACTGCATCAAATTCTCCTGGGTCCCATTTAATACAATAGCAAGTTCTGAAGCATAACAGATTTTTCTCAATAGCAAGAAGACCATGAAAACAAGTAGCTTTGACTGCACTATACTTTTCCACTAAGTATCTGAATAAAAGCATTCATATTAATCCCTTGATATGAATTCTGACATCTCTGGCAATAGAATACAGGTTCAAAAATCTCATTTAGTGATCACCGGAGTTAGCTTAGCCTACACTGGCAGAGGAAAAAGGTTGGTTAAGAGAAAAATGACTTGTTATAATGCAATGCTTTGAAACAGTGCATGCCTACAAATATCAGTAATACTGCCAATTACCTTTAACACACCACAGCTGTGCAAGGCCATGTTAAAAACCCACTTGAAAAAAAACCAGATAATAACAAATACTTGAGAACTATCCAAACATCACCAGTATATTAATAAGAAACCATGGAAAACTATCACAAATGCCCATAAACTACATACAGTTTAAATTGCCTAAAAATGTCTCTGATGAAGACATACATCATAAGTTTTTTTTTAAATCAGAAAGAAACCAGCTCTATCCTACATGCATTTTCCATATCTTCCAGATCACTGATGGTGCCTTCCTCAATCGGAACAAAGGACAAACAAGAAATACATACCAGTGTGTCCTTCCTGGTCACTAAAACAATGTTCCTCACACTGAATCTGCATTAATTAGACCTGTGACAGGGAGATTCAGAATTCTGACAATAAATTCACTATACACCCATTAACTTAAAATACTATCATTGCAGAAACCTATAAAGCAAAAAGGATTAGGAATTAACAACGAACAGCTGGATTTTAACTGTCAAGATGTTAGAGGGCAGTATCTTTATTTTCTCATAATTAGTGCCAAGTGCTACATAGAGAAAAAAAAAAAGGGACAGAATAGGGCTGGTCTTTCTCTTGCTGCTTGATATTTCTTTTCTGTGTATCATCCTGTTATGTTATGATGCTATTCTGCCACAGAATTTCTATTTCCAGATAAAACTGAAATTAAAAGAGGGAGAATGCATTTCACGTGAACAGTCTGCCTAGCAATCACCAGTATAAATCTAACAACAGCAGTAGAAGCAAACAATACCAACATTAGGAGAACTGGTCCCATCTTTAAAATCTATTGTGAAACCAAACAAACAGGAGATCATTTGAGGGATTCAACATTTGAGGCACACAGATCTTTCATTCCTATTTTCTTTGTCCTGAAAATGACACAAGCACTATTACTTACACAAAATATTTTGATGCAGTTATTTTCCCAGACCAGCTAAACTTGCTGCCTCAGAATTTTTCTTTGCAGAAAGCACTATAATCAAATAGAGATTGTTTGTTGTTTGGGTTTATTCCCTTTTGGGAGGTACATCATAAATCCAAATACAAATGCAATACAGATTGTCTGTAGTTAGTAACAATGAACCTTGTAGGCTAGGAGGACATTCAAATTAAAAAGGACAAATCTTGTCAGAAACAGAATACTTTGGAATCTCTCATGATACTTATTTTTATGAGAAAGTCTACCTGAAAACAAGATCATTAAGTAGTGTTTCTAACAGTATCAACACTTTAGTAGTAACAAAGATATATACATTATGAGAAAACAAAATACTTCATAGTAATCTGTAATAGATCTAAAGTAAAACTTAAAATTACCTTAATTAAGTAATGCTCCCTTTGTCCATACCACACACTGCTAATAAATATAGAGGAAAAAAATGTTTATGTAAAATACTGACATGACCTTAAAAATACCTTTGTGATGCATAAAAAGGAAAAAAAAAAAGGTCATATAAAGCAAAGGTAATTTAGAACAAACAAACAAAAAAAATTAATATCTTTCTATACAAGGCTAAGTATAAATATTTATCAGATGCATAGACAGTCTAAAGATATTAAGCAAAATAGTGAAAAATTACTCTTTCATTGTCATATGCCTCTTGCAAATACATGCTGGGATAACGCTTCAGCTATAATAAAACTGTTCATTATCTGGAGATGCAGTAACAGGAGAAAAAAAAAACATCATTTATATTGCTGAGAACAATTCTGTGGAGGCAGTGAAAGACTACAGGAGCAGAGATTCCTTTTAGATATTTGATGTTTATGTAGGTTGATTGAAACGGAATGATTAAAATCATTTAATTAGAAACTGGACGTGGGAGTTCTTTGCAATGGAACAAGGTGGATGTACTGGTTCAAATTCACAACATCCAGTTTGGTAGCATTACAAGATGGTTTTGAGGGCAGAGGGGAAGGAAACTGGCAGACAATATTTGCGCTGCTCTACAGCTGACCAGAACATATTTGATTCAGTGTTTGCCATATGGGCTCAGTACTGGATGTACTGTTCAGGATGTACAGTTCTCCAGATCTCACTGGTTAGCTGGTGACCCTAATGGGATTGCTCTACCTCCACTACTCTGTATATACAGTGTGCAATAGCTCCTGTCTATAAACCACATTCCAAGTTATTAATGGCAGACTAATGCTAAAATAGTATCAATCTAATTCCTGTAAAGAAATTACAAGGAGTGTAATTTCCCAAGTGATGTGGATTTTTTTTTCTGCAGATAAGACTTAAAAAGTGGATGTGCACAATAGTAAAAAACCCACCCCTGTTTAATAACAATAATACTTTCACAGAATCACAGAACCAATAAGGTTGGAAAAGACCTCAAGGATCAAGTCCAACCTGTCACCCAAGACCTCATGACTACTAAACCAGAGAGATTCTCTATTATCTATTGTTATCTTACACTATACTGAGAAAGTATTATTTTCTCTAAGTAATGAGGATGAGAGCAGCAAGATGTGAAGCAATTTACTTGTGGAGAGCTGGTAGCTGGTCTGAACTGAAAGCTCAGGAATTCCTGGATGTTATTACTGCACTTCTCTCCGTAATCTGGTGCTGCTTCTGCTGTAATAATCTCCCAGCAGCATTTGTATTAATCATTTGCACTGCTATAGCATCCAAAGGGCCCAGTCTGACCTGTTACAGCAGAGCATCAACATTGAGAATATCTCACACCATAAAGCACCTTAATTTTTAATTAAAACAAAACAAAAAACAAAGGCAGAGAAAGAATCTAAACTGCAAAATGAACAGCACATGACAAACATGTCAATTGCTTCCACCTTGTGACACAACACACAGTGCAATAAAAGCTATTTTTACCACACTGTGTGCAATGCAAAGTAACTTTAATTTTCTCATGTGCCAAAGATTAGAAACAGTTGTATCTTCTGCTCTGTATCAAATAATATCTTTCTGATTTCCTGTCAGTGCTATTCTTTTTAAGAAAATTTTAGTTTTAGAAGAATTTAATTTTTATGATAGAATATTTTTATATACATCAACATCAGTTTGTGACACTCATGTTCATAAAGCATTCAATGTATTTTTTTTTCAGCTATCAGTATCATTTATCACTACATGGATAAATATACACTACAATGGACCACTAATGATCCAAAAAGGACCACTACAATGTTTTGCTTTCAGATTCTGAAAATTAACAACAGATCTACACTGTGCAAGACAGGTAAGTATCATCTTTTTTAATATATATATATATATATTTGGAAAATAACACTATCTGCTAGCTGTGGTTCTGCTGACAGCATCTCAGAGTATTTATGTTATGGGAGCATGGAGGTCCTCCATGACAGCACCCTGCAAAGGGTTATGTGCCTGGGATACATGGTGTCAGCACTCACACCTGCCCTCCTGGCTACAGAGCCCTGGGGCAGAGCACCTCCGAGTCACTCCCTGATTGTTAGAATGCCAAATAACAATGAGCAATGATGGCCTGCCCCCAAAAAAGTCCACACATTCTGGAGCTTTCTAGATTTTCACCCGCAACATACCCAAGCTTGTGAGCCAGAAGAAAAATGCTTCATTGAAAAGGTCTTGCTGTTGTTTTTGGCATGGATCTGTAAGAATTCACATATAAGTTAGATCCAGGCACTCAAATCTAACCTGAGACTTGGTTCCTGGTTTCCACATATTGCACACCTTGCTCTGCCAGAACTGAGGAAGGGAAGGACTACACACAGAGCTCCAAGTCTGCCTCTCACACACATTCAGGACCAACTTCAGCCATGTATCTGAGCCCAGAACTGACAGATATTCTGACCTGAACTGGACAGAGTTCACTGAGCACAATTCTGCCTGGCAATGTCCATTGTCAGGCTTCATTCTGCTTTCACCTCTTTCTGGGACATTTAAGAGTTGCAGGGAATTCCCCTTGGCAACAGCTGGGGAGAAGCTCTTCATCCCAACACCCTGAGGAACAGGGGCCAAATTGGCTGCATTTCATAGCTGAAAAAAGAAACAGCCCTTAGAGCAGATGGCAGGCAGCAAAGAGTGGTTTTGGAAACAACCTTTCAAAGCAATTCAATCCAAAAACCACAATTCAACAAAGATCCCACGTGAGACCCCAGGTACCTGAAAAATCCTTAGCAGCCTAGCAAAGACATTCCTCATTCTTAAAAAAAACAAAGGTAAAGATATGGCATCTATGATTATTAAAAGCAAAGGCACATCAATACAGATTAGTGTCTGGGCACCACCAGCAGAGATGCAATAGAAAGAGACAACCACAACACCACCACATTTTCTGCCTCTATATAGATATCAAAAGTAGCAGCCAGCCTGATCTTCAGCAACAATATGAAACTCATAGCAAAAAAAGTGTTCATTGAGATCACTCTGAGGGAACATATTTTGCCACAGGACTGGAAGCATCACATCCTCCTTGCTGCCCATAACTCTAGGCTACAACATTTTTGTGTCAAACAGTAAATACAGTAATACAACTATAATAATAGATACTGAACTGATTAGTTTCACACCATGCTAAATTGGCTTACTCTGAGATTTAAATTTAGAGTACTAATGGTATTCAAAAAATTTATTGCCCAATTTTACTCAACATAGCTCATGCTGCTGTTATCTGCTAAAAATCATCATCATTAATGTGCCCCCTTGCCCGTTCTGCCAATTAAAATCACCCCAAAAGTACAACATCAAAAAGATTATGTTTTCTTTAAGATGACCTTTAAAACTGAAGTTTACAATGCCCTGGTAAGAACTTAACATCTTCATTTACATAATTTTCTTCTAAATTACAAGTCATGTTTTATCAGAACAGAGTAAGCCAGAGGACATGAGGAAGCTATGAGCCAGCAGCAAAACATTCAAACCCCAATGGGCTAAAAAGTTCTTACAGACAGGTTATACAATGCAAGAAAAACAACTAATACAAACAAAAGCCCCCATCTGCTATTGAATTACATCCCACTCTTTCCCTTGGGCATCGCCACTATTCTTCTGTTCATTCTCAGTATTTTAAACAAATATCCAAATAGGATGGAATACACGTTAACAAGTGTTGGATTGCTAGGATTGTTCATACCCATCTGGAATGATATGGCAGCACAACTTCCTGAAATAAGAAAGGTTGTTTCTTTCACTTACTGCATGGAACAACATAGGAAATGAAAGTTGTTAAAACCAGTTCTAGCCCCATCAGCATCACAGAAAATTAACATCAATTCAGAAGCAAGAGAATGATGACCACTGGATTCAAAATATTCTGGCTAGAGGAAAGTTTCCCTCAGCATGTGTTAACACCCAGCACCCATCAAACATATTATTGTTCCTTGACAAATGTATGAAAATACAGAGTGGGGCCCAAGAATAGTGCAAATCTGGAAAGTATTTCCTGCATTGAAGCAAATTTGCAGACATTTCCTGGGTGAAATTGTATTAAAGACCTGTATTCAAGCATCATGACACATTTCAAGGCCACATGCTAGACTTCCAGTAACTTAAAAGTACAGCTCTGATGGGAAGTTTTTAAAAAATTCTTAGGAGGGAACTACAGAGCTACTTTTGTGTTTTCTTTAGTGTGATTACTCTTGTTTAGAACACCTAATAGAATAGAAATGAGAACATGCTTGGCACCTCTCCCAAAATACATTACATGATGTGCTAGGAAATGTTTGTTTTTCTCCATATTAACTAACCCATGATTAAAAGAATAGACACAGATATTGCATTTTTTACATGTTTGATTTCTGCTAGCATATCACACATTTAATAAAACATACATACATGCCTGCTTAGCAAGGACTTAGTCTAGAAAGAGGCAGGCTTGCTGAGCAAAACCAAGTAAGCTACTCTAGAGCAAGCTCTGCAGATCAGGTTTCTGCATCATGCCATGGATAAGTCTGCATGTCAACTTCAACTCCAATCTCCAGCTCTTTGATGGACTGCCCTTCTGTCAAATTAAACACAAACACTTGAAGAAGAAAAAACTAAATATAATTAATACTTTATTTCCATTTAATTACTATGATTCAATATAAGGATTTAAATTTATTTGTTTATTAAAAAGCCTTTCTCCGATTCCCACTGGATAGAGTGCTTGTTAAGCTATTATTAAATCAATTGTTCCTCTCTAATAACTTGTTCACTGTTAGCTTCTTGCACCTTGACTAGCTGCAGGCAGGAAATAACATGCTGAGCCATGTTGACTTTTGCCAGCCAAAAGCACCCGTGCAGCCACTCATCTCTCCGTGCACAGGTAGATATCCCACCAAAAGCTGTCTTTCAGCATGCGAAAAATGGAGAAGGCAGAGTTTTGCAATCAGTGAGCCTTCCAAGTATTATTTAGGTGCCATCTCCAAAATCCTCAAGCTCTTCTAGCAAACTATCAGTGGCAATCAAACTCATTTACATTACAAAGCTGCTCTCAAGAGATTACGGAAATCCCCCTGATTTCACTTATTTAATTTGATAAGCAGATTGTGTTGCTGCAAAGTAGGTTTCCTATCTGGGTGAACCCTTACTGTATGTAAAACATAGTACTCACAGAACAAGTTTATTTTTGTAATTGGGCTGGTGCTGTCAAAGAGATGCACAAAGGGAAGAGAAAAAAAAAATAAGAAGAAAAGAAACAAAAACTGCAATTTTTTTGCCTCATGACTATGTTATGGTGGACAGAGCTGCAGAACTCCAACTCCTTGAGCATGCAAGCAAAGCACCTGCATACTCTCACCTATGCTAGTGTTGTAGTCCTGATTTCAAGCAGCACCATAATAAGGGAGAAACCTCAAAATAAATCACATTTTGTATTAATATTTGGCATATTGCATCATTTGCACAGCTACCCGGTGGGATAAAATCCCCACTGCAGATACAATCACATCTGAAGAGATTTAAGAAATAAAACCACTTCATCAGTTCACTGCTTTAGAGCTTTCCTGCATAGTGACTCTAATCTCATCCAGAATTGTAAAGCACGTTTATCAGCTCTCTGAGCACTACTGTGAAAGCTTACCATGTAAAAGTGTCATTTGCCTTTTGTGGTGACAGCTATAAATGTGAGCTACGAGTTTCAACAGGAAGTAGCATTTCACAGCACGGCTCGACCTCCTCCTCTCCTCTCACCGGCCAGCGTCAACGTTAGCTGCATTTATGGAGAGGACTTCTCTGTAAAAGGGTACAGAAGGCAAGAAGTCACCTCTCAGCTTTCACTGTGGAGGCTGCAATTGAAACAGCCCTGCCCCTGGCTCATCTGCCCAGCAGTAGATTCAACAGACCTGGCTTGCACAGATGGGGAAACATGAAATACATTTAAAAAAACACTAGGAAACAGTTTACTGCAGAAAGGTAGAAATGTGCTGCAGCAGAGACAGTACCTGCCAGTGTGGCCTCACAAAGCCAAACTTTGACATTCTCTCAAACACAATGCTCTCCTCCACAGTTCTAAACAGGGTAAGAAAGAAATAGGGAAAATTACTATTTCATCTGGAAATCAGACAAAAGTAACTCACTCTGCTCATCTTATAAAATTCTATACATGCAATCCATCCAAGATTAGGAAATTCCACTCACACCCACATGCAGAGGAGGTACCACATTAACTCTGCTTTGGAAAGGTAAACAGAAGAATAAGAGGCTCAAATAGATTGATAAATTAATCTGAACTATTATAAAGGCATATTACAGGATTTCATACCCATTTTTAAAATTTATAAAGTGTTGATATGCATAAATTCTTATACAGACAAGATATACTTTGAAAGCAAGTAATACACTTGACTCACAAAAGGAATAAGGCTTTCCTCCTTCAGGGCAATCTATTTCTTTTATGATGCCATGCTACTTTGGGAATTACTTTTTCTAGCCTCATTTCATCACTCCTCTACCTTCATAACAGCATTTCTAGTTTTTGAAGAATGCAGAAATGTCTTCTAGGTAACGCAGTCCAGTATAATGACAATCATTTCCACCCCTTGTGCTTGCAAAGAGCATCTGACAAATGGGGTGGCTTTTGACCAGTCTCCCTGTAAAAATGACAGGGCAGTTTGAGCAATGCATGATTCTCTGTTTAAACACAAAGCACTAACAGTTAAACCAGGCATGAAGCAGGTTTGCAGCCTGCGCTTTACTGAAGTACTGTAAAAGGTGAGACGTCACCAGTGCCAAATTCAGCAGGAATTGCGTGGCCTCAGCTCAGCCCCACATGAAAGGGGGCTGCAGGACCTCTGTACTGCACTGGAGCAGTGTCACTCAACTTTGCTGTGGTGACCTGCCATGTACACAGCCCATTTATACAGCTGCCCAGGGCTTCATTCACAACAGGCACAACCAAATGAAGACTTCTTAAGTTTCAACAATTCCCTTCTCCTACATCAGAAGAGCAGAATATTCATTAAAAGTGTACTATAAAACTCAACTTTTTCCAACAATGTTAAGTATCTGCAACTGTAACTTCAAGTTACAATCTTCATACTGCCCTCAAAACAATTAAATACAAGTGCCTGTTAACTGTACTTGAGGTATGGGTTTTATTTGTTGGGGGTTTTAAGGGTTTGGGTTTGTTTGTCGTTGTGTTGTATTTTTCTAAGGAGGAAGAATAGCTCTACTCAGCTGCAAGCACCTAACTACTCATTAAACCTGTAAAAGACACTCTGGAGTTTTGTTTCTGTTGCTTTCTGAGTAAACAGGGAATCCATGTGCTCTGTACCGGCCTTGCCAGAGTGCTGCATAGCCTTTGCTTTCAAGGGTGAGGTAAACAGCTTAAAAAGAGCAAGCTTTGAGGATTGTGTCATACAAGCATTAATATAATGCTCACATCACCAGCACTGTGGCTTTTTAATTTAAAGCATGTATTCCTTTGAGAATTACCATTATATCTTTTTTTTTTTTTTTGCACTCTACCTATCGTACAGTTGTTTTCGGAGATCTTAACGTGACTGTCATGGCTTCTGAAAAGCAGCAATCGCTACCCCCAGCCACCACCAGCCCTTTAAAAGGGCCCAGAGGGGGAAAGCTAGCACATCAATTGTTACAGCTTTCAATGCGTCTTTTGAAAAGGAAGACTTAAGTGTTATTTCATATATTTTTCATGCATAATTTCAGTTATTTCCCAGTAAACATATATTCTAGGGCTCTGGAATTTCATCACAGGAGTTTAATTGGAAAAGGGGGGTCGAATGCAAAAGCAGGGGGGCGTGGGAAGGTGGGGGGCTGCCCAGCCTTGGGAGGGAGAGGTGCGCAGGGCCAGCCCTGCGGTGAGGGGAGGCGGCCGTCCCCGACTCCCCCGACAACCGCCGCCGCGCGGGCCCGTCCCGCGGGGCCGCGGCGAGCGCGGCGTTATAGCGCCCCCTGGCGGCACAGGGCGCGGAGGGGCTTGATGCGGTACTGCCACCACCAGCCAGGCGGACGGCCCGGGGAGGGGACGGGAGGCGCGGGGGAGGGCGCCAGCCTCGCTTGATGACTACACAATGAGGAGTGATATATTTTAATTTAAACACCATAAACCTATTGAGTGCTTAATTAACTTTAACCGTCTTTAGGGGAATGAAGCCAATTTGAGAGGGTCAAAAGGAGTTGTTTCAATATCAAACAGTTTTACATAGTCAATCCATTCATTCGTCCTACAGCTACTGATTAACACACAAAATTAACATGTTAGTAAAAATTCATATTCGGGTCTCTGGGGAAATTAAGATGCACATGCACAGAGCATGATTAGCACAACTATTGTTTTCACCCAACAATATAATTTAATGGGTTTTCAGAATTACAGAAAGAGAGACTCGGTGCTGGTTTGAATTGATTATTTACCACAAAGCTTTGAAATACAGAGAGGAGATGGAAAACATCCTGAGCCAAGAGGCCAGCAAAAGAGGAAAAAAGGAGCAAAGCAGGTTCCCACTGCAAGGGTATGGCTGGAGCAAGAGAGCCAGCAAGCACCAGACCCTCAGGCGTCTCACCATACAGCCTCCCCTGCAGCCTGATCAGCCTCTCCAAGAGTATTTCCTCTGCCCTTGCCCACTGACACCTTCCTCTCCTCCTCTCCTTCCCTTTCATGTCTCAAAGTTATTTTTCCATTGTGTCATTTGTTTTAGTAAGAGAACAAACAGTTCAACGTTTCTTCCTATGACTCAAAACGTTGCACATGCCAATTACTTTTCAGAAATAAGAGGATTAGGATGGGCGCCAAACAGACAAAGCAAAGGTGAATAAAAGGGGTGATATTTTCAAAATACACAACTGGCAAGCCCAGAGAACCTGGCTTAAGCAGCACTGAAATACAATGAGAAATCTTCAGCAACCGCAGTAGTTTCTGTATCTGTCCCTCACACACGGGCATTTCCCCCACCATGATGTCCCACCCATCCTACAGAGCAAGCTGTCATTTCCGGGGTAGAGTGGCACCAGGAAAGTTACCAGCTACACAAAGACGGGTCATGAGAGGCAACCAAAGCCTGAAAGTCAACAGCTCATCAGGAAAGCAGAAAGTAGCTGATGTCTGATTTCTTGCATCAGTAAGCTATCAGTAGGCTTCTCATGTTCAGCAGGCTTAAAAAAAAAAAAAAGAAAAAAAGAAAAAGTAGTCATATGGGGATTAACCATTTAGGGTGAAAACAAAAAATCCCTTCTTCCCTTTATCTGAATAATGTTTATGGAAAGATAAACTGTCAAACTAATAAAGGTCTTGTGACTGGCAAATGGTTCTCCAGGTTTCTAGGTTTAATGTATTGTTTTGCAACAGTAAAGTCAGAGAGACAGGCTATTCTCTCATCATGAATGCAGGTGACCTTGCATGCAGCTGGTTAGAACATCCATCTACTATGTTTGAGCTACTAGACCTCAGGTTCCACATTGCCCCAACCTGCAGTGCAAATGAAGCTTATAGCTACAGTGCTGTGCTACCAACCACATCCACAGTCATCCACATCCACTGGGGAAAGTCTGGAGCAGAAACTGGTGATCTTTCATGAGATATTTAGGATGAAATAGGTGTTCAGAAACACTGTGCAGTCTCCATCTATGCCATTTTTTTCAAAACCCAACTGCACTTAAACCCCCATGCAACCTGATACAACCTTTGGGTTAGCTCAGCCTTCAGCAGGAGATTGGACTAAATGACTTCCAGAGATCCCTTCCCACTGACGTTATTCTATGATTTAAATCAAGCATTCCAGCAGAGTGTGTCCTGATGTCTACAAGTCAGGAGCCATACCTCATATAGCACCAGGATGTTGTGGAACAACAGCACCTAACCAAGCAGCAGATTATCGTGAGGCTCAAGTTCAGGAAAAGCCAAAAGCACCATTTTCTAGAAACTGGGAACATGCCCATGAGCATAATAAAATTCTGCCCTCTTCCATAATCCACAAAGGCTACTTAAATTCAGGATTATTATGATCCAGGAATCTCAAAACCTTTATAAAAGTGTGTTAGAATTAGAATCTCAAGTGGTAGAACAAGAACATAGATATCCGCTTACTTGCCATTGCAGAAGCATTTGACAAAGGGAAGCAAAACAAAGTCTAATGGAAAAAAATCAACATGCACTTAGCTGGGTCAAAATATTCAATTTACCTGAACAACACTTACAGTTCTATTTCCAGAGTTTATCATATGGGCACACAATTCCAAGTGAACAAGTGCCTTTGTACACATCTACTTTAAACACTTAACAATGACATAATTAAGATAACTACAACAGTTATGAGCCTGTATTTAAATGAACAAGTTTGGAACTAGGACTAATGAGAACAGTAGCATAATCCCATTCATGCTGTTACGTGATTTCTGTTCTACATCCAAGTAGTTTTATGTATAGAAAATTTTAAAGACCCAAGAATTTGAAAGACATCTGGAGTCTCTAGATCAGAAAACAGCATTAAAACACTGGGTAGTGGAGCAGAAAGAGATGGGGAAAAACTGGCTGAATGTCTTATGAGAGCACAGAATAGGAAATTAATGTTTGGTGTATCATCAACTGATTCTCACAAAAACGATGGTGAAGCATGTGAAAGTGGAAAGTTAGTAGCTATTTTGGACTCAGCCTTTAACCAAACTCTGACAGGACAACAACAGAACAAACACTGTGACAACAGTTAAAGCTGACCTCCTAGCAGACCATGATCTGTAACAGTAATCCACAGGAATATTTTAAGAACAGGAAGTGATTTATTCATTGCAAAGACAGAAGTTAGAAATAGCTCGTAATAGTAAAAGTTAGTAAACTTTAAAATAACTCCAAAGAAGTAAAAATGTCCTTAAAATGATAGAGTTAGAAATGAGTTTGAAGTGTGGGAATGCTTGATATAAAACCAGGATTGCGATGGTGCCAAGAAATGAGAGGATTCTGCAGAACAGACGAATGAAGCTAGAGAAGCAAGGAAGGTAACTAACTTTCAGACTTCTCACTACTTAATAGGTTTAATCAGCAACACATAAATAGAAAAGGACAAATAGGAGACTGCAGAGAAACAAATATATTTCTGTAAAGTGGCTTTAGCTCAACGAGCATCTTGCCACTTCACAGATGAGGGCATGGTGTGCACAAAACCTATTTGAATTCAGTCAAATATCCCATAAACAGCTAAGAAAGGAGGTGACTCTTTTCAGGGACTTTACACTACAAATTAGGACCAAACAAGGCTGAAAAAGATTTCCAAGAGCAGCTGACATCATAACTATTGAAAGAAAATTTGTTTGAATTTTCATACAATTAAAATATACATTTAAAATGAATAGCTAAGGCCAAAGGATGATCATGCTTAAAAGACAGGTGTTATGGATAGGCCTGGAAATTGTGCATCACAGTCCATTTCACTGGGTCTGTCTGAGTCTACAAGATAGAGATCTGGATGTGTTCTGTCGATTGAGCAAAGCAAAGCAGCAGAAAGAAGCAGCTGAAACTCTAGCTTTGGCTGTGTCTTCTTTATGTCAGTATCAAGCAGTTAGAAACACATGAACTCTTCTCCCAGTGCAGTGTGAAAGAAAACAAGCACAGTAGCTGTGAAGATGAATGCAAGCTTCCTGTCCTACCTGTAGGAATTGTCAAAACAGCCATGGTTATCATTTAGGCATCGTGGAAAAGTCTTTTGATCAAAGCACCTTCTAAGGATCTACTAATGAAATAATCTAAATTGACTGCAAATGTGTCAGAACAGGTGCTGAGAACAGGGAGCACAAAGATACTGTCAAAACTAAACACAAATCAGCCAGGTGACACTGCTCTGTTGAGGGCTGAACACCAGGTAAGGCTCAGTAAACAGTTCAGGAAGAGTCATCACCATAGGAAGACTCAAAATGCTGGCTGCAGACTGATCTCTGTATTTAAAGTACTTGAAAGAAGTGGGCACGTATATTGTGCAGACAGTAGAAGTCTCTGCTTCTACAATGGCAAAACTTTGGAGAGCTGCAGAATAATGAACCTATGCCAGCAACTATTCAGTTAAGTCACATGAGTTACCCCCATCATTTGCTTTTGTTACACAATAAATCATAAGTAGGTGATTCACAGCTAAATTCCATGCAAAGGCCAAAATGTATGGTTCAAATCTAAGCAGGTATACTTTCAACAGCATCAATGGTTTAGTCTAACACAAGAATGAGCAACACAGCTGCTAGGTAAAGTTTGTAAACTCTGTGTAGATCCTCAAGTTCACACTATAAACTGGAGGTGCACTGACATAACACTAAGCTTACATACATATTCCATGTAACTCTGCAACTTTATGAGTTCTGAAATGTTATTTTGCTAGCTGTTAAAAATATATATATTTAGAAAAAAAAGACTGAATTTAATTCAGATTACATGCTGTCTGGCAATTGTTTAATTCAAATAAGTGGAGAGGGGAAAAAACACCCTGCAGAAGTTAAGTACATTCACAATTTGCATCAGTAATTCAACTTCAAGTGCATCCTGGGCTATTTTAGAAGGGGTGTGGTTAGTAGCTCAAGAGAGGTTTTCCTCCCTCTCTACTTTGCCCTGGTGAGGCTTCATCTGGAATATTGTGCCCAGTTCTGGGCCCCTCAGTTCAAGAAGGGCTGCAGGAAACTGCTTGAAAGAGTCCAGTGCAGAGCCACAAAGATGCTGAAGGCAGTGGAACATCTCCCTTCTGAGGAAAGGCTGAGAGAGCTGGGGCTCTTTAGCTTGGAGGAAAGCAGACTGAGGGGTGACCTCATTCATGTTTATAAAGATGTGAAGGGTAGGTGTTGGGAAGATGGAGCCAGGCTCTGCTCAGGGATGTCCAGTGACAGGACAAGGGGCAACAGGTGCGAGCTGGAGCATCGGAGATTCCACAGGAATGTAGGGAGAAACATTCACTGTAAGGGTGACAGAACACTGGAACAGGCTGCCCAGAAACATTGTGAAGTCTCCTCTGGAGACATTCAAAACCTACCTGGATGTATTCCTGTGTGATCTGCTCCAAGTTATCCTGCTCTGGTAGAGGGGTTGGGCTAGATCACCTTTTGTGGTCCCTCCCAACCCCTAACATTCTGTGTAATCCTGTAAACTGTGTGTGCTTTCCACTGAGACCGCACAGGCCGGTGGTATATGACAGGACATACACATACATACTTTGAGGTTTAGAGTGGTATGTTCCAGAAGGCTATGTGGCTTTGGAGTTGCAAAATAGGGCTCTTCTTTATTCTTGTGGATGGGACTGAAAATAGTACATGGTTCAATGACATTTTTCTGCGAACTTCTTGTATAACACAAGTGATAGTCTGAACTCCATTTAAAAACAGGAGAGCAAAAGCTTTTCCTATTATGATCTTTTCAAGCAGAATAAGTGAAGAGTTATGGCAAGTTCACACCACTTCTAAGATGTTTAACACAAGTATTATAATTGTCACTTAATGGGTCAGGAAACAAAGACAGACTTGTCTCAGTGGTGTTGTCTGTTCTCTATAGATCACACTTATTTTCCTTTCATATTTAGGAAATGTAATTATGTCTAATTCAAATTACAAGAGAGAATAATTACACAAAGCCATTTTTTCTTTACAGTTAATCCTCTGAATATTTTATTTGCCAAGGCATACAATTTTCCAAAAGGAAAACATTAACTTACGTGGCCTGCGTGGAATTTATTTAATTATATGATATTCCAATAAGATTCCCTGCAATTTATTATGTTAATTAGTTAGATTATGTGTGAAACATTTTATAATGAGCTCATTTCTTTACTTCATATGTATTCTTTTAAAGCCATCTAATTAACCATTTCCCTGCAGTTTAAGGGATAGCTGGGCTTTGCAGTTTGAACAAGGCCTGTTATAATTGATATCAGTGTTGACTTACTGAAGATTTTGAGAACCTTACCCAGGTGTTTTGTGAGACTGCAGTCTTCCTTACTGTAATGGAACACAACAACTGGATACCATTGTGCATTTGGTATCATAACTAATTCTATACTACATGGAGAGGAAATGCCATACTCTTCATTACAACTGGCAGAGGAAAGAAAGAGGAAAAAAGGAAAAGACCTCCAGTAGTTCTTCAGCCAGAAGGGAAGAAGAGGATTTGAAAGAAGCCTCTAACAATCAGCATGCACAAATCTTTTGGAAATGGGCCAACAAGCTAGACCAACATGGATTTTTGCAAGAAAGCAAGTTTTGTTTCCTACAAGTTACTGCTACCATGTGATCAGAGAAACAGATTATTGAATCTAAAAATCCCTTCCACAACATCTTTTACCCAATATGTCATGCAGCAGTCTTAGGGTACTGTCTCACTTGAAAATTCATTTTACACAAGCAATTTTCCTAAAGCAAAATGTGAGCACCTTCAGGTAGATACAGAATTTCTGTGCCAACATCAGCCTTAGGCATCAGGACAGGAAAAAGATTTACAGAAGCATACTAGGACTCCTAGTACATTCTGCATTTAGCTGGGAATTCATATTTGGATCTTTAATTTCCAAAACCACCCTTTCAACCCAAATCATTCTATGATTCATTTTGTAAGGAGAACAAAATCTCACTTCCCTCACCACTGCTCTCAGCCCAACACTGCACTATGAATCCCAGAACAGCACTTTACCCAAAGAAACAGAGGTTCCTAGAAAAAAAGAATTGGTGAACTGGGATGATAGCAGAAGTCTTAAATGGTACTTATCCATCACAAACTCACTTTAACAAGAACTTGGAGAAACTTAGGGAGTCTCTCAAATAGCATAAAGATCAATCTGATCATAATAGGAGGTCATAATAGAGGTCATAATAGGATCTATCTTTTGCAGATAGTACAGATGTCATTTATTTGCAGGCGGTAGGGGACAGGAATAGAGTTGCAAAAAGCTCTGCTACTGAATGGTGAGCACAATGGATGCTTAACACCAAAAAAAAAATCCACAAAGAAATTCAAGATGAATCAGCCTCTCTCCTTAGATCCTGATAGGTTTTGCCTATATGTCATCTGAAAATAGATTAACACTACAGAATCACTAA
The DNA here is from genome assembly GCF_027791375.1 of Indicator indicator. Lineage (NCBI taxonomy): Eukaryota > Metazoa > Chordata > Aves > Piciformes > Indicatoridae > Indicator > Indicator indicator. The sequence goes on from NC_072030.1 coordinate 6,945,097, forward strand.
TGTTGGCCCAAATGTCACATTTAAGTCAGTTTCCAATTATTATCTTACCCATTTGTATTCATTTGCCCTTAATGGAAGCACTGTTAGAACACTATAAAAAATTCTGCTGTGGTCACATACATTTCAAAGTCTTGACAGGCCAGACAGCTGCAGAAGCCCTATAAATATTTCAGATGACCTTAATTTTTTTGACCAACAGATATTGTTGTAATCATAAAAATAATAGATGGAGGCACAGAAGAAGGGATCAGGGTATATTCCAAGCAAACTAAGCTTGTGTGGATCTCCTCCAACTGTTATATTCAAGTCACAATTCACTTCCATGTACAGTCCATATCCTTAAAGCATTTCTGTACTTTTTGGGGTTTTGTTTGGTTGTTGGGTTTTTTTGGCTTTATTGTAGACAACCCAAGAAAGTTCAGGACAATGCTACTGCTTATCTCTGGAGGAACAATGGAAATACTGCTACATGTCAAAATAAACGCAGCACACCTGGTAACAGACATTGCATCTCATGAATACACCGTGAATTTTGGCTGCACTAGGGATTTTTGACAGCATCAGGAACACCAAACCAGACGCCAAATCATTAAAAATTACAAACCAAAACAAACCTGTGATAAATTGGAGTTGTATTTCATAAGTTATGAGCAAAATCTGAACATAGTTTCTCTCTAAGTCTGCAAGTAACCAATTCCTGTATTGTATTTTGTATGTCTCAATACTAAACTAGTGGAAAACCAAAAACAGTCTTACCCAAGTTGGTTATTTAAATATATTCCTGTGCTACTATACAGAGGAAACATCAACTATAAAATAACCAACACAGATAAATTAAAATATTTGTATTTTTTCATTTTAATAGAGCAACTCACACTCACTCACTTGCTCCTGAAAGACTGCTTAGTGAAGGAACTCTCCAGTGTACATTCCTTTTGCAGGCATCCTTGAAGAAAAATGCCCTAAGTTTGCTAGGCTAAGAAGGCAGCTACTAGCCTTTTTTTAAAACTCCAATTTTTTTTCAGATTAAACATTTTAAATGGTGCTGGACAAGAAGTCCTATGAACAAGAAGCTTATATCTTGTATCTCACTGTATCCTGGATCATACTGAGGCCCTAACCAGCAAGAGGAAGGATAACTATCTAAATGGCCATCACCACTTCCTCAGAGATCTCCCACAATGACGTTTGCTTGCAGGTCACAGCTGAGAGCACACCATGGACTAATAATTTAGTTCTCAGTGCAAGTTCTTAGAATATCATTAAAGGCATCCCTGACACTGAGCCTTTAAAGCACCTTATCTTGCTTTAATGCTCTTTAGAAAATAATTTAATAGGACTAATACATTCACATGAGGTTTACATAAATAGTTCAAGAATTCCCGCACTATGCTCCACTTTTTTTTTCTTTTTTTTGGAAAGTACTGACCAGATACAAACCAGATTCTGTCCCCACTACTAAATATCTCTGTGTATCACAACTTGTCTCAGCACTTCCTTATGACCCAGCCACCAACAAGTGTCTGTGGCCTATACCCCCATCAACACAGCAGGCACTGTCAGAGCAGGGATTATCACTCCATGTTATGCTTTGAGTGGCAGGAGTTGGAACATTCAAGATCATCTCTTGAATGTTTTTTTGTGGTAGTTGCTGGATGCAATTCCACTAACGACATGTTAATTTGCAGGACTGTATCACCCTTGACAAGTCTTTCCTATTTAAAAAAAAAAAAAAAAAAAAAGCAGCCATGGGGTTCCTCAGTTCTTAGCTCCAAGCTTTTCAATAATGCAACAGTTCTAAATTAAATGATTGGCAATGAACAAATATTCTTTCCACATGTATTGTACTCTTCAACACACCACTGACAGTTTTAAAAACTCATGCATTAAAATCATTGTCTAGCTATGTATTTAAAACAATTAAGTCATCATTAATTCTGTAAATGCCATAATAGGCTTTTAGGAAATACAAAAGAATCCTTTCCCACGACATACATTGATATGGTATTTGTCTAACTAGGTGATCTGCTTATTATGCAGTAACATAGTGCTTTCTTAAAATAGGTGGCAACAAAGTGCACAAAGGAGCAAAGTCACCCTATGTAATTAATTTGGCAACCTACGTTTTGAAATTCTGATGTGCCAAGCTGACTGAAAACATGAGTGCCACCACAGGACCTCCCCATCCACTTTCTACCAAAGAGTTAATCTTCCACACTTTATATCCTACCTCAAACAAGAATAACTGTAGCAAGAAGCAAGCTCTTACAGTAGCCTTAGTAAGACCATGCTACTTCTTCAGAACAGTAAAAAAGCCATGCAAATGGAGATGAATGGAGCACAAGCCACCGAGGTAATTAAAAATGTATTTTCCATCTCCTAGTAATTGAATTGTGTACAAGCTGCAAGTTAATGAGGTCATCTACCCTCGAGCACTGACAGGAAAGCAGGAATAATTATCTTTCAATTTTTTCTTATGTAGCAATTAATTTTAACCATTCGCCTACAGTCCACTCCCACTTCCCTCATTCCAGTCAGTCAAAGTCACAGCTAAGCCGAATTGACAAGCAATTGATATGGCAGCGGCACGGAGCCGCCGAGGCGGGCAAGGTAATCAAGGGGCTGCAGCTGTTGAGGGCTAAGCGCTTCCAGGTGAATGTCACCTGAGATTTTGCATTCTGCCACTCGGAGGACTTGGGACACACAGTAGTGCCTGACAGCACATCTGGTGCCAGGTGGGCAGGGAGGGGACCTTGCCGATTCAGGAAGGGAACAGAAGGATAGGCAAGGATTGATGAATGGACAAGACTTGAAACAAAAATGTCTTTTTTTTTTATTATTTTTTTTTTAGGGCTCATCTACTATCATTGAATATTGCATAATCCATTTGGGAGCTGTAAGAAAAAAGTGTCATGCCTTGGTTTTTAATTCAAAAACACAAAGACTGATTAGATTGAAACCCTTACGATGTGTCCTGTAACTATCTGACAAGGACTTACAGCAACTATACACTTAAAAGGAACTAAACATATGCCAAATCAAATCTGTGATAGTGGGACACAAAGAACAGTTTGGCACTTTGACCTTTGGACCGAGGCCTTGCAAACACTGTGCAGATGCCCACAGAGCATATAATTGGGCTGGCAGTCTCTGTGGTTCTCCCTTTGACCTGCATCATCTTTCAACAGCTAAAATGAGCAGCTCTCCTCGTGAAAAAAGCAGGCAGCTAGGAGTCCTTCAACAATGACAATGCCACCAGTGTAACAAATGTACTTAACTCAAACATTTCACTAAAGAGGTTAAGATCAAAAGGGAGGAGGCCTAAGTGTTTGGTTATTAATACAACTCCTACATCTCCTCCCTCAGTTAAGAGTACAAATGTTATTGGCACATTGCATACTAGATGGAGCACACAGGGATGGCCATATGAATCAATACCACAATGACAGCTTGTCCCCGTATGTCAGTGTATGTCAACTTGTCCCAGTTGCCCTCAAGCTAAATTTCTTCTACTTTTTTTTTTCGGCTAGCATTTTTAGGAGGAAGCCCTTTCCCATCATCTCTTACCTTGATGAATTATGACAATGATTGTGTCTTACCTGGCAGAGCAGAATAGCAAGCCTGCCTGCCAGGTAGAAGTCCTTCAAAATTGCAAGATGCATTGAAAAAAAAAATTAAAATAAAAAAATTCTCATATGCACTACTATCACTGGAGAGAAACAGTCATGAAAACGGTAGAAATTATTCTGTATCGCTGGTAGTATAAACAGAGAAGAAATCTCAGACTGTTTTCTTGGACTCCCAAGTTCACAATCCAGATGCTTCCTCCTTTTACTATTCAATTCAAGGGAGGATTTTTTTTGAAGTTGATTCTATGAATTTCAAAAGTTTCCAACAAATATAATTCCTTTTAGATGGGCATAATTTTCAAAGCAAAGCTCTGAGGAAAAGGTAGCCCTGGTGCCTTACTTCATTAGAAATGCAGATAATGATTATTGTGTAGGTGATGGTTAGCAGGCAATACCTGGAAAAACAGTACATATAAAGGTCACCTCAGCTTCACTGTAAAAATCAGCATCAGGAATGAAATCAAATGCCAACATGTGGAGACTGGAGGGAAAAGGACTCATCACTTTCATTTGAGCACATAAAGAAAATAACAACACATGACAGTGCAGTAATATGGTAATAGTTGTAATATCTATACATTTATTTTATCACCTAATGTTCTTTGTACTTTGCAATGGAGTCTTCTACTTTTCCTCCCATTGAGAGGTGAGAAATTTCAGAAACTGATTCAGTTTCTAGTCTCTAAGAAATCAGAAATTAAATCAAGGGCACTGACTCCCATTTAGTCAACCAGAAATTAATATTATTGGGTAGTCACAGAACAAAACCCAAAATTTTTGCTCAGGATTGGAACAACAAAAAACCCCAGAAAAAAACTAAACAAAAATTAATCTTCCTCCACAAGGCCCAGTAGCTTAACTAACTGCAGCTAAGTGCAAACCTGAGACAGTTGTGAACACTGGTGACAAGTCCAGATGTGAAGTAATCAGTTACAGTGTTACAGAGAAAAGCACATCCATAAAGCTAGTATTCATCACTCATAATTAAATTCATCTGAAAACACTACATACATGGACATGATGGAAAGACATGAATTGTACTACAAAGACAAAATCATTCTCAGTGGTTAGTTAAATGTTGTCAGTCAATCCTAACCATTTCACAGCCAGCTTTCGCTCTGTAATAGCAGATTAAACTTGGCAGACTTGATGGGGCGTAATAAACTTCATGTAGCTACCACTCCTCCTCTTTTTTTGCAAAGCTGGGGCATGTTCATCCCTTTAGGTTTACTCCAGAAAGCCTGGATAAAACAAGAATATCAGTTTCCATGTTCTCTGGAGGTTCTCCTGCTCTCATTAAATGGGAAAGTTCACATACAAGAATAAACTGAGGAAGCTGCTTCATCCTCTCTCCTGGTGCTGAAGTGCAAGAGGATACAGGAATGAAATGCATGCTCAAACAGTGCCAGTCATCAAAGATAAGGCTTAAATAAAAGGTTACCATTATACAGTTTCTCTTCTGAGTACATACAATGTTCTGCTGCATCAGATATAAGGTCAATCCTGGGGGGGGGGGGGGGAAATGGTATTCGATAAGAGCAAACTTGGTCATTTTCTGTGGTTTGCTTTCCTTGCATCTCCCAGCATCCAAAATTGTTATTTCAGTATATTTCTAGGGCACATCCCTGCTTAATCCTTAATCTGTTGTCCATCAATTTGTCTACTCTGTCTTTGAATATAAAGATACTGTGTCACTGCAACTTTTTTTGGCAATTGATTTTAGAGTTTTAGTATCCACTGTGTTAATACTTCACTTTCTTGTCTTCTGATTTTCAAAAGTTCTTGTATTATGACAACAAAATGTCCTGTAACCTGATCTCCTGTCACAAACTGATCCCAGCAGCAAGAACAGGAGGTGGTTACTCCTGAAGCTCATTGTAAATCATAGGACTTAAGAAAGGAAAGGAGGAGGGAAAAATAAAAATAAAAATATCTTGAAGTTAGAAGTAAAAATTTTGCACAAATTGTAAAAATCTTTTTACAGAAATCTATGGTACTATTTCCTTATTTTCAAATACTTTACCTTAAATACCCCTGATTTAGTACATACTGTCCCAGTAATGATAAGCCAAATTGAGTTATTTGACATGGAAATGACAAGACAAATTAAAATAAAATGTAGGTGTTTAGAATAGCCTCCAATGAACAGCAGGTAAATTGTGATGACAGAAAAAACTGACGAATTGTTGGGGTTTTTTTAACTACTTGGCACTCACAAATTTTGTTCCACAGATTAGTGTCAGACGTATTTATATATTTCCACATTAAAAGGTTTTGGGGATGTTTCTCTTTTTTGTTACAATTTTTTGGTATTTACACATCATAACATTTGTGGGAATTTTATGTTGAGATTGGAATTAACCCTCTTTTCCTTTTCTGTCATTCCTGCAGTGCAGACCTGGGGAAAATTAACATCAGACTCTATAGCAGAAAGTATGTTACTCAGCTACCAAAAAATGTCTGTGATTGGGAGAATTCATCAGCAAATGAAACTCAGAAAGAGCAGGTTAAACACTTCTCTCTCAAAATCAGAAACCTAAAGCTTGGATACCATTCCAAAATAAACCACAGCCAGAGCACAAATTGAGAAATTACATAAAATGCTTAAGTCTAGAAAAGCAGACTGAGAAATGTAATTGTTTTTCTTAACACTGAAAAGCCTCAGGCACACAAATTGAATTGAGCCTGGAAGCGTCTAAAATAAGACTGGATGAGGCACTTAGTGCCATGGTTTAATTGGTGTTGGGTGATAGGTTGGACTTGAAGGTCTTTTCCAACCTGGTTAATTCTGTGAAAACTCTGCTTGGATGCTGAACTATAAAGGCATTTATGCTCCCACTATATGGCAAGCAAGGTACTGTCACAGACACACGGGATCAATTACACCTTGATACAATTTTGTTTAAATCAACATATTCTTTTCAATAGTGATCCACACAGAAGAGCTGATAGTCTTTAATCCAATAGAAAGTCTGGAGGCAACAGCAACCATCCGAAACACCAATGTTAGACAAATCCAAATTTCTAATTTGTGCTTAGATTTGATAACCAAATTGCCCGTTTGAGAAGTAGACTTTTGATGCATTCATCCCAGGCTTTCGTTAAGTGCAATTCATTTTGGTCTAGTATAAGTTTTACAGTGTGAATTGAGAACAACATCCCAGTTTGTTTGCCTATACTGAACTCCTTACTGGACCTTTTTTTTTTTTCTATTACAGTAAAAACACTAAAAGAAGCAACCTGGCAGAGCCTAGTCCATCCATTGCCTTCTGTTAAGTAATAGTTAAGAGCATACCTAAACTGTGCCAATCTGCAAAAGACTATGGTCCCACTCCAGAGGCATGTCCAACACAATATGAAGTTCAGCTCTGAGTTTTCCATTTATAGTATTTAATTCCTGATATAATCAATGCTAAAGTTAAATCCTGCCCAAACATATTTTTCTTTTGTAAAGTCTCAGACACATCAACATAATTACTTGCTAGACTAATACATCTCCTGTAAGTACTTACAGATTATAACATTTTCTAATGCTAAAACAGCTTATTACATAAACTTGCACTCATGAAAGATTTTAGGCTTTACCATTAAATACTTCTGAGAGAGCAAAGCAGCAGACACAAGCAGCTGGTTTGCTCTCTCTGCACATTTTCATTTCTCCATAGAACTTTCTTGAAGTGAAAGTCACAAATCATCACAGTAGTGACTCTTCTGAGAGAAACACAGACCTGTGATGGGCTTGTCAACTGCTCCACTAGATCTGCCAGGACGTTGCAACACATGTTAAAAAAGAGTGGGTTTGGGGTTTTGAGGTTTTTTTTGTTTGTTTTTTTGTTTGTTTTAGTCCTGGACTAAATAAAAATTAAAGATATCGTCTATTCAGCTTACTCTTAACCACCTCCAGTCACTGAAATATTCTACACTTTAAAGTCTAAGATATAACGTCTAAGTTTTAAAGTCTACACTCTCACCTTCCTCTAGTAGTGGTGGCTGCATGTCACTGAAAGTGCATCTAGAGAAGAACAACACTGACAAAGTTTGCTAGCTGTGGTGCTAGAGCATTCTACCTGCATAACTGAAGCTCTCCTCCTGCTCTCTGTATCCACAAAAATCACCATGCCTTCAGAAAGATCCTGATCACCTCTTCATAATTCATGAAGCCTACTCTACGCCTGCTCTGACAGTCAATCTTACACCTTTTTCACCTAGAAGACATACACTGTGAATTAAACTGTTTTGTTGTGGGGGTTTGTTTTTTTGTTCTTTTTTTTTCCCCTTCCAATAAAATAGAAAAAGAAATCAAAACTAATCTTCTCTTATGTCCTTCCCTTCCCCCCCCAGTTTATGTGGCACAGACCAGCTCACAATAATCAAACCAGAGCCATTTAGTGTATAGTCTAGTCTTGCTGTGACTAATAAGATGATTGGTTGTATAGCTCCTTTATGGTTGTTCATTATATCACCCTTACATAAAGTAATTTAATTTCAGTGGGATAATTAGGGTATTTCTAATCTAACTGATAGTCTGAATGAAATGAGATTCTCAGAGGGAGATTTGTGTACCAGGAGATTGGTGACCTTCGACCCCAATTTTCACACAATGTATTAAGCTGACAGCCTTACTTCCAAGCCCTGCTGCATTGGCTCTTCACCACTTGTGCAGAACTATGTGCCACAGACAGCGACACTGGATGAGATTCTCCTGCCCCAAATCCCATCGTTAAAGGAAACTATTATCTTATTTGAATTTCACAAAAATCATCCAGGCCACCATTCACTAGATGGAAAAGCAGCACTACAATTAATCTGCCATGGAAAGCACGCAACTACATTCCTGATTTTAGGCTGTATCTTACAAGGCAACATCAAGAATATACAACATTCACTTCATCAACACCTACACTTTTATAAGTATTCAAAGGAAAAACTTCCCCCCCCCCCCTCCTAGTTTTCTGGAAACATAAGCAAAGTTGAAAACAGCATATTCTGTATCACTGACAAACTGTATCAATGATATATTGTATTTATGAACCAAACCAGTAGGTTTCTCTGCCTTTAGCTGTAACCCGTTGCTGTCAAGAAGACCAGATTGCCTGGCTGCTTAAGAGAAAAAGTCCTCCATTTCTTCACTGACACACACCAGCACATTTCTTTCTGTTTCTTTCTGTTCTCTGAAGCTGACCTAGTCCTTTCTCACTTCCACTGTCCAGCCCTCTGAAAGTAACAAGAGCCTTTTTCCTTCAGGTAGGTGTGGATTGAATCTGGCTTCAGTAGCCTAAGCCATCATCCTGCTCGCAGTATCGTCCCTGCGGTTGCACATTCCTCTGTTGATCCTTGGCTTCACAAAGGATGATACCCTTAAATACTTGAAGCCTTCATCCACACACCTTGGAAATTACTTCCTTGTGGTTAGTGAACACCTTCAGCCTCAACAGCTTAGCCTTTAATCCTAAGAGCTAACAGGAGTAAAAAAGGCCTAATGAACTGAGGAAAACACTTTGCTCTGTCCTATAATTTATTTGTCATGTTCCAGTATTTGATTAAAGACAGCAAATCATTTATATGAGCTTTCTTTGTCCCAGACTAGCATAAAGAGCCCAAGTGAGGGACTGAAGACATTGTTCACAGTTTTTCTTTTCCAGACTCAATGAAATCCTGTGTACAGTGAAGTCAGAGTCCCCACTAACTTCAAAAGCATTACAATTTCAGCTAGAGTTCTCCAGTTACACACAAATAATCAATATATGGTGTATTCAATCTTTATTTCCCTCAGTCTCTCACCTTATCATTATTCAGTAATGGTCACTTGTATTTTGTGGGTTTGGTGGTGGGTGGCTTTTTTTTTTCCCCAATCAACATTTGCACTTGCAGCTATGTCAAGCCACTTCCTTGGGACTTTGTCATTAGCAAGTCACTAACCTGGAATATGTCAATGGCCCATTTACAGAAGCAGCAGTCTTCTCAGGGCCTGTTTAGGAGACTCTGGAGTCCATGGCTTGTTGTCCTGATGAAAAGAATCATAGAATCAAGAAGGCTGGAAGAGACCTCAAAGATCATCGAGTCAAATCCCCTACAAGATACTAAAGATGACAAAGGGACAGTTTCTACTTTTTGTCTATCACAAAGTTCATTTTAAGAACATTTTCAGAAATAAAATAATGTCAATCAAAAATTGTTTAAACATAATATGTGTTTTATAGTGTCTTCATTGGATGGTTATGCAAACATACTCTTCTTGGTCAAAGGAAACAAATTAGCTCCTTGGGATGCTTATAGATAATTTTGCATTAAGGGGTTCATCAAAAAACATATTTAGGATTAAGAATACTTCCTACAATGAATCTACTATACATTAAATCATGAAAGCTTAGAAGGGCAAATCAAAAGCAAAGCTTCATTATTATATAAGCGCATTTAAGAGAACTGACAATGGATAGTAGTGGATTTTGCTCCATTTCTGCGTCTGCCAGCAAGTCAACACAACTCAATATATACTTAATTTGAGCATTTAATGCTAAAATACACAACATGGAAATTGAATCCATAGTCAGATGCAGATCTGCTGATTAGCATGGCCTCATCATTTTGCATGCACAATGCCAGCCAAGACAGCCTTTCAGCACAACTATGCTGCCTCAGTCTGCTTCTCTTCTGAATCCTTTCAACTCTGCAAGCACTTAATTTCTTACACTTTTAAGAGAAATTAAAAGATTGTGCAACTCTATGGTGACCTGAATGTCAGTGATTTTGCTAGGAAGTTAAGAGGAAAGTAGGAGACCCCCATGCCACAGTCCACTTCTATTCAATTATGAAGACGAGCCTTCTACTCAGCTGAACCATGTTTTATGTACAAGCCAGGCTAGAGATACACGAACAAACTGAGGTGGAAAAGGGGGAAAAACCCAGCTGTTTAAACATCTGGCCAATCAAGAACATTTTGAAAACTGGCTACTCTACTGACCCTGTACACAAGTTTAAAAAAAACCTCCTTTCATCATTGAGCCTCTATAATAGCTGAAGGTACTCAACAGCTCCCAAATGATGGTTCATTGCCTCACTGGAGCTTGCCCTTTATCTCTGAAGAGGGGCACAAAGTATTTTAACTAAATAGCAGAAAATTATCCTTCCTGTATAACTAGTAAGCTATGTGCTGATATCAAACTCAGCAAAAGCACACACAAAAAACATCCCCTCTCCTCATAAAAAAAAAAAAAAATCTTTATTCTTACTACAGTTAAAAGAGTGACAAATTGCCTCAGTACAGAGAATGTCAGGGAAAGAGAAGACACATCTACTTTCACACATTTCAGCAACATTCAAACCATGCCAGCATTAACAATGATATACTTCAATCACAAGAAGTCTCACTAAAGCTCCATTTTAAAAAGCCACAACTGCTATGAAGACATGATTATAAAATTGCTTTATTTCTTACCCATTATATTACTGCCACCAAATAAAATACTTCAATTAAAACAATCCAGACTGTTCAAAAGTCAAGTAGCATCACTGTCAGCACTGCTTGGAGGTGGGAGACAGACAAACAAAAAGAAAAAAAAAATAATCAGAATTTTAAGCAAAAATAACCCTTTCTTAAATTTTATGAAGCAATTAGTCTACTAAAATTTTTACTTTCATATTCTATGGGTTTTTTTATTATTAATTAGATGCAGAGTTAGTGTTGGCCTTCAAAGCCACACAACATTAAAGTACTCTGTAAAATGACTGCAATTGTTAGGTCTCCAAAGAAAATTATAAATCATACCATTGGTGGTGTGATTTGTTCAGTGTTTAAAACCCTCAACACCCTCCAAGAAGAGGTTACCTATACAGATGTGTTAAATAAAAAAATCATTAACTACATAAACTTTGCATCACATTTCAGTGCAACCCATGTAACTAAATTAAGAGTAATTCTCCAGCACTGCAATGAAAACACACCATTTAGACAAATCTACAGTCCACTACAAAATTTATACATCCTTCATGCTATATGCTAGGGTTTGGGGTTTCTTTCCTGGGCACAGTAATTGCTTACCTTGTTTCATCCATTTCTATTGTCTCCATCGATTACTGGAATCACATTTCTAGGGTAAACAAGGTGAAAAAAAAAAACAAAAAAAACTTCTTTCCCACTGTCCCACTTTGTCAGGAAGGTTGGAAAGCAGAGTAGGCCTCCCAATAAGTTTCCTAATCCAGATAAGCAGGGCTAAGATATCTGACAGCTGTTTCACGCTCTTCATCATCATCTGAAACAATCAGTACGCATTAGAGAGTACTTTTCCCTTTACAAAGGTGATAATTAGATAACAAGCTGAGATTAAAGTAATTACAGTTAGACAGCTGGCAAGGCAGCACAGTCATGTTGAAATATTGTTGATACTTCAGCATCTGGTTCTAATAACAGCACAGGCTAAAAGATTTTACATTAATTACAGCACATAATTTAATATAAACATATTTAATTACAATTGATGAGCGATAAACTGTTCAAGAATGACTTAACCCCTTACACATGTCAAAATGATTGGAACTTCATATATATTTTTTCACTTTAGGAGCAAGCCACAGTCGGTATGAAAGGTTAGGAATCTCCATTTTTAAGAAAAGGCTCTAACTGGAAAGATGAATTATTGATATGCTATTCAAATCTACTTCAAAAACATGTTAAAACTGACAGCATACTACAGAATTCAGGACCAGCTCCAGTAAGACATTTCAGCAGAGATGCAGCTAAGCCCAAAATTGCTTTCTCATAAATTCCATTGCAATTGCCACCCAACCCTGAAGCATCTACAGCTTCCTGGTGCCTCTGTAATTTTCCCAAAGATGCTCCCAGTTACTCTGATCTTATCAAAGCTGGTCAAAACAGAACCTCTGCTCCTTCCTAAACCACCTCGAATTGGGATACAAAGGCCTGCTCCATGAGTGCAAGGGATGTAAGAGATCTCCAGTGTATATGAAACAGTCATTGACTGTATGATTCCAGTCTTGGGAGAGTATTTGGCAAGTCCTCAACACTATTGGCCCTAATCACTAGCTTTCTGCACCACACTCACTCTTGTACCCCTCTCTGATTCTGTCAACATTTTAATTTCTTGTATGTACCCAATAAAAACTATTTGGGATAGGGAAGGTCCCAACAAGATTATACATCTTTTAAAAAAAAAAAAAAAAAATCACAGCAGTGTCAAAGAATGGTAGAAATGAAGCAAGATACATCACCTGACAAAATGCAGGAAACAAAGCCTGATTTCCTGGGAACACATTTCACTCATCAATAGCGTAAGGAGTCCAGTACTTGCTTCCTCTCCCTATGTTCCTTGTTTGCAATCTGTCTGTGAGAAGGAACACTCCTTTCTCCTCTTCTCCCCAGCCCCCCAGAGCAGAAGCATGGCTCTATCTTACTCTGCTACTCTTAGTTTCTTGTCATGTGAATTTCCACGAAGTGTTAAACCTGGAAGGCTAAAACCACTTAGTTATCTTGTTGGAGTTACAGCCCCGCCAGTCCTTTTTGCTGAGATTCTTCTTTCTTGTTCTTTCAACTCTTCTGAACTACAAACAGTCTAAACTAAAAATCAAACTCTACTTGTGACATGTGGATGAAGGCTGAACTTCTGCCATTACCACTAGTGTCCTTAGTGCACAAGGAGGAGCAATGTATGTTACTCTCTCAAATGCACTAGCCATTTCCCTGACAACTGATAATTTGTACATAGCTGCACAGCTAGCTTCTCTCAGCAAGACCACAGAGGGTATATCTTTAGCCTGAAGTGACTGATGCAGATTATACATAAACTTCCCTCAAATGTTCTGTTGACCTCAGAAAATTATGTAATCCCACTGCTCTTCATAGTGTTCTCTGTAGCAAGGAGAAACTGACATGCTGAAGAAGAGAAAGGGTCTCAGGATAGATGCATTATTCCATTTCAGAAATGCCTCTCATTACATAGAGCCATTGTGACCTCACCCTTAACCTCACAATAGCCAAAGAAAGATGCTGAAATACAGAGCTAAGTTACTACAAACTTCAGTTTGAGAAGGGAGATAGATGTTAACCAGGGCAGGAGGAGGAAGGAGAGATGGCGGTGAGGGAAGAGAAAAAGACAGCTTCATCTCTTTCATCACTAGCCATTATTCTCTTATGCAACAAGCCACAGGTTATGTTTTCAGAAGAGCTTCAGGTCAAGAGAACCTCATTTCCACTCCGTATTTTAAGGCTTAGAATTCACTGACTCAAAAGAAGTAGTTAAAAGCCTGTTTACAGGTCAAGAACAGTCACATTACCTCCTCTTAGACAACCCAGTAGTTTCAGGGCAGGAGAGCCTCTGAGGAGACAAGTATCTGTACATATTTTTAATTGTTCTGTCCAGAGTCACTGAGGTGCTTCAGCACACTTGGCTTTCTAAACACAAAAATATACAAGGATATCAGGTGTGCACTGGTATTTTGTGGTAGATCATCATATTTTAGTAAAGGATGATGCATGAAACAACAAAAAAGTGAAAGGAGGAAAGAACTGCTTACATTGCATCCAATGCAGAAATCCTAATGGGGGACATCACACCTTCAGAATTCATTTCATGGTACACTGGCATGGGAGCAAGACAAGATGAAAAGTTTCTCTACATGCTTGTTCCCACATGTGCAGAGCTGTCCTTCCTTAAAATGCTGTTAATACAACTGCCTGTGGGATCACAGTATAAGCCCACCACTGAAAAATTCAGATTAGGGAAGGGGAAAAAAGAGAGAAGAGAGAGAGGTTTTGGATTATTCTGGTTTATTGGTGATCATGGTCTCCTTTGCCACACAGGTGCTAGTCAAAAGCAAAAGAAAAAGAGCAAAGAGTGAACCACCTCTGCCAAAGCAGCAATTTATGGATGGACCACTTCAGTCTGCCTGTAGATTCAATTCCCTGCTTCAGCATTCTTCAAACACTGTCAGTGAAGTGTGACCTAACACAGAAGTGTAAGACAGATAAAACAATATCATTTTTGAAATCACTCATGTAAATACATACACTAATCCCCACGGAGACCCACACATATCTGATCAGATAATGGTTGGTTGTAGTATCAAAGTAACTATAGTAAGATACCAAGAACATTCACAGTCACATGGTTTTAGGGTCATGCCTCTAATACTAGCTGGCATGGAAAAGATTTTGTACTCCTGTCTTCTCACTCCCCATACACATATCACCTTCATTCTAGCACCATTCATTCCTGCTCTCATTCTGGTTGAGGAGAGACTATGTTTGTCTTGCCACCCACTAATTCTCACAGCTCATGTGCTTAACTTTTTTTTCTATAGTCATATTTTAGGCATCATATACACAGAAGAAAGAAGCCCAAGGATCCAAACATTCAACCACACATTTTCTCTTCCATATTCAGCTTTTTTGCTTCCCTAATCTACTCATGCCTTTCTAGTTTTGGTTTGGGCTCTTCACTTACTGCTATATTGCATTTAACCTCTTGATTACAGACGCTATAGGCATATAGGGCAAACCAGTGTCCCAATTTCTTTCTCCTCCTCCTCTATTCTAAACAGAAAACCTCAACCAAACAAAGAAAAAAAAAAAAAAAGAAACCTGACAACCACATCTGGTCCACAAGGCACTCCAGATGCAATGCCTACTGGCCATGCTGCAATTGTTCTGTGCGACTGCTCATGCCTCTTTAGAGCTGACATGCTTCAGGGCAGAAATTCCTGTGTTTGGCATATCTACCTTTTGTGTATCACACTGTACAGTTGGAGGTGAACACAGGGCACACAGTTTGATGCAGATTCAGAAAAAAGAACTCATACAAATCAGGTCATCAATATAGATATAAATTAAAGCTCAGGCTCTAAAAGCTTCTTCATCTGCACTAGAGAGACTTCAGAAAGTTCAACTCTATCTATTCACTAAATCTAACACAAAGGAGAGGCAAGTGGTTATTTATAAATTTTGAAGGGAGAGGAGTTGATATACAAGTCTAGACACAAATGCCCCTAAGTTTTGGAGACATTCAATTCTCAATGACTCCAGGTACCTTGCATTCCATGATAACTGCAGTGCACATCATTTCCTCACTGGGAGCTGTTTCTCTTTTATATAGAATACACAAATAATCAAGTCCATCTGCAAGGACAGAACCTTCATTTCATTCTTAACGATTTAGAATAGATTAAGACTCCAGGTGGGATTTTAAAAGAGGCAATATTTTTAAATTAGCATATTTGCTATAACCATTTTGAAGCAATTTACATCCATCAATTCTTCTTGCAGGTTACATATATGTTAATGTCCACCCATGTGGACACATCACTGTACTAAAGAAAGAAAAACTGTATGTGTCTGAAGAGTAGTAGGCACTTTTGATAGACATGTGCTGCAAGGGCAATGGAGCTACTTAATAGAAAGCAGCTAAAAAGAGTTGAGCTGGAAGAAGCTGTTGGACTGCAGCGCTGCATGTTAGCACAGTTTGATCTTTTTCATTCCATTAGAGGAGAAAAAAAAAAAGAAAAAGGAAATAAACAACTTGCTATGCGGCCAGCTTTGCTTTTTATCCTCCTGAGAGAATTATGTTTGATTTCCAAAACCAGAAATTCATCCAGAAAACAAGTTTCAAGAAGTTCCAAACACACATTTGTTTTGATAAATTTATTCACAAGATGAAAAAGTACATTTTTAATCTTTTTAATTTAATGAAAAAGTATTCATCTTTTTGATAGGTGATAATTAACCATAATTCTGTCAAACAGAAAAGAAAGATGTAGCAGCATTTAACTGAGCATTGTGTTAATCACACAGCAGTGACTCAAAAGAGTGAGGATTCTTATATGAGGTGTTCCTTTTGCCAAGGAAAATACAGGTAATTCATGATCACATAAATGAACCTGTACTTCAGTTTTGCCCAAACTATTTTGGTTACATTTCAAAGACATAGCATCTGATCAGCTGTCATGGTATTTAAATCATTTAGTTATGCTGAATATTAAGGATTAGAAACTTCTCAGCATGCACAGTTGTAGGGACTTGGGAGTAATCCCCCCAGATATCCCATGCTTTAAGTTATATAAAAATATATATTGTTAAATATTTATCTTGGCAACTGATAGCAGCACAGACCTACTGAGCTGATACATTAGAATCGGAGTCAGGAGAAACAGCAAAGAGGAGAAGACTTTCTCCAAAGCACTCAGGATGGTACCAGAGTGAGGAGTAGCTAAGACACCTACAGCCCCTCCCAGTAGGAAAATTCCAGCCAAAACTTCCACTAACCAGCTGAGTGCAAGGGTAAGATCACCAACCATAATGGTTTGGATCAGAAGAGACCTCCAAAGGTCATCCAGTCCAACCCCCCTGCAGTCAGCAAGGACATTCTCCACTAGATCAGGTTGCTCAGAGCCTTGTTGAGCCTGACCTCAATTACCTCCAGGGATGGACCCTTAACTACCACCCTGGGCATCCTATTGCAGTGTCCCAGCACCCTTGTTGCTACCATTCAGTCTAAATCTCCTATTCTCTACTTTCAAACCATTGTCCCTTGTAAAATCACTACAGGCCTGTGTAAACAGTGCCTCTCCAGCCTTCTTGTAGGTACTGGAAGGACACTATTGGGTCTCCCCAGAGCCTTCACTTCTCCAGGCTGAGCAACTCCAGCTCCCTCAGCCTGTCCTCAGAGGAGAGGTGTTCCAGATCCCTGACCATTTTCATGTCCCTCTTCTGGACCCACTCCATCAGGTCCACGTCCTTCCTGTGCTGAGCGCTCCAGAGCTGGACACAGTACTCCAGGTAAGGTCTTACCAGAGCACAAAACATCATCTAGAACCTTTGGCATATAATTTTTTTTTATTTAAATGTATGAAAATGAGAAAATGCATGGATTAAAATATACTATTTTAAGCAGTGTGAAGAACAATAAAATTTAGGCACAAAGATATTGAATGTTCTCAGTTGCATATTTCTACATTTTGAGGATTTGTTTTTAAAATGGATTTTCCTCCTTTTCTCCAAGCACATGAATATGAACATTACATCCTTCTCCTAATGGAAGAACAGCTTTGAAGGATTTAGATATTGTACATAAATGTCTTTGAGTGGCTACACTGGCATGGCTGATCCTACAGAAATCTATAAATTATTTGACAGGCCTCTAAGAGTCCAATAATGGCTCCAGTTCAGCAGTTATATGATTAATATAACCAATACACCACTGGATTTCACTTCCATCCTATTTAGAGAAAATATACAAGCCAATATGACCCAGTTCAGTCTTGCTTGAAACCTCCAGAGAATTATGCATATATCTATGACATGAGAAAACTCATTTAAGAACAGATTAACATGCAAATCTGGTTTTAATTATTCACTTTACAGCATTTATATTTTTCCAAAAAAAAAAAAAAAAAGTTGGGCAAGACAGACTGTGCTTACAGAAAAGTTCCTGCATAGATGAGCTTGTACCAGCTACTGTAAGATTTTTCTCTTTTCTTAAACCAAACAATATATGAAAACCAGACAAAAAATGTGGCAGATGGATTTTTCCCTGAAGATAATGCCTCATTAAATAAAGGAAACAAGGGGGGGAAAAAAAAGGGAATTTGTACTAATGACCTGATTCTAAAAGTAGGACAGTGGTAGTTTGGCCTATCTAGACACAACTGTAATGACTTCAGCATCTTCAATATGTACATTGTCATCCAGTCAGTTGAAGGCAGTAGAAGAGCCCTGCACTAGGTAAGAAATGTTCATTCAATCCATTCATACGAGCAAAACAAATGAATACAAAGCTCTAAAAACAAAGTAAAAAAGGTGATTTCAAAGGAATCCAAATACAGACTCTCTGTCAGTCTGCATAAGACTCTGTTTTTCTAAGACAGTCTCCTCAGTCTATATGAGACCCTGAAGAAGTTACAATAAAAGTAAGGACCTTGGGGGCAAAAGGTTACAATACAGATAAAACTATAATCAACTGCATCAGTATGAACATAGTTTCAAAAGTATTTTTTTCCCCTCTGATATCTAATTGCAAAATATCTCATTTAAAAAAATAAGTAAGTAAATTTAGGGGGGGAACTCTTCTTCCCCAATCTGTTGCTACCACCACCTTATCCACATCTTCAGTCCTGAAGCTGGTTGGGGACTCCAAGGCATCCAAATCTGAGCTCTGCTTCAATCCAAAGCACACAGAAGATCAGGTCTCTAAGTGTGTGTACATATTTTTTTATGCACATATATAGACACACACACACTCCCCGTGTGTATATATGCATATGTGCATACACACATACATAGATGGCATATATACATTTGTCTATATGCTCATATGCACACAAAAACAGGTGTGAGACTATAGAGCAAATAAAATTTCCTGACAGGCTGAGGATGACAATGCTGCATACGTTCTATACATTCAATATATATTCAAACACTAGAAATCAAAAAGGAGCTCACTGTCTGCTGGAATATTTCATTGTCATTGAGATTATCATAGCAGAGAACAGTTTCCACCACCACCAGTGACAGTCCAGTTCTTGTTTTTTCAACCTCTTTGCTTCCTGGCCACTCAAGATAGTAGTGGCTTCACAGTGACTGCTTGGAACAGAACCAAGCACTGAGAAGAGAACCAGACTTCCTCTGTTGAGATGGCTTCACTGATTTGTACAAACACCATGAGTGTTGCTTCTGACCTTTTCACTCTCTGCCCCCAAAACTGACAGCACATGCACATCCTGAAAGTACTATTTGATTACTGAAGCTGCAGAGACTGACAAGATCCAAGAACTTCAGAATGGTAAATCTGACAGCATAATCACAGAACTGATGCCTGTCCCAAACCTTCTTCAGGATAGGAGACCTCTTTTGCACCTTCAAGAACACAATTAATGAAAAGACCCTATGTTATCTCAAATATAACCAAATACTGCTCCCCCAAGTCATGAAAATACAGTAACAACCAAGTTCTCACTAAAATTAATAACCCAGATTCCACATGATCAAGCACTAAGGAAAAAAAGATGACACATAGCTCTAGATAACCTTTGCCACATAGAAAGCTGTAACTAGCACACCGTAGTGCTTGCACGAGTAGCTCCAGACAGCAAGGTGATGCTGAATCAAAACAAGTCTAAGGTAAATGTGCTGAACAATTCAGAGCTACTACAGTTTTCTTGGCTGCCAGTGCATACACACAGCTGATTAATCCAGAGGATCAACCTTGCATGTTTCTGACAAACCAGAGGGTTCAAAATCAGAAACTGAGCCTTCAAGAATGAACAATGCCACACACACACACAAAATGAGAGTTCTGAAAAATGCCACTGCAGACACGCAAATGCACATACATATGAATTATTTATTTGGTTGGGTTTAAGTGGAAACACAGAGCTGTGAAATTAAGAACAGTTAAGAGCACAGGCAATTTCCAGAGATATGCCTGCATCTGGTCAAAATACATTTTTCCTAAGTCCTTGTTTGTCTTATTGACTGCGTGTGTTCACAAAATGATAATACCTACACTAAAATATAAATTACCTGAAGAAACTTAAGCCACAAACTCAGTAACTTACCTGCTAGAAAAATTAAACTGGTACCTACATTAACCTAGTGAAACTAATTCCAAGTTAAAGACTGAAATTCTTTCTTTTTTAAATATACAAAGCCAAAATGGAATGCCCTATTAATATGAAAGGACAGCTACTAGTAAGAGCCAGATAGTTCAGAGTTAAATAGAATGATCTGTTGTCCCTAAGCACTGATACACATATTCCCAGTAACATCTAAGAACCTATCTGTTCTAACCTCCACAGAGCAGTATTGTTGCTAATTGAACATGGAGAATGGGTTTGTTCCATCAGACATGTTCATTTCTTCTAAGAACACCCTATGGAATATCAAATGTACTAAATATAGCTGTCAACATTAAAAGCATGCAATGTGAAAGTGCTATTAAAGAGCTAAGTGTACTCCACTTGGCATTATAAAGCCAGAGCCCTCTTTAAACATACATCATGTTATTAGAGACTATTCACATTAATGCAAAAATCATCATTCTTAATATATTTTACAAGACATGTCTAGGCTACTTCCAGGCTCAAGAGTTTCTCAATTTCTCCTGCATTTACTGATAATCACATAAATGAATCACTACGTTTCAAGTAGGACAAAGAGAGATGGTTAGCTGCAGCAAATCGATACATTCGCTTTCCACTGCAAACCGTGTCCAGGTAAAGCTTCAAAATCAGAAATGATGCAACATCCACAATGTTCACTGACATCTTATGCTGTTGTGTTTTCTACTGAAGTGTCCAGGTGCTACGAATTTTCAGATACGACCCTGCTTAATTATTACAAGTTTATAGTAAGAAGCATCAGGAGACTCCTAGGAAAACCTCTGCTCAGTGATTCATAGAGGTCATTTGCCTTTTCTAGTGCAAATACACGTGAGATTCACGAGGGGACAGGGAATAATGCAAAAAATGAAAGCACAAGGGAACCTCAGAGTAACTAAGCCTGAGGAACAGGTCACTAAAAATCACAAATGTTGTTCCTATGTCATAAGCAGAATTATGGTACATACGCTTACTTGCAGTGGCCTCCTGCTTCTACCTTCATCCAAATTAACAGCACCACACTGATATTGTTTTAAAGCAAAACTTAACATTTGTAGCTGGTATTTGATCTCTGTCAGAGAGTTCTCAGAAACACTAATGGAACCTCATTTAAACACTAGTAAAAGTAATAACATAGAACACCTCAGGAAAAATATCTTCCTTTAACATGACCCTTACTACATACCCCTCTGTACTGGTTTTAGGTTAATGTTGGGGGAAATTTCAACCCACCACACCCTCTGTTAGTCTACTTGTTCCTAAAACATGCAAAATTAATTTCAGAGGTATATGATTTTAAGCAACATGGCGTTAAGCACAGCAAGGAATTTGTGCATCTCTCCTCTTTCTAGTTTGTGGGAATTTTACAATTTTAACTGTTTTATTTCTCCTCTAAAGAATGCACTGAGATCACTAACTTATTCTAAAAGTAACTCAAGTTAAACCAAAGCTGTGCTTCCAGAAAGTTAAAAAACACCTAACAATATTTTCAAGAACAGCATGCAGTCTTCTATTCAGTAACTGGATACTGACTTAAATTAGAGAGTAAAATTAGCCCAGTTATAAAACAGCTAGATTGTGGTTAAAAGTTTAGAAATTCAAATATAGGCTGCATAACCCTCAGCTGTCTAAATTCCAGCAAGCCATATAGATAAATAAAGGACTAGATCACATACTGCACTTTGGTAAACAAGAATTTCTGAGAAAGAAGTACTCTCTACAGTAAATTTGGTAAGTTTGAAATACTAACAGAACTGTGGTACAGTAATGTCTCTTCTAGAACTCAGAATGCTGCTTGGCAGAGCACTAATAAAAAACCAACTAATTCTAGCCTTTGCAATAGTAATTGGAACGTTCATGTTATTAATATCAGCATGGTCTAAAACTGAAAATATACCCATAGTAAAACACAGTACTCATGGATGAAAAACTGGGGGTTTTGTTCTGGATGAAGCCTACTTAATATTAAAGTCTGGAGTTAAACACTGATCTTGTTCTTCCAACCACGGGGGGGGGAAAAAAAAAAAAAAGAGGAAAGAACAAGAGCTACAAAAGCATAAACTATCGCCCAGAGAAGATTTCTCCCTTGTTTATTCTGTAAACCACATATTATTAGAGCCAAATCCCATAGGCCTTGTTTTTGTCAGAATTCCCACCAACTTCAGAAGCCATTTTGCCCATTTTTCCCTCAGCCAGGAAAGACAAATGTGATCTTTTCGTGACACGCAACAGAACCCTCTTATGTAGCTCACTGTCTCTTTATTACTGCTTGCTGTCATAGGGCAGGGACTTCTGTATGGTTACGATTTTCCCATTGCAAGCACTCAATGAGGAATAGTCAAATTCTGATTAGGTATTACAAAACCTTCTCTGAAGGCTTTCTGAACTACAGCCAGCGGGATTCCCTGCAGCATTAAGGGCCAGTCTTGCTCCCACTACAGTCTGTGGGAGTTTTGCCAAGGATGTAAGTGGCGTTATGACTGGTCTCCAGCAGCAGATATTACCCATCACACTCAACACTTGATTAAAGACCTACCCACCTGCAAATATATAATAAATAAGGGGCTTAATTGCATAATTAATTATAAGGACTTTTAATCCACAATAGACAACACCATAGGTTTTAGCTAGCCCACACACACAAAACAATTCATTAGATCAGTATTTCCTCAACATCAGTTTACAGAAAGATTGCAGAGGGATTTAAAAGCTACATATTTTCAAGAACCAGAGAACACAAGAGGAAGAAATAAAATAAAACTAAATTGAAAGAAGACCACCACAGGCTAGACCTATAGGCAGGAATAATTTCATACTGTGTCCACAAGCTTCCAACAAAGGTTTTCTTAACAATATATGCATGATGGGCAGTGATTTTGAATAGTAAGCACAGTGCTAATACTAGACTTTTCCTTTTCCAAGGCACCAGGCAGAGATGTAGCAGTGTACACAAGTGGGGTGTAAAGTCAATGGGATTACATTTTCCTAATTATTTTCTGCTTGAGGTTTACATCACATACACAAAATGAGATCAGCCGGGACTTGCCTCTCTAACAAATCACTCAGACTTAAACATTGCTCAGATAAACAAAAGGGGGGGCAAGGCTGAGAAAAGGGAGAGAAGTGCTTCTTCAATCACAGTTGCAAGGAACAAAAACCTGGAGGGGGAAAAAAGCTGTTGGACCGCCACCAAATCTCCCCCCACTAGAGACAAGAGCCCATCTGCTGAGCTCTGCAACTTAGCTTTAACTACCATTCAACTCGCGTCTCTGCAGAGATCAATCTACAGAGCTGGCAGATGGACCCCTGCTTCCCTGAGTCGCTGTGTTATTTGTTTAATAAATTTAATTAATATCCATACTGCATTGGATTGCTCCCAGAAAGGGGGCTGCAGCTCTCTCTTTCTCCAATAGCAACATGATGAGTGATTTCCCAGAAAAGACCAGATAACAGTACCCCCAGGCCACTGAAAAATTGAAAGTGCCATGTGCTTACATTACTTCACATGTATTAATTTTTGCAGTGCACTAATTTGTTCTTGAAGCCTATTTTAACTTCATGAAAGTACGGGATTTTGAAAAAGTCATCATTAATTTTTGTTTATATCAGTTACAAAATTAGTTGGAAAGGGGGGGGGGGGATGCGGGGGAGGGGAGAAGGCATCAACTCTAATTGGATTTCCAAAAATTTTATCTACTTGAAAGAAAGAAACAAATTGTTAATGAGGGTGTCTCCTCAGGCAATATATATTGTCACAATTTCTGCCAACAAGTTACAGGCATTCAGGGTCATGTTGGACATGCTTTACTTTAATGCTTAAGAACATACTTATTTTAACCAATACAGACATATTCAGCTCACAAAAAATAATTTTTTTAAGCTTGAAGGATGAAAAAACCCCAAAATTACTAGCAAATTTTTACAGTGAAAAGCATAGTGAAAGAACACATGCCAAGATATTCCAGTAGCAAGAGGAAGCATAAAATATGCACAAATATTCAGAACAAGAATGTTATTCGTCTTTAATATTAGCATTTCATATTTGCTCCGTTTAAAGTGTTTCATTTTTCATCCTAAAAAAATTAAATCGAGACATAAGTAAAAGAATTATTTCAGTCAAGCCTATTTAACTCCTAGAATCGAGTTAAATGGATATGCTTCTCTTTGGGCCCCATTTCCTTACTAGCTCACCTTATGGCTGGAATATTTCACCTTCATGCTTATTAGTTCAGCTCCAGCAGCAAGTGTCCTATGGGGCAGTACAGGCTTGCCAATGTACTTGCTTCAGCATCTGACCTTACCCAACACCTTTTTCCAGAAGTAACTGTGGCAGAAGGATTAAGCATACCTAAATACTTACCCCTGCCTCTGTCAGGGGAAGGTGAGAGCTAAACCTGATCCTGGCACCAACTCTCTAGTCCACTTCACTTGAAGTCAGCCTTATTTATTCAAATAATGAGTTTAAACATAAGACAGTTACTAGCTTAGGTGACTCTGAGTGAAGCAGGTCAAGGAATCGTAAGCCACACAATCCTGCACACAAATACAGAGAGGCATTTAACTCCTTTCAGTTAACTACTTCTCCCTCTCCTCTTGCTGGTAGTCTTTCCCTACACATTGACCTTTTCTACCACTGGTGCCATTTTCATAGCACTAACCTTACCTTCAGAAAGCAAAACAGTAGGAATACCAGTGACCACAGGCAATCCACCACCATCAAAGGCAGCAGTGATGAAAGTCAGGAAATAAGGGCCAGCACACATCAGTCGTGTCCAAAAGGCAATTATCTTCTAGTTCCAGAATTAAATTCATTTGAGAAAGGATCCAGGAAGGCAATCCTGCATGGAAGGGGGAAACAAATGAAAAGACCTACTCAAAACAGCAAGACTGATCTGTGCACTCTGGCCACAAGCTTTGCAGTTGCAGCTCCTGGAGAAGTGAAGGCAGGGACAGCTACAGGACACACAGCCTGGCAACATCCCCAAAAGCAGGAGTCACAGCAAAACAAGAGATGCCAGAGAATTAGAGTTTCTCCATGGATAACTTTTGGGACTCTTTTCCTTCCAGATCTCAAATGCTGCTACACAGAGATCACAGAAAGAACGTTTCAAGGATGCGTTCATTACAGAAAGTACTTACACAGTTCAGAAAAGGTTGGCACATGCATTGCCAGATTTTTTTGCCTGTATGGGACACTTGACTGTTTCTCAAAGAGATTAAGATTTCCCCCCACACAACATTCCCCAGTATAATGTTGAAACACTCTTTTCTCTTATACCTCTAACTTTCTGAAGTATTTATGAAGTCAAATGACAAGGAAATAATGACTGGCTACCAAATATTTACATTATAGTTTTTATTCATTAATTGTATTGGGATTTTCAAACAAGTATTATTTATTAATCCTGTCCTGTAAGCAGAGAAGATGAGACCAAAAGAGACAGCAGCTTGCCACAATCACCCCACCAAGGTCAGCTCTGCAGTCAAGAACAGATCCCTTATTCACTCACTCATGTCCTGAAACTCCTCCTTGGCCAGTGTCTACAAAAATCATAGTAAATAGCTAGAGTCCCAAATAGCATGAACATTGAAAATGAGACTTTTTTTTTTCAAATGATTTACCTTTCAGAGTGATAGAAATGAGGAAGTCCCACAGAACAAGCCATGGATACAGCATATTCTACTAATTTCAAGAGCTTTAAAAGCAGGTACTTTCATACACAGCGTTGCAACACCCAGAATAACTGTGCCCCTCTTGCACAGGGCAGGTTTGATACTCCAAGAAATAAAAGTCCTCCCTGCAGTGACAAAACAGCCATTGCACAGTGTTAGTCAAAATTTCATGCACCTCGACCATGACTAGTGAAATCCTACAGGGCGAGGGCACAGTTCATCCTTTGTACAGAAGACATCACTGGGTTCTCTGCCAGGAAATGATGGGAGGCTGCAGACCCTGTCTATTAAGAGAAACATGCAATGGACTCCCCATTTCCCATAGGCTATGAATGCCTCACAACTTGTGACTTGACTTGGAAGAGAAGTTTCCAGCTCTGTTTTTCACTGCCTTGGCAACCTCATTTCCTTACTATGATTCAGTTTTGTTTGCCAAAAAGAGGCTGGTCATTCGTTGTCTCATCATACTGAGCTGCCTTGATATGATTAACTTCTTTTTTTTAAGCCTCATTTCTCCCTCCATAACATTTTTGTAAACTGTTATTTATCATCCTCTAAACCTGAAATGAAAAATGTCATGAATTACTTCCATATTCATTTCCCAAAATAAGTTTTTAGACACTGCAAGGGAAAAGGGCAAGAAGACAACTTTTTATTTGATGGTAAATTCTAATAGTGATTGTACGATTTTGCTTTGTAGAAGAAGCAGTAAGACTAGAGGGAGAAGAGAGAGGTGTTATATTATTTGGGTTTGTCAACTTCTCCCTGAAAACTGTCAGCAAATTCAGCATTAAGGATTCACTTTAAAAAAAAAAAAAAAAAAATCAGAATTTTCAGACATCAAATTCATACTTAGATGTTTGAAAAATGAAATTAATTTAAATGCAACACAAATATCAATACACTTTAAATGAGAACCATGCAGTTACATTCAGAATGAGCAGATTTCTTGAATCAAAAATCTCTCTACTTTCATAGCAGTACTAATTTTCACAGACTATGGCATACTCTTAATGATACAGGAGTTAATCAGACTTCATCTGTCTAGATTTCTTTTCTTGTTCTCAATGATATCTTACTAATTGGGAGACTAATTCACCTGACAGCCATTAAAGACACACAATAACATTATCCATATTCCTCTGTGAAGTTATATGCTTGTAAAATATCGAAAGAAGCACAGAAAAGCAGCCACTCACATAAAACTTATTGTAAAACCCACACAAGCTGTTTATAGGACATTAAAACCTAAACCTCTCTTTAACAGATTTACATCTGACCTTATTTCCTGTAAAAAAGAAAAAAAAAATTCAATGGGCTTTTACCACCACATAACTTGTAAAGAACTATTTTTCCTTTAAAAAAAAAAAAAAATCTCAAAATACTACAATGACAAAAAAAAAACAAAAAGCAGGGTTATAGCCCAAATGCTGAAAAGACCAAAAAGACAGACCAAATGCTGAAAAATTCAAGGAAATGTAGCTGATGTGTCTCTACCATATTGTGATGGTTTTAAGACTGTATGCAGGTCCTAAGTCTACCTTATAACTTATGTCAATATGCTCTGCATTATTCTTGTGAACACAGAAATTTTGCTCAAAGGAGCTGTGCAGACTAAAAAGGACTTGAAAAAATTCTCCAGGTATTATCCTCTTCAATTGCAATACAGAGGGGAGAAGTTACTTGTAAAAGTAAATGAATAACACTCTTAACTTTCATTTTGTCTTTTCCAAATCAGTCACAAGCTGAACTGATGAGGCAGCTTCCAGAACAATGAGAAAAGTCTTCTTCTTTCCATATGCTCAGGAGTTTTACATTGGGTTGGTTAGTTGGGAGGGTGTTTGTTGTCACTCTGATATTTTTTTCCTTTATTTTTACAATTTCCAAGTCAAAAAGAGGATTTCAAGTTAACAGAAATGTAATTCATCTGTTCCTTAAAAAAAAAAAAAAAAAAAAACAAAAAAACAACTTCCAACCCAACATAGTCTTCCCCCTAGACATAATCAATAAGAAAGATCATAAGAGGAGCAATTGCAAAGCCTTCAGATCATTATGCACTTAAATAAAGGCAGGCAGAAATCTGTGGGTTGGATTAGAAAGAGAAAATGTAGCACTTCACAGCATAAACCAGGACACTTTGGTTTTCCTTTCATCTCGTTTTGATCAGATGACCTGGGAAGTGTGTTAGAACTGCTTCGCCTCAATCAACTGATGCTACCAATTGCTACAGGAAGATGGAATCTTATCATTAACATCCCCAAGTATATCTTTTCTTTGGCTATTATTCTGGACAACATTGCTAAACTAAGGAGTATTTTCCACAGGCTCATATAACACTGCTAATCTAAGGTCAGAGTAGCTAATGGAAGAATTTACCATGAAAAAGAAGAGCTGTCTGTCCTTAGGGCAGGGAGGTATCACCAACATGAAAGGTTAGTAAAACGTGAGCTCAAGAGAGCAACTAGAGCTTCAAGTTCATCTCTCATCACATTATCAGGGACAGAGAATTAAGTTTCTTTACATAAAATAAAAAGCTAAGGAAGACATTCTAATACCCAGACACTACAATTACAATATGATAACTGACAAACACAATGGTATGCTTTGACAAGATGACAAATATATATTGACTGTTATTTAAAATATGGGCTAGAAATTCTTCAGGATTATCTTTAGCTAACAAATGGACTTTTTGGAGAGCAGAAATACGGTAAAATGGACAAAATTCCTTTGTGCTGAGTTTCAGAGTCCAAATGCTTAATTATTCCATAACCAGATGAAAACTAGCCAAAACTAAAAACCTTAAGAGGCTGAAGGAAGTCCTTTGAGGACATGCTGCAGCATCTAAGGCTGGCTTGCCACCACTCACTTGGGCAATTGCTAAGCAGCAGTGGACACTTAATTACATATTCAGAAGGGAACATTATAGAATAGAATCATAGAATCAAGAAGGCTGGAAGAGACCTCAAAGATCATCGAGTCCAACCTGTCACCCTAAACCTCATGACTATCTAAACCATGGCACCAAGTGCCACGTCCAATCCCCTCTTGAACACCTCCAGGGATGGTGACTCCACCACCTCCCTGGGCAGCACATTCCAATGGCCAACCACTCTCTGTGAAGAACTTTCTTCTCACCTCCAGCCTAAACCTCCCCTGGCGCAGCTTGAGACTGTGTCCTCTTGTTCTGGTGCTGGTTGCCTGGGAGAAGAGACATAACTTTTCCTTAATTGTTTTAGCCATGTAAGTGTGAGGAAAGAAGCCAATAAGAGCAATACTGCTTTTCACTGCTGTTATTGACCCCAGTTACTGTTGAAATCTGGGATTCACTTCGAGTTACTAACAGAGGGAGAAAAGGTGGGAGAAGAAAAATCAATCCCATGTTCCAAAAGCTCCACACAGAGGCTGTAACTAGAAGTGGATTACTTGGAGTATCTGCAGTGGTCATTGACAATTAATTTGTAGAACAAATAACGAGAAAACCTTTTGCTGAGGTCTAGTGAGTGGGCATTATCCACCTGGGAGATGAATCATCATTTACAGAACTCAAGTGCACTTAATAAGGACAAACTCATTCTAATAATGCAATCTGACAGGCTGACATTCCCTATTACTGACTTCTGAGGTCACTCAGTGAGTTTTTACATAACCGGATTTTTTCCTCCATAGTCTACTAATATATCGAGTGCTAAACCTCTGGCAGGAACTGAGATCTTCTACTAGTGTACCTGAATTATACCAAAAGTGCTAAGTCACCAAAAAATGCAGAAGAAACTTCAGAAAACAGATGTTCTGAGAATTTTTTTTTTTTTTTGTGAAAGCATCCTTGTGAAGACAAGGTAGCACCATAAAGATCCACTGCCCAACTAGAATGTAAGATTTCCAGGTTCTGTTGTGTCACATTACAATAAGAAACAGATAACCTTAATGTAAATATGATTGCCAAGCATTATTTTCACAAATGAATCCATCTGCAGATGATTCAAGAAGTTTGACTTCCAGAATGCCTTAAAATTAACACACAAACTAGGAAAAAAAAAAGTCATGATGACAACCAAAATGCAACTGCACTACAGCTAAGCCTAAATTTTATTGAAGTATCCAAAAGAATTTAAGCAATTTGAGGGGTAGCTAGTTGCAGCTGCCTGTAGCATGCCAGTGATCCTGAAAGCAAAAAAGTAAACATGTATACATTTCAGAGAGTCAAAAATGCAAAAAGAATGGAGGGATCATCCTTTATACATGTGTATGAGAGATGTGTTATGCATATGGGAGAGAATAAAGAGAATGTCTAAAATGCCACAGGAGCAAAAATCGGTTTAGAAGCTTTGCTGAGTAATTTACCCACAATGTATGGTATGAGTTAGCACTATTCAGAAAAGCTAATATATAAGAATTTCAGTCTGGAGTATTTCAGTCTCTTGATAATCTTGCATAACTCCTGAAGTCAATGGCAAGTCAGGAGATTTTGCGTATGCTGAAGAACTAAAAGAAGAGCATCACAAACCCACTGACACATACACTGTTAAATATTTTTAAAATCATTAATATTGGGTAAATGTAAAGACTGAATAGGTTTTAAAGGAGGAAGATCCACTACCAAGCTGTTCAGCACATCTCTGCCTTTCTGACCTGAGTATCCTTTCTTTTGGACAATGTCATTTTATGATGTTGTGAAGGCTGGAGGCTAGATGGAGTCTATACCTTTCCTGTGGGATTTTTGGCCAAACAGCAACCTGAAACTCAATCTGGCAACACAAATGTTGTTGTTTTAGAAACAAAACAATGGGGGGGGGGGGGGGGGGGAAGTCAAAACCTGTAAAAGACAGAATAAACCTTTCTGCAACAAAACAAATAGCATCAGCCTTCTATTATTTATAAGTGACACAGCATCAAGTAAACTGTTTCACACTGCTCAAAATTAATTTCACGCTGAATAACCTGACTAAATGTTTCATGTCAAAAACTAATCTTCTCAAAAGACACTGTCTGATCTACACCACTTTCTTCAAACTTGCAATGAAAAAAAGTATCATTCCTTGAAGCAGTTTTTTCATTTGAAATACTTGCACGTCATTAGTGGATGACCATTAAATACCTTAACTGACAAGAACAAAGTAGTTAGATATCTTCTAAATATTGGATGAAAGCTAAACAGTGGATTCCACTCATCTGAGCAGAGAGTTTAAAATCACTCCACTTCTACTGTTTGCCACCTCACACTATCATCCCCCATATACCACCATCCCAGCTCCAGCTCTAAATACTTTTCTTCTAGAGAAACCACCCACAGCTTTATGCAAGAAAGCTAAACACATCCTCTGTATATTTAATAATATCCCAGTATCATCTCCCTAAATCTGGGCTACAACAAACTGCCTGTTTTTGAAAACCCAACACATGAACGTTCATAAATTCAGCCTGGTTTAGTCCATTCTCAGCTTTTCCAAAGACTAAGAGTTTTTATTTGTGGAAGTGCCACAATGGAGTGCATTTACTCTCTTGAAAAGCAGCTACCTTTCCTTTAAAGCAGTTTACTGATTTTACTTGGTGGATTTCTCCACTTCCATTCAACTTATTACTCCTTTCTGAAAGTCCCATCTTCTTGACCACTCTGGGATGCTGAACACATTGCCCTAAGTCCTGCTGTGCTGTATGGTCAAAACAGAAAAATCATAACACACATCTCTAACAGGCAAGGAAATCCTGATGGCCCTGAAGAAAACTGGGTAGGAACAGGTTAGTATTTCCCCTCCACAGACCTGGCCATTCTTAACATTGCATCTGTTTGAGAACACTTGCAGTGGTTTTCTCTCTGGAACTATTCCTCTTGAATTTGGGATAGAAGAATTTAGAAGTAACTTGAAAGTATTATAGGTCAAGCAGCAGGTCATGCAGCCTTTGAGTCATTCTTAGGTCCGTGAGAATTAAAAAACCCCATCAGAAACAACAAACAAAAATAATAAAAAACACTACACCACCAAAAAGTCCCCATATTTTTCTCAACTTCCTTAGAAAACCATTTTTCTAAATCAAAGCTTTTCTAGCAATCATATCTTGTTTCCAAGCACAGGCTCAGATTTCCACTTACATAAGAAAAGGCTCACAGGATGACCCTCACTTTAATGAGGCTCTTGCACATTATAAACATTGTGAACATATGACAAATGCTCTAGAATCTGCACAAGCCACTTACCAGTAAAACTTAAGATATTCATTATAAATACCAATTAACTCAAGTGAAGGAAAGCTTTTCTTTTTGTAATCTGCTACCACTTCTGCACTCACTGGAGTGCATTTAAGATAGTCATCCTTAAGAACTTGGGATCCCAAATATGCCCTTGGTCTAAAACTATCAAAGAAGTAGAAACCACTTGAACACTGTATAAGTCACTCAGTTTGCAAGGTTTCATGTACAATTTGAGACCAAATCAGCTTTTGCAGACTGCTGATAAATTACCACCTCTCTGAATAGCAAAGACTGCTGGCTTGTGAAGTTTATTTTTAACTGATAGTTAACTTTAACTTACAGTTATATTTTAATTTATAGTTATTTAAAATTTAATTACAGTCATGTCACTCAAAGCTTTGTACAGGCTCTCTCTTTTAATGGTAGACATAAATCTGGAAAATAAATTAAGTGCCACTGACTGCTACACAGTTACACATCAAATTAATGAAATCACTCAGGAATACACAGGTAACATAGGCATAAACAATATTATATCCAACAAGTGGGGCAAATGCACAGGCAAACCTGTCATGCAGCCACGAGAGAAGCTGGGGGTACATGATGAAAGACAGCTATCTACTTATTTGAAGTAGCAGCATACACACAAACTGCAGCTATTCACCCACATCTTCGTAAATCTGCAGCACTTGCTGGGGCAGTCTTCTCCTAGTTTTTCAGGAAGAACTTTTGGCAGCCTACCAGGCTTGTGCTGTGTTATCTCTTCTTATGGGCTATTTTATAAATGATGAATTGAGTACCTATTGGACGGACAGACAGACGCTGCTCATGTGCACATACTTCAAGGCTGTGTGCTGGGAACAGCGTGTTACTGTCTGAGGACTTCTGGAGGGCTTTCACTATGTTTGCTCCCTCTTTGTGGCTGCCATTCACAGCCCAAGTTTAAGCATTCATCTAATTCCACAACCCCACTATTTACAAGCTAAGATTGCCAAACTATATCTTAACTGAGAAGTCTTGAAGTAATCCCAAAACCTGCAGTATACAGAGATTGTGATTCTGTAAGAAAAAATAATATTTTCTTCAGGTCTTCACTGATCCAACTCACAAGTTATGAGAAAATATACTGAATTTCAGGAATAATATCTTTCTGGAGTTGTTGGTTTCTGAATAAAATACAATGCAGCCATTATGTCCTCTTCTTATGACCAAAGGTCTCTTTTCTGAAGACCAGGAATGTTAAGCCCAGCACCCTAACCCAATCCTGAAACAGATATTGCAGCTAATTTCTCACTGTAAATAGCCTGTCCATTTTCAGTTTAATGGGCTGCTTTTCTTTTTTCCCCTCCTAAAAATGTTCTTTAGTCTTACTGCTCGCCGTTAGACAGCTTCTGAGTTTCACTACTGAGGTGCTACATGTCAGGGGTGCATGAAGTGATCCTTTTATATCAATTAGCAATTACTCCAAAGTGCTTTGGGGTGAAATGCCACAAAGGATTAGAACTTCAAGGGAAGAATAAGCAGCAGGAGCACATGAACTCATAAATGGCATAGATCCTATTTTATGTAAATTGCCCTAGTAATAAAGAATGAGCAAAAGGTCAGATAAATACAGAAAATGACATATAAGCAGAGTGGTCTCTAAATAGAATATTTTTTTCTGGTTTTCTCAGGCACTAGTGTGTCTCCAGGCCAATAGCTCCCTCATCTGAGCATCTGTAATATTCAGTAATACAATATTCTTCACTTTTACAACCCTGTGAGTTAATTTCATTCCAGGTTAACACAGTTTGAGGTCAAAGAAACAAAATCTTCCCTACATTTGTTAACAAAACCAAAACCCAAGTAAACCTCTTTTCCCAAGAGATGCACACCTACTCTCCTCACATATCTAATTCCAGAAATATCCCTATTCCTGGAACAGTGTTATACACAATTAATGAATCTAGACAGTATAAAGGCAAAATCTAAAGTATATATAAAGGCTGGAACACATCAATGCATACGTGAGCAGCCTTGAAATTTGGGATGATACAGTTCCATTCTAAAGAAACCTCTTTTCCCTTTTGTGCATTTTCAGACTATAATAATCAATCCTGCATTAGCTTTAAAAGCTGAATGACAGTGCTTTCCCCCAAACATGTAAAAGGACTACAAGAAAATTATTAATCCCTGATAAAAACAATACATTTGTTTTACTGCCAATACATCAACTCTAGGTTTCATTAAATAGCAGCCAAAAGCTGGACTGGAAAAACATGCTGGTCACGTCAGGAGTTTAAAAGCCATGGAAATGAAGGTTCATTTACCCAAAAACTCAGCTAGGGAAAGAAGAAACAAAATATAACCAGCAAGACACAGCAAGTTGTGGTTGATTCTGAATTCTTCTATTAGTAATGCATTCACTATTCTAAATAAAAGCAATATATCCTATATAGTTAGCAAGATGACTTTTTACAGCACCAACACTTCATGTGTTAGCCCTTTTAGTTTACCTTTATGCAGCTCCTCACTTAACACTGAGAAATGGCATACGAAGAACAATTATACACAGTGCTTAGTGAAACATTTAAAAGTATCCCCCAAGCATGCAACAAAAAGCTTCATTAATAACATTTTAAAATACTTTTATTTTTTACTAATACTTTCTGAGGAGTAAACATGACAGTAACCAAAATATCTTCAAAATACAGCAAACTCTGTAAAACAAACTCATTATCTTTTCATTTCAATGTAAAAAAATGGCCCAGTGCCTCAAGTCCTGTTTGGCATGCTTTTCAGATGGTGCATATATACAATTTCTACCTCATTAACTCATCTTCCTATGTTTCCAAATGTCTTGCAGTTCTGCTGGGTAAGCATTAGCTCCATCGTGGTGTTAAAAATGCTACCTTTTATACACTGGATATTTTACTTGTTCAGTTATTTAATGCACAGCTACCATGGCTGAAAGAATAAAAAACAACCTAGCATATGAAAAAAGATCTCAAAATCATTTCTCCTGTCAATTCAAATTAACTCTTTATAGATGGGTGGCTTAAAATTTTACCTAAAAAACCCCACAATAATCTACTTTTTATATACATGGTATATAGCATTTAATTCAACACAATTATGCAATTGCAATATGGCTTTGTAATGCTCTGTATACACATGAAACAGGCATGAATGAAAAGGCAGTGGGTAAAAAAGAAAAAGAGGTCACAAATGAGAAAGTGCTCTTCTTCTTGCTGAAGGAGAGAGCTGAGAGTCAGAAGATTTTCCAGTTCTGCCACAGACTGACTGTATCAGTCTATTTGGAATGAGTGTCTCTATGCCTTTTCTTACCCATAAAGCAAGTAAGACTTCTCTCTGACCTCACAGAGATGCTATGATGCTTCGTTTGTTAATACTTACAAAGCACTCCTGTCTGCACATACTTGCATAAATGGGACCATCACTGCATCTGATAAAACACTACAGAAGTGTTCTACAGCAAGGATGTCTCATTTAGGGGGGGGGGAAAAAAAAAATCTAGAGACTAGATACCTCAGACTGCTCACCAGTGGTTAACATTGACTTGAAATGAAACGTTGAACGTCAAAGAAATGTTACAGAAAACATTACCACTACACTGGGTGCTGAAAAACATTTATGGTAAGCACCTATCAAAACTGGCAGTTAGGCATGAAACAACCATTCCCAGTCACTGACATTGCTGCCAGCTCTGCCCTCTACACCATCACTCAGCTTTTCTCTTCTACAAATCTAGTCAAAAGGCAATATACTTTCCTAGAAAAGAAACTCAGGGAGGGAAAAAAAAAAAAAACCACAAACAAAAAACCACAACACACAAACTTTTAGTCTGTTCCTATATAGCTCCCACAGATCACTTCAGCAATGATTTTCAGTTCCAACATCTTTAAATTATTTAAATATATCTTAAATAGATATAGAAATACATAACACTGAATAAATGCATACAATGAAGAGTGTAAATGTATGTTTTATAAACAGAAATTTGGCCTCAAAAGCTATTTATTCCTCTAGATACTTTCTCTCAGAATCCCTGTTTTCAGCTATTCCGCTCACACTTTTTTCTTCTCCTGTTTCTTAGTCTGGTAAAGTTGGGAGGCATGGTAACAGTAAAAACATTAAAGATTCATTAGGAATATTTTATACATTTTTAAAGTCCATCCTTATTAAATAAATAAATAAAAATCAGCTGAAAGCAATCTAGTTGATCCAGGAGAGAGGCAGTGGAGGAGTTTACACTGCTTTGCCAACCTGGCACCTAAAGGCACAGAAAGGTATAGGCAGTGCTGTGCAGGGACATGGTTCTCAAGAGGGTTAATCAGCATGGTGAGATTGGCATTCTGACATGACTGCTCTGCCCAAGGGATCCAAACTGATTTCTTTTCTAGACAGTCAAACTACATCTGTGTGTAGCCCAAATCAAGATGACCTCGTTTGCTTTACTCTGGTTTGCTGGATCGCTATGAGACATTCAGGAGGCTGTCAGACAGACATCCAGGTTTCCTCTCACACTACCAAGACACTTCTCTAGTCACTCAGTTTGGGAGAGGTCCACTACCTGCTGTATAAACCTCTTGTGTTTGTAGTTGATATTTTGCATCTCGTATTTGAAAATTATTGAAGTAGGAATTCGCTCTTTATTATAATTATCCCTATTCCCTTCTTCTCAGCATGTTACTTCAGGTTCTAAAGTCAAGAACATTCCAAAACGGTGATTTTTAGGTTTTAGAGTTCAAAACAATAACTCAGACTAGTTTGTTGTGGGTTTTGGTTGTGTTGTTGGGGGTTTTTTATGGGGGTGGAGAGCATCCCACAAGAATTTACATGGTACAGTCCTCTGTTCAAAGTAGTCCTATTTTTCAGGTTGCTAATGGTCTTGCCCAGTCTAGTTCTGAGTCTAAGGACAGAAACCTCACACATTGTCTCTTAGTAAGAAGTCTTCCATCTGCCAGGCATTCTATTCTAAGAAAGTAATTTCTGAAAGTCCTTCAGAATCAACTAAACTCTATGCAGTAGAATAAAATATTATTTTATACTATTGCTATTATATTATTTTTTTTAATTTATTTGTAACATATTCACAAAGTAATAGCACTAAACTTGTGAATTGAATATACATATCAGAACCTATTACAGCTAGCATGCCACCTTGCTTTCAAAAGATTAATTTTACTCACAGCAAGGAATTTCCAAGTAATAGAATAGAGTCAGAGAATGGTTTGGGTTGGAAGATACCTTAAGGAGTACCTAATTTCAATACTCCTGCCATAATTGTATCTTGTAAAAAAACCACTATCAATCCTAGAATCAAGTGAAAGGGACTACTGAACATCTGAAATTTACTCTTCCTTTAATTTTCTCAAATTTAGTCTTTGT
Source organism: Indicator indicator (assembly GCF_027791375.1). Lineage (NCBI taxonomy): Eukaryota > Metazoa > Chordata > Aves > Piciformes > Indicatoridae > Indicator > Indicator indicator. The sequence continues at coordinate 6,982,582 of NC_072030.1, forward strand.
TTTGTTACAGTGGAGAAGTTACAAAATATGAGACAAAAATATCTAAAATTTTCTATATTAAAAATTCAATCATAAAGCTCCACCAAGTGGAAATCCTTAAAACTACACTGAGCAAACGCATGAACAAAACTCTTTTCAATAATTATAACCAGTACTCAAAATTCTAATTACATACAATAAATAGCAAAGCTGACTACCCATACCTATAACCCATCACTTTTACTAGTGTACACTAATCACATTTTTGATTGGGGAGGAAGGGAAGAATAATTTTTTAATCACTTACATTTTCCCCCTTTTTAGATCTGCAATTTTTGCTAGCTCTGAAAGAGTTTTCGGTGTGGACTGAAATGATCTCTAGACACTGATTTGCTACTTCAAAAGTGCCATTTTCTGACTTGCTGAAATTCCTATGGGCAACATTAAGTTCCCTTTCTTAATATGCAGTTTTAGTTATTTACACAAATTAACAGGCATTGCCGTTTTAGGTAGCAGAAGACTCTTGAACAAATGTAGTTTGTTAAATGGTTTGCTCTCACTGATGAAATATTCATCATCTGTGTAATTTTAACAACCTGATAAGAACTGTTAAAAGCATAGCTGTGCTGCCCAGCAGGTAGTGCCATTTTTAATGAAACCATAACGCTCATAAATAAATAATCAGCTCATGAAGTATTCATAATGTACCTCAACTTCCAGAAGAGAATTTGTTTTGGTGTGGGACTGAAAAGTATGCCACAACTATTCTCATCCAGTAAAAGAATTTACAGAGAAATGTTCTAAGCCAAAGTTTTGGGTTGTTCTTTTTTCCTCTCAAACCATTAGGAATTTTTTGTTCTGCACAGAACAAGTAATTTTTATGCACGGAGTTCAGAGAGGTCTAAACTCACTTGGTGCTTTTGATAACACAATGCCTCTCAGTCTAACAGAAGCAGGAACAAGCACTTCCCTTTAGAAGTGACTGATTTTCTTCTGTATGAATGTACCATCCCAACTTATGTGTGAGGACATTTGATATGTGCCAGCTAACATACTCCCAATACAATGTGGGTCACTGCCTGCATTCAGAGAACACTACAGAGAGCTATCAGCATAGACACTTGATCCTATTTTATACAGTAGAGAATCCAAGGCAGGATTGTAAAGCCATCAAATGCCATCAACTTGGAGTCTGTCTATAACAGCCTTTAGTTCAGACCACATGGGGGCTTTTGAAGTGTATTTCAGCCACCACTCTCAAGTACTGCGCTTGTACTTCCAACATGGAGATGAAACAAAACCAGAAGACACATCCCAAATACTAAGGGACATCTAGTCTGCAATAAAGGACAGAGCTGGATCAAAATACCTAAACCCTTGTAGTGCAGAGACACCAGGTGCTCAGCACCAATTGCAAGAGGCAGAATGAAATACGACTCTTGGAGGGAAGAGGAAATGCTTTCTATACTATCACTCACTAGGCAACACGTGAAACACTAACTAGAAGGAATGATGTTTAAACTTCCAGGATCAGACAAGCAGGTCTTTGAAAGATTTAGCTTTGTTTTCCAGAACAGGGTGTTTCTTCTTAGAAGGAATTCTAGAGCTGGAAAAATTCTAATGCTTTATCATTATTTTAAAAGGTTAGCCGTAGATGACCCAATTAATTACAGGCTAGTCAGATTAACATCAATACAAAGCTAAATCATGACAAGGCAGTGTATGCAAACAGGACTGAAGGGCAGCAAGATAATTAACAATAACCAGCACAGTTACAGGGAAAGTAGAGCTTGACAAACTTTTTAAAATATATTACAAAACCAACTGGTAGGTAAATGGCTTGACTCTAAGCATGGTTTGTAACAGATGTGACTGCATGACATCTTCTTGGAAGCACAACATTTCTATAGTGATATTTGCCACTCTACAAAAATTAATGAGGTTCACCACAAAGACTGAAAAGCGGTGAAGAGCTATCACAAAAGCTATGTACCACAGAATCATTTAAGAGGGATGTTTTTAAGAGCTTCAGAGACTTTGAGCCAATGGTGCTATTTCTATCACTGACTGGAAGAAAATGGATAAATAGAAAAAAATCACTGGTACCAAACACTGTACAATAGAAGTCAGTGAACTGGGTCACATCAGTCACACAGATGAGCTAAGCTCACCTGAATTCCAACATAATCACATGTAACATAATCCTTAAGAACAAAAACCACAGACCACTTTCAAGACTGCAACCTCACACACAGCCTAAAAAAGGGCAGGAATAAATGCATTTGGAGGTAACGATTAGTAAAACGTAGAAAATAAATTCCCAGAGCAAAACGTTGTTTTATCTCAATAGCAAGAATCCTGAGGAAAAGCAGGGATGCGAGTGAAGCAATGCAAAGCACTAAAACTACATCCTGGACAGTGCTGCCCTAACAGCCATTTTTAAATTTCAAAAAGTCTAGAAGCAGCTCACAAGGAGTTAGCTGCCATGGGAAAGATGACTTCTGCCCATAATCTAGAGAAAGCTCTAATCAATGTGCTTTTTTCAACAGGCAAAGAGAATCCATCAGTGCTCGGCTGATACTTGCATAGGGAAGAGGCTTCTAATCAGCAATGGATCTTTAATTCAGAAATAAAAGATCTTATCAGGTGCAGTCACTGAAAGCCAAAGCTAAAACAATGTGGAGTAAAAGAGAATAATAATTTAACAGCAGCAGTAATTAATTATTGGAACAATACACCCAGGATTCTCCATCACTGGAAGTATTTCTTTCAGAATCAGGCTTTTTATTCCAAAGAAAGTTTCTATAGCTCAGGAAGGAATTAAAAACTTCATGACAATTTATTAACCAGGAATGCCTGGTCCAAGTGGCATAGGTCAAGCCATTTGAACAGAAGGGTCCCACTGGTATTTAAAAATCCAAGCATGCGTGACAGGCACCCTAGTCAAGAACTGAAACTCTCACTATTTGAACATAACTTTGTGCTGTAAGCATTAGCAATAAGGTACTTCTGATACATTTCACCAGGCTGATAATTGAAATTCCAGTAAAAATATGGTTTATTTATGCTCACTGATGCACTCAAAATAATTTGCAAATAGGAAAAACACCAGGCTGAGTGATCAGAATAATGGCTGTGCATCTGTAGTGTTCAAACAGGTCTCTATTATTTTTTTCACTCATTTGAATCAATATGAATCATTTCTGCCTATCTGCAAGGAATATTTCTACAAGCACTACACCCTGCTCTTTGGGAACATCCTCTCTTTATTTTGTTTCACTAGAACAGAGTGTTATGATCACAAATTAGCATTACAATCAAACAATAGCCTTCAAAGAAACTGCAGTTGTTACACTCAAAACTTCATTTGGAGGGCTAGGTGTTAAAAACAAGCCTTTGTGACTGCTCTAGTATTTGGTCACAGCCTAATAAAAGTAATTTCTGACCATTAACAGTTCACACAATTGGCTTATGTCAGTAAATGAAAACCCAGCTACTACAGGGAGCCTTACTAGTCAGCTACATTTCACCAATACATCCTGAGATGCTATCAACTGCACCCAAGTGAAACATCAGAGAAGGCCAAGCTGTTGTCACAAAATATACCTCGACTCAGAGTAAGGGCTGTTTGGAAGGCAGTACCACTTCTGTGGAATTCTTGAGCTGCATTAATGTGCATAATCCTTCTATAATATATAAATCAATGTTCTTTCCAGCACTTTAAACATCTAATTGCAGAATTCCCGATTTATCTATTCCTCAGCTGTGATTTTGTTCTGAATTGCTTACCCTAGGAGCCTGTCAAGCTGACCTGTAACAGAAAGTTATTCAATTGTATCATCATATGCCCCATATCCTCCTTTTTTTCCCCCCCCCACCTCTCAAACTGTCACCTGCACTGTGTTTATTCAGCTGTTTTAGGAACATCGGAAGCATTTCAGGTAAGCAAGGTTGTGGCTTGGTCTCCAGTTCCAGAGCAGCTGCTTAGTTGCTTCTTGTAAATTCACAGGTGATTTTTCCAATCAGACAGAATGAAGGGCAAAGCCCAGTTTATTATTACTGTGCTCACACACTGCAGAAGGTATTGTCAATAACTTTGCCAACCCCCTGTCGTTTTTTCATTGGCAGAGTTTGCAAATGGCTGAGTATGACCAAACCATGAGCACTGAGACATGCTGAGCACTTACCAGACATTTTGAAATTTGTGTGTGTGTAATCCTAAGCATCCTAATATTGTGAAAATTTTACACAAAGGAAGATTTGGGGGGAGGGGGGTGTTTGTCAAAAATTAAAATGAGTCTATAGCAAGAAAGGCAGCACCTCACAAACAACTCACCAGTTCCATTTCTGCAGAACTCAACTTCACCAGAAAACTTGACTTTATATATTTTTTCCTACCCTACTGGTATTCTAAAATAAAATTCCTTAAAAGTAAGAAATGTAGAACATCTAAAAATCATGCTTAAAATCCAAACCAAGTTTCCTAAAATGGCCTTTTCTGCAGACCCACTGAATCTATGAAAGAAGAGGAATGACTTCAAGTATGCTTCAGTTGCACCTACTGAACTGTGTTTAAACTTACCACTTGACTACAGGACTCCTTGTTCTGTGCTGCCCTCTTCCCAGACAGTTAATCCTGTCTCCTCTGACCTGTCTCCCTGCCCCATTATTTGGTGGTGTCTGTTCAGAACAACCTTTCCCCCCTCAACCCCTCCCTGGCAATCGCCTCTGAGTGTTTACAAGAGGGCAAACTCCCTTCAGTTCTCTTCCATGGGCCTTGGAGACAGGGGTAGGCAATAGTTTCTTAATGTATTTCATTACATTCCTCATTAGCCAAGGAAGTAATTCCACGGTTTTAAAATCAAATAATGTATTTCTATATATCTTTCACTTCCTCTCCCACTATCTCCCATATAGCCTCTCTCCTTAACAGTAAATCTGTCACTAAACAAAAACCATAATACATGCAGGAGAGGTTCCTGAACTCACCCCACACAATAAAGGCAAATATCTCAAGAAAAACTGAACAGAAGTTTGGTTTTGTTAGTTTTATAGAACATGGGAAAGAAATTCTTTTATGCCAGCTACCAGCAAAGGCTGTGATTTTAGCTTATGGACACAGATCACAGAAGACTAAAGCAAGAAACAACAGCAAATTGCTATATTCTTCAGAAGGACAACCTAGTGAATAACTCCAAGTGTGAAACTGTCCCTTTAAGCTTAAATTTCTCAAAGTTTCTTTATTCCACTTTGGATGTTAGGTCTTACCCCAATTATTCCTGATTTAATAATGAAAATGTAAAGTAAGCCCAGGAAATGAAACAGGAAAGCAATTCTCTCTGGATTCCATTCTGTGAATTTTATAGATGTTGCAGTTCAAAAACATCTAAGGAAAACAAAAGAGAAAGAAAGAAAGACAGAAAACCCAAAACAACACACCAAAACCACACCAACCACAAAAAACACCCCACCAATAAAACAAAACAAAACCCACAAACAACAGCCAAGCAAAAAACAAACCTAAAACCAATCAAAACAACCAACCCTTGCTGTTTCTACGTGCACCAAAGAGATTAAGGAGCTGTGTACTCTGTACATGAGGTGTGAATGCCACACTGCACACAGCTATCCAGCATGCAAGTAGTCTACAACTAGTGCTACAGACATTTGGCTACATGTGAAATTTTTTTCTCATCTTTCTTTATTTGTGAAGTCAAAGCCAGTTCATATAACACAGATTTTCTCAGCAGAAAAAGCTGCATCCTTAGAGCACTCTTGATGAGTACTCTAAGAGCAGGTTAATGGGAAGTGTACTTCAGGAGTAATCCTCACTTTGAATACAATGAAACTACTATCCTTGTAGACAAGTCCCTGATACAACCTTGCATGCTTTGCACAGACATGTTCAAGTTTAGCACAAAATTAAAAGCATTTGGTTTCCCACCAACTTTCTGAGGCATATTATCTGAAGAAAGTCGTTCATCTCATTTTTCAGACATATCAAAGACAAGTATGTGTTTTTAGCCCGTAGAAACATATGCACACTACATACAGAAACATACAGCACACAGAGCAAGTTATGGAATTAATTACTGGGGCAAGGAATTCCAGTCACAAAAATACTGGGGTTTGTGGTGTTTTATAATGCAGAATGTCTGCCATTTCACATTCAAAAGTCATTTGAAGTTATTAAAAAAAAAAAAAAACCAAAAAATACCACAAAACAACCATCCACCAACTAAAGTTGATCAGTCTCTCTGAAGAAACAGTATAAACACAATAAAGCAATGAATGTATCTTCAGTAAGATCTACTTTCATCTGTGTGCATATACTATACTTAGGGCTGATTTTCCAGACCTAGGCCAAGCTCTCAAAGTCTGACTTTTTGTAATTTAAATGTAAACTGGATCAGACTTTTGGGCATTTCTTTTTCAGTGCTAGTATGACCAAAATCGTTAGCTGGAAGAGCAATCTAAACTTTCACTTACCTCTGTAGACTTGTACCAATCTACACCAGTACAGAACTTTATTTCACTTTTCATTTTTTCCTTCAATGCCACTCAAGAGCATTCAGATTCCAAACTGACCTTTATCTTTACGCTAATAGCTTTTCTTATCAGCAGCCAAATCACTACATCTTCCACACAGCTGATCTGTCACTGTGTTTGGAATGATCTTTTACCATAACATTTGGTGCTGACTATTAATAAATTAAGAACTAACAGCAAAATAATTACCCTTTCACCTAGGAAAACACTGGTGGCCGCCACAGAATGCTCCCTGGGTGACACAGTGTTTTGCCCTGTGTAATTGATGCAAATGTGTAACAGGATCCTGTTCTGTTCTCTGCACTAGCTGTCACTTTCACACACATACTATTTGTCTCCATATTAGGGCAGATGCAATGGTCTATTGCAAGGGGCTTTTGTTTGTTTATTAGAAACAACTATTTTTAATGTCAAACTATTCCTTTACTGTGAAGAAAGATAAGCCTTTTTTTCCAACACCCCCCCCCAGCCCAGGCTACAGATAATGGTGGTGTGTGACACTATCTTACATTTCACTTCCAGATAAATTTGAACCTTCCAACAAAAGCCAAAAGTATTTATTTCCAGCTTCTATATGTAATGTGCATGACTGAAAACTGGCAAAACTTTCTTATCTGTTAGGAGCAAATGCATCGTAAATTATGGTGCATAGAAAAATTCAGCATTTCACCTTGCATAAGCATATAATTCATAGAATACTGCAGATGAAGGAGCAGAGATCTCTCTTCTCCACTACCAATAAATTAACGTCGGACTTTGTTTTATACATCTGCCAGCACAGTGGTGAACTGAGGTGTTGCAGGCGCCATTGTGATGGACTAAGGAAATGCTAAGGTCTGTTGCTTTACCTCATCAATCTGGAACCCGAATGGAGCTTTCCCTGAAGGTTGCCTCCAAACGCATTCCTGAGGAGCACTGACTGGTGACCAGAGCCGCTGGCTGGAAAAAAACAAGTTGTGCAGCATAGTAACAGTGTTAACAGCTCTTCACCAAAACATGCTACCTATTTAAGGAGTTTTTTTTCCACCAGAACTCAGTAAGAGGCTGACCTGTCCTTGCAGCAGATAAAACTCTGAAAGTGAGGCTTGGGGGTTTGTGTTTTGTTTTGTTATTTTTTAAATTGGCGGTGGTGGTGTTTGGGGTTTTGTTTGTTTGTTGTGTTTGTGGGGGTTTGTTGGTGGTGGTAGGGTTTGAGTTGTTTTGTTTTTAATTAACTCTGTAGTATTTTCACATGGTAATTTTTTTCCCCTCTCCACATCGTTCACATCCTCATTAAAGTTAAGCAGCAGACTATACACAGAGCAATGCAACCACCAAAGCTGTTTGTTTACTTTCTTAACATATGCAATAGAAAGGAAGGTGCCATGAAAGGATATTCCTTCTATAGCATTTAAGGCACCCTGTGGAGCTAATTAGCAGACAGGGACTTTATTCTCAGCCTGGGAAGTACCTTCCTGCTTCACTTTCTCCTTCCCTCCTTCCACAGCCTAGAAATAACAATGCTCGCTTTTTGGTTTTGTTTTTTTTTAAACTGGTAAAATTTCTAGTAAGAAAAGAAAGACGTTAAAGGATAAATGTCACTATAAGGAATTTTTTTACTGACAAGAAGATTTAGCTATCTACAACAGAGGCTAATAACAACAAACATTATTTACAAAGGATAAATTAAACTATATAAACTGTCACTGAATTATCTAATTGGCATTTTCTCTTTCCCAAATGCACTCCAGATTAAGTATGTATTCACAAAGGCTCCTAGGTCTTCAAACTATTTATAACTCTGCTAAACATTGAAATAATGTATTTACATCAGGATTAATCATCACTATAATTTAATTAGCATTTGACAAGAATTGATTTGGCAGAACTTTTTCCCTTACTACTAGGAAATGGCCATAAAGCAGGGGAATGGCCATAAACTAAATACACTGCTTTTTCTCTCCATCTGCTTCTGGTAAGATGCATTCTTCAGCCGCTAATTCAGTCAAGATCTCAGCTTCATTTATCCAGTTAATTAGAGTCAGATGCTGACAACATCAAGATTATAAATCAAATCTGAGTATGCAGGCAAAAAGGAAGCTGCTGCTAACACCAGTGTACATGTTTTGATTTCTTACAGACCTACATATGAAAGAAGAGGATAAACTAGTAGCACATTGGGAGCAGAATTACAATTCAGTTCCAGAAAAGGTGTGCCTAGAAGTTACATACTAAAGCAGTAACCTTGTAAACACATGGACTCAAAAGCCAGGACTAGAACCTCACACCACTGCCAAACTGCAGAGGAAACTGAAGTTGGGTGTCCTACTTTTAGGGCACTGGCTCCAGCTGGGAAGGTTGATGCAAGAAGTTCTTTTCCCACTTCCTTCAGTTATGTTTCAAAGACAGTGCTATTGACCCCCATATGTTGTCAGAGAGCCTGATAACCCAATCAGGAACTCCCAGAGCAGAACTGTTAAATCCTTTTCCATCAGCCCTAAATGCCCCAGATTAGTGAAGAGGGACCTGTTTGGGACAATGCAATTCTATTATCTGCAGAACTTAAAAAAAAAAAAAAAAAAATCAAAAGGGATATTCAGTCTAGATATAACTGGAATAAAGCTGCACACGTGCTGGGGCTTTCAAGATCACACTTCTGTTCTTGAGAACTTAAGCACATTTTTAGAGGATAACAAGCCTTGAAACTAAAAGAAAAAAAAATGTGGTAGTATACAATTTTCTCCCAAAAAAAACAACAAGAAAAAAAAAAAAAGAAAGCTTCTCTTAATTCTAAAACATAGGACAAGTTATTTCAGAGTGTAAAGCTTAATAGAACCCTTGGGATTTCTGCTGAAACCACACAACAACGTTGAGTATCAGTTCTAATATGATCTATACACACAAAGCATACACATTGTTTCGGGATATGTAGACTCCTGGGTCACTTAGTCCAGTCTCAAGCCACCAAAAGGTTTTCCTGTGTCTTTGATAATATTCCATAGCTAAGATTGTACTTCTTTTCCTCTAGAAATAGTCAGATGTACCCCAATTAACTACAATCCATAAGCAGTCAAAAGTGATCTTGCAAAATTTTTTCTCCAAGTATCACAGGGCTCATTACAATCCTTCCTAAACTTGACAGAGATCTCCTCTGACCATGAAAAACTGCTCTACACAATGGCATTCCTCAGCTGGCTTTCTCAGTGTATCCTTTCTCAAGGTCTCACAAGTTTGCCACGTTTCAAGTCACACAGTGTGGCCTCGACAGCGTTCACTTACCATAGTGTGAGTCATTTTCCTTTCACGGACTAACAACCCTTATGAGAAGTAGAAGAGCTGAACAACAGTTCTGGGACTCACTGTCAACATTTTCGTCTTCCAAGCATCAAACCCCAAAGTTTCAGAGACTCACCCAACTACAGAGCAATTCCAAAGGCTATCACTTACTGATCAGGAAGATCTAATACCATTTTAACTACATGTGAGTAGCTCTAAGAGATTATGTTGGACCCTCAGAAAGAAATAGGAAGCTTGCTCAAAGCTGATGTGCCTTGAAACAGCCAGAGTAAAAAGCAGATTTATACAAGAAATTACATTTTCTTTCTAAGTGCCCCTATTCCACACTGATACCATGTGGCACTCCTATCTTGTCTTTCTCTAGATTCCTGTTGACAGCAATTCACTGCCTTTACTTAGGGGAACTTTAACAATCTCAGACAGAAACATCTTGTCAGTAAAGATCAAAAACTCTCAATTCATTCTGGCAGGTACCACAGGCATCAGTTGTTCAGGTGCAGGACTTGAACAGCTCAAGCAAGAGAATGAAAACAGCAGCCAAGGTGAGGAACACAGTCAAGAGGAGGACAGGCAGGCATAATTGCTCTGCGAGGTGGCCACGCTGCATTCAGCACAGTAAGACAACCAAAGACCAGTCTGCCCAAAGGAAAAAAATTACAGTGAACTACAAACATTGCCTCATCAGTAGCCCATGCCTCCACAGGAAACATTAAGCTTCAGACGAAGTGGACATAAATGTACAGATTTATGTGAATCAGTCTTCCTCTCCTGGAAAAGTCCATGACAACTGTAGAAGGCAAGTGTCCTCCCACACAGTGAGCTAGTGGGATCATCCCGATCTCTTGGATGAGACACAGCCTATGGACAGGACACGCAATCACAGTTCCAAACTGAGACCAATTATCACCTCAGTCTTCAAGGCAATATTCACAAAACATTAGTATAAACAGATAGTCTCAACCAGTCCTTAGCCCATTGGTTAATTTCACTCCACTGGTTATACCAAGAGCTGAGAGAAAACCTTACACTTAATTCATGCTGCCAAAAATCTTATTTTTTTCCAATCTATGGTAGTAAACAAATGCCTCAGTAAACAAATGCTTTCAGTTACAAAAGCAAAGAACAAATTATTTATCCTCAGCATATCCTTAGCATTAATCCACAGTGGATGTTTCCACCAATGACCTCAAGTTATTTGAGGGTTTTCACTTGACTACATGCTCCACCAGCCAAGATGAAGGAAAAGGGCTAACCCTATTAAAAAAAAAAAATTACTGCAGCTGTTTCATTTGTCTCAGGTATTGGCCTTCAGGGACTTTTTAGGATGTCAGGTAGGGATAGAGGGAATGGAGCAAAACTAGTAATGGGTAGATTCAGATTGGATGCTAGGAAGAAGTTCTTCACTATGAAGGTGAAGAAGTGAGACACTGGAATAGGTTGCCCAGGGAGGTGGTAGAAGGCCAGGCTGGATGTGTGTCTGAGCAACCTGATCTAGTGCGAGTTGTCCCTGTCCATGACAGGGAGTTGGAACTAGATAATCCTTGAGGTCCTTTCCAACCCTAACAATTCTATGATTCTATGATTGCTAGTAAAGTGAATTATGAGATTTATGGAATCTGAGTTTATACTCTTATTAACAAATAAGGAATTTTGCACACTGAGCCACCAGTTACACTCCAAACAGGGAAGTGTTTCCATACAAATACTGCTCAAATATACAAATTCTCAATCTGGACATGATTTTTTAACCTCTCCGGTATGTACAAACTTTGCTCTTTATGAAAGCATTTAAAGGTTCTATATGTTTACTTCAAACACCTCCCTCTTCCTTAAACTGTAATTTTATCCTTTATTTGACGATTCACTTAGACTTCAAGGTTTTTCTGTTCTTTATATAACCTGCATCTCAGTTTTTACCACAGTACCAACCTAAGCTATGAAACAGTATTCATTCCAAGCCAACAAATGATCTCATTTCATACGCACATTCTCTGTCTGGGTCCAAGTCCCTACAAGGCCAGTACACAATGACATTTCCTGCAAAAGAAAACCTCTGAAATTAGTCAGGCTGACAAGAAACTCAGATTAGGCTTGGCAAAGCGCTCACAAAGACACAGTCAAATTGGTTGTTTCTGATTTCTAATGACACCTGAAATCTTGTTTGAGCCACTCCGCTTCTACATATCATGATCCAAGTGAAGCAAACTCCTGTTTCTTTTCCAGACCAATTCCCTCCCACACACAGCACCACAAATCAGCAAGGCAACAACTGATCTGTAATAAACAAGTCCTTACCAAGAAGTTTTAAGTATTACATGTAAAACGAGACTGTTACGCAGATACTCAGCGACATCACAAGATCCACACACTGAAAAAAGACCTCTGTAACCATAATCCTCCCCAAAACCCCAAGGGAAAATCTTCATGCTCACAAAACAGAACAATGTTGCTTCAAAAATTAAGACACCTCGTGCAAACCAAAATATATCTTCTGTGAGAAAGCAGAGGCCAGACTCAGACATTGGTTGAGACACATGGCAATTCTCTATAGGAAATAAACCTAAACACCACAGAAGGTGGTACGCAGCAGACATATCAATTAGTATTCAAAAACGCATGGGAAACGTTCAGATACAAATGTATCCCACTGCAACTAAAACAGAGCTTTGACAAACATGAAACCAATCTAGTTACAGCTACATTGTGGATTTTAGCCTAACAAAGATAAATTAGAAATACCTGCAGGCCCACCTAAAATAAGCTGGACTTAACAACTCACTGCATTTTGGTTTTGTATCCATATTTCTTATCTTTCAATATAATCGGGCTTTAATTAATGGAATGCTTTCACATCATCAAATCATTTCACCAGCCAAGATCAAGCACACCAAATCACCTTCTAAAAGACTGACAGATCATAATTAGGAAGGTTTAGTTTGAAAAACTGTCACTACATATTACTTTTTTGGGGGGTAGGAAATTGACCCAATTATGAAATTGCAGATATTTACTCCTTTTGTTTATCAGTATATTCCTCTGTGCTCTTACACTTCAACTTCTTTTCATTTCAAATTAAAGTGATCTAACTCGCATTGCCCAGGACAGGAAAGAAGATAAACCATCAGAGTGTAGAATCCTCTCATGCAGTGTTTCCATAGTTTGAGACTCTCACAGGAAACTCAGGCAGAGGATGCATATTGACTGCTACTGACTTGTTTGGAGTAGGTTTGCTTTATTTTCCAATGCCTTGGTTGCTTTTCCAAGTGAACACAAGAGGGCACAGCTCTTGTGCAAGCTCAGACAGTATTTGTATTCAGCCTATACCAAATTAAATTCACTCCTTCCTACATGGAAATCATCCCACTGTGGAAACCTCACGTGTCAAAATCAGGTAAAATGGCAAACCAGATGTTTTCACTACATATCATTTCAGCTACTACATGAAAGCTGAAACGCTCTAAGTGAAATAACATAAGATAACCATGTAGTAAATCAGGATTCTAAAAGCAATGCGCAGAATGCACAAGTTAAAAATAGCTATTTCAGGAAATCTAGCACTGCTTTAACTAACATCTGAAGATCCTGAATATAAAACACCCTGGAAAAGGAAATACAGACTGAGTCAGGAAAAAGGTCAGCCTGATAACAGGGGGGGAAACTGAGAATATAGGATTCCTCCCTGCATGAATCTTTTGAGGCCAAGCTTATCAGTCTATTTTTAACACAATTATTAAAAAGCCCAACAAAACAACTTACTAATTTCTGTACTCTACAATAGCATATCCACTATTCCACTTAAAGTTTTGTGTTCCAAGATAATCCAAAGCAATTTTTAAAATGTTAGTTGTGAAGAATAGATAACGGTCAGTAACAGAACTAGCCTTTGCTAAGTTAAAAACCCAACAAAGAGCTGTGCAGTAGGGGTAAGCAATACACATGTTCAGAAGCTGCCTGCAATCAAAACAAAAGTCAGGAGCTGATAAATACTGTTCGGATCTGACTGTTAACATTGCTGCTGCAGCTTCCACTCACAACTCACAAACTTACTACAAAAATTTTCTTCCAGTGCAGAGTCAGACAGGTAAACGACACCAGGTATTTGGCCATCTCCTCACCCCCTTCCTAGACCTTGGACTGATGAAAAATCCCTGCCTTCAGCTATACAACACCACATCACATAAGGCACAGAATTTTTCATTCGGTTGTCTCCAGTCACAATCAGGCAAACCCTACCATGGTGTGATACAACCACACCCTGCTTCTACAAGAGAGCAAAACACCTGGCTCCTAACAGCAGAGCAGGAGGACTCTCAACAGGTAGGCTGTGGCACTTGACCCTCTTTGCCAGCACAGCGCTCACTGTATCAGTTGCACTATTTAAGACATCAGCCGTGCCTTCAGAGGCGCTAAGCCTATGAATTCACCTGCCCAAAGAACAGAGCACATGTTGACAATACCAGTAACTGCAAGCAGCTTTTGCTTGTTGCACATGTTGACAATTCATATAAGCAACAAAATGCTCTGTCTTCTTGGTTTAAAAGCACCTGTCTTTGAGGAGAAGGTAAAGCCTGAGGAAATCTGCTGTGAGATCTGGATGAGAAAGATGCAGTCTGAAAAGCAGCTCACTAGAAACATGCAAATGAAAATAGGGGCTGACATCAACTCTACACTGGAAATCTGCTCTAAAAAAAAAAAATACTGTATTATGCAGACATGATTACAACATGGATTCAATACACATTCTGTAGTTTCTAGGATGCATCACAAATCTGCAAACAGCCTTGGCCACAAGATTTTAAAAAAAATGTTTATATTGTTGGCCTTGACACAATGTTGGGGTTTTTTTGTTTGGTTTTTTTTTCCCCAAATAAATACTTTCTGTTTACTACTAAACTTTTAAAAAGCAGGAACTGGACTGTGTTGTGAAGGAGATACACAAAATATGGAACTAAGAGCTACTGATTTATTGCAATTAAATCTGCTCTCCTTCCAACACAATAAAATTACAGGTTCAGATGTCAGGTGGGGAAATACTGTTGCACAACTAGTTAAACTGTTTGGAGAGAAAAAACAAAACATGCACACAACTCACCTAGAAGAGGAAAATCTCCCGCAGATAGCCAGGATGTATATACGTATACACTCAGCAAGGGTAGGGGGAAGTTCCTTAGGTTCTGTTCTAAAAGGGAGTTCCAAGCTGCAAGGTTGCTTCAGTGGAGCAAGAGCATGAGCTCCTCTCTACGGCAGAGCTCCGTTTATCCCTCTGTCAGTTTGGCTGGAGTTAATTGCTCAATTAGTTAAAGGGCCGGTTTCTCCAAGCAGACAAAAGAACCTTGGGCCGAGGAGCACCAGAGTCAAAGCTTCGAGCTCCCTGCTCGCAGCATCACCTGGGGGCGGGGGAGCGTATTTTTACCTGCCACAGACTGGAAGGACACTCCTGTCATGGCATTACTGCAAGTGAGACATCAGACAGCAGAGTTTAATTCATGACAGGACTTAAATATGGCAAATCTCAGCGTCGAGTTGATTGGCTGTAAGTGCTCAGACATGTCTGAAACTCCACCTTCCTCCTAGGTGAGATTCTTCCTCCCATCCCAAACCCCCACCTTGCACTTCAGATGCCTATGTCATCTTGTTGGATATAGGTGATCAGCTACCTTTCCTTTGAAAGTAACCCCAGCAAAAACGTTTTTAATCTAACGGTAATTAGGGTGTCCAAAAAGCAAGAAACCTGAGAGCACATCCTTGGTGAAAAAAGGTTCAAAACACTTTTCATCTTCCGCACAACTGCCTTGAACCCTAGGCAGCAGGCAGCAGCACAGCAAAGGCATCTGCCACCTCCCCTACAATGGCACAGGACTGAACACAAACAGGGTCTGGTCACCAGAAGAAAAAAAATAACACTTCCCTCCTCCACTTACTATTATTTATATTAGCAAGAGCCCTCTCTGTTTGCTCTCAGTATATAAGATATAACTAAAAGGTAAAAATGTCAAAAGGCAGTTCTAGTTTGTCCAGAGCTGAGTGCAAAAAGACAGCAAGTTCAGGAAAAAAAGAGCAGAATAGAAAGAGGAAGGAATAAGCCCATCACCACAACAAAAGAACAGATGCTTCTTCCAATTAACTTATCAGCCACAATATATAATTCTAAGCAAAACTATTTTCAAGATCAAAACTAATTCCCAAAAATTACAGCCCAATGAAATGAGGCAAATCTAACCAGTTCCCTTTGTCTCCTTCAGTAGTATTGATATAAATTTGTCATAGAAGCAGAACTAATTTTTAATTCTTTTCAGAAGCAACCATCTCAAAAGTAGTAACAGGCTTTAAAAGAAAGCAAAGATCACATCAACTTACATTAGTTTCTGGCTCCATTCTCTGAAATGCTATATGTTATTGTGCATGTGTTTGTTTTTATCTGTCAGTGTGGTTTATTGTTAGGGAAGTGTAGTATCAGCTGTCTCTTCCCTGCCATCAAAGCTACTTTGTTAAAGTTAATAGTGTTTGACTTCTGGAGGATCTTTTACCCAGGTAACACAAAAACTTTCTGCTCTTCATTATTTTTCCAGCAGTAAAGACACCAAATGGATGCAGTATCCCCTTTACCCTTTCTTTAAAAAAAAAAAATTAAACAATCCATTGCATTAGTCCATTGAAAGCACTGAAGAATACTATTTGTCATTTACTAAATTACCTTAGCTGTGAGCAATCAAAATGTTAACCACACCCCATCTGATGGCAGACCATACTATTAATGAATATATGCTGTGGTTTGTGGACAACTACTGTACAAAGGTTCCTCTGTACCTGCATTAACCTGCAGAGCCTTCCTTCTGACCTTGCCCCTCGATGGCTGCAACTACTTCTGTGAACCCACCTAAAACATTTAGCAACCCCCAACCTCCAGCCCAGATGTCCACATTATAACAGTCTGAACTGAAGAACATTTAGAGAATTTAACACTGATTTCATGAATCATTTGTGCTTGGTTTTAATTTAGCTAATTACAAATGAAGAAGTGTTTGATAAGCTGTATAATTTGTAAAGCTTTTTCTACCCTTCAGAAAAATTTTCCTGATACTGTCACTGGTTTTTAGTCTCTTTACATTCATATCCCTCCTCATCTCTGTTTCCTGCAAGATGTTATAACTACATCTGATTTCAAGATTAAGAGTCTTTCCAAGTAACTGTCATTACTGGGTGGAGGAGAACTGGCAATACATTTTATTACATTTAACTACAAATTACCAATTCTGAAAACATATCTTATAATAATGAATATATTAAATTTTAGGACTGCGGGAACATAACCAAACACCATCAAAATTTGTACTGAAATGTGTTCATGCACTAGTACTCGACCCTGGTGAGGCCACAGCTCAAGTGCTGTTTTCAATTCCGGGCACCACAGTATAGGAAAGACATTGAGCTCCTGAGGCATTTCCAGAGAAGAGCAACAAGGATGGTGGGGGGGTTTGGAGAACATGGGATACAAGGGGCAGCTGAAGGAGTCGGAGTTGTTTATTTTGGAGAAGGGAAGGATAAGGGGAGATCCTATTACTCTCTACAACAACCTGAAAGGAGTTTGGAGTACGGCTGGTATTGGTCTCTTCTCCCAAGTAACTAGCAATAGGACGAGAGGAAATGGGCTTAAGTTATGCCAAGGGAGGTTTAGATGGGACATTAGGAAAAACTTCTCTTGGACATTAGGAAAAACTTCTTTACTGAGAGAGTGGCAAGGCATTGGAACAGGCTGCCCAGGGAGGTGGTGGAGTTACCAACCCTGGAGTGTGTAGAAGTGGCCCTTTAGGACATGGTTTAGTGGTCATGGTTTTTGGGTTACGGTTGGACTCAATCACCTTACAGGCCATATCCAACATGAATGAATCTAATTGGCATTGCTGAGGATGAGACACTAAGGCATCTCCACAACATTTCACTCTCTTTTGAAAAATAGTATCTTATTCGATATGCTCTTCATCTTCGTAAGTATGCACATATGTGTGTATATACAACTATTTTGTCTATCAGAAAACCATGTCACTTGAAGTGCTCAAAGTCCAGCAAACAATGTTTCGTTGCACAGAACCTGAGGTGTAGTTGCTCCATGTAAGGTTGCCGAAGGCAATAAAGGTGAAAACAAATTAACTGTATATTGCATGGCTCTAGTAGTAAGAATTCCAAAACGGGTACAAAAGAAGGTACCTCCAGACTGGGGCTAGGAAGCTGACGGTGCGTGAACAAAGCCCCCGGTCGCCAGCACAAGAGGGAGCAGTTGGGTAACATTAACAAGGTTTGTGACCCTACTTGACGAGGTTCAAGATGCAGATTTACACAACCTGCTCGCAGGCTAACTCAGCCTACTGCAGAGGCAGCTGCTTTTCAGAAATTCCCTGACATGCCCTCAAACAAGCATCTACAAAAGAACAAAAGCTATCTCGGTCAAACCACCCTCCCCACATGCATAATCCAAAACACAGCTTTGTCAGTTTCACCATTTGATGCAATGGTTGCAGCTGTTTCTCAAAAAGCAAAAAAGAGTAATTACAGCTGCAGTCTGGTTGCAATTTCTCCCCCAGCTGCAGTATCCAAGTGTTTCTGTGGAGGAGAAAACACCTATAAGATTACTTCATTTTGCTAATACAGCAACACTGCAAATCAAATGAATTACAAGGCATCAGAGAGTATCAGGTCTCTTTGTTCTCCTGCATTTTGACTCATTTCAAATATTATAAGAAAATTCTAAATGTCAGCTTTTCCTCCATCCTAAGGGAACAGGAAAGTTGCAGTGCATGTTGAAATACACTGAAAGGAATTTTTAAGTCCTTGGCCCTTGTGAAATTTTTTGGTTTACTGACAAAAGTGATCCTTCTGCAGAAATCTGGAAGAAGATCTTCAACCCAAGTTCGTTGTCACAGTTCACTGTGATGTTCTTCCAGAATAATACAGCTGTAGCACTTCCTGTGTTTGCTGTCTGGAAATCACCTTCTCTGACACCCAGGACTGTACATTCTTAAGGACCCAGAATCCTTTCAGTTTCATATTTTCAAAACACAAAGTTAAACACAACCACCTTCTGCCTGTAACTAGAAATAGAATCTTTACTGCTACAGCAAAACACTGTCAAAAAAATCCTTTAAAATAATTATCATGATAAAAAAGTAACATTTTACACTGAGATGCCAAATGAAAAATGACTAAAAGTAAAAATCTCCAAGCAACTAGAATACAAGCAGTGAAGCAGACAAATTCACTTCTAACGGAGGGCTTCAATCAATAACTGCTTCCTATGTAACAGATATATTTCATATGTGAATTTATACTATTATTGTATTTAAATCTTCTAACAACTCCAAGAAGACTGTAAAATAAGAGACAGAAAAGCCTCCATCTAGCAACTACTCTTACTGGTATTTATTCCACTTTTCAGATAACTTTGTAAAACAAGTTCATATGCCCAAAGCCCCACCCAAATTCCACAGAAGTCAGTGTGATTCCTCCCACAGAAGCCAGTGTGATTCTTTCCACAGAAGCCTGTGAGAGCTTCACTGACTTCATACTGTTCATTACACCACAGACCACAAACCATCCATTAATATTTTGAAAGCCCCTAAAATACTAACTCTTCATACTCAAGTAAGATACAATAAGTATTTATATTTAAAAAACAAAAAAAAAAAAAGCCCTTTAAATTCTTGCAGGTACAGTTTTATACAAGCTTTCCAGAAGTTAAAAGGATCGTTGCCCCAGTCAAGCTTTAGAACTATTACTCTGCAACACCTGCAAGCAACTGTTATTTCCACAGAATTGCTGAAGTTTCACCAGCTGAGGAGCCCATGATCATCATTAAAGGAAATGCAACAAAATCCCTTCAGCACAGCAGAATCTGAACCGTAGGTCCAATAAATCATCTAGTTAGTTTAATTATAAAGAGTGTATTTATAGTGGAATCACTCCAAAAACATCACAGAGAGGCCAATTAGTTACAGACTTCCCTCAGAGTAAAGTGAACGTAAGCTGTATTCCTACTTCTGTAGGTTACATGAAGATTTTCATCTGGAAGAAAAACTTTCCTCATTTCAATCCACATTGTTCTTTGTTTTTAATTTACTGAACAGTGTTGTTAACTGAAGGAAAGATTTAAGGGTTTTTAACTAAAGTATCTGTTGGAAGTTCCAAGTAAAGCCTTGACAGGGCGCAGCTTGCCAAGAATTGAGCTTTCTACCAGTAAGCAAGGAAATCTATCCAGACTTATTTTTTTTAAGAAAAAAAAAAAAAGACACTTCCTTTGGAATTTCTCTTCTAACAGTTATGGGGACTCATTGCCCGACACAAACACATACCTTTCCCTAAGGACAGGGAAATCTCCAAGTACCCAGGGAGGCTGGAGTAGTGAGGCTACCTGGGTAGTAGCACCACCAGGAGCAGTGCCTGGGCACTGCTGCTAGAGAAGGCTGAGAAACGATTGAGGGTAGAGAAAAGGTCTTAACCTTTGAGTGTGTGTTTTAAGGAAAGAGGGAGTCTTTTCAGGCCTTGCATTTCACACAGCCACACACACAATCACACAGAATGGTAGGGGTTGGAAGGAACCTCTGAAGATCATCTCGTCCAATCCGCCTGCTAGAGTAGATCACACAGCAACACACCCAGGTGGGTTTTGAATCCCTCAAGACATGGAGACTCCACAACCTCTCTGGGCAGCCTGTTCCAATGTCCTGCCACTCTCAAAGTGAAGAATTTTTTCCTTACGGGTACGTGGACCCTCCTGTGTTTTTGTCCATTGCCCCTTTCCTGTCAGTGGACACCACTGAGAAGAGTCTGGCTCCATTCTCCTGGCACTCGCCCTTTGGATATTTATAAACATTAAAAGGATCCCTTCTCAGTCTGCTAAATACCCCCAGGCTAAATATCCCCAGCTCCCTCAGCCTTTCCTCATAAGGTAGATGTTCCAATCCCCTAATCATCTTGGTAGCTGTCCTCTGGACTCTCTCCTCCTTACATCAGGAAAATGCTATAATCTGAAAGACTACTCTTATATTTTTAAGGATAATTGTTCTAATACATGCTTCATCAGTATGATAGACTGATAGATAAATAAAATGAGTGTGTTCCAAACCGTTCATTACACAGTACCTCATACATTAGACTGCAACACTGACCACTTGATGAATCCTGTAGATAAAACGGTGCTGACATCCCTGATGTGCCACTGAAGAAAAAAGACACTTGTTTTATCTGTTCTAGATGGTCAGAAGGTAGATAGCCTTCATGCTGTCACCTGATCCAAGACCGGTTTAGCTGACAGCACAAAACAGATCTGTCATACATGGTTATCTGAGGCTTTCTTCTCTAAAAACTGTGCTATATCGCAGTGAAGGATTTGTACAATCTAATGAGGAAACAGTGAGAGTTTCAGAGCAAGCCTGGCTTTCATGGAAGTATTATCCCTGGGCAGGTTATTAAAAGAGCCTCTGGAGTATAGTCATAAAAAGAGGGATGAATTTCAAAGGTAACGCAGCACAACAAATAGCTGAGCAGGAACAACTTCATGTAACTGCCAAGTGGAATATGGCTGACGCTCAAAAATTCAAAAAGAGCAGAAACATGATAAGAATAGAAAGGATGTTCATTTTCAAGCAGAAGATAAGATATGGATTAAAGTTCATTCTCAGAATAGTGCAGAGAATGATTTTATGGCTACACTAGCCCCAAACTAGAAGATTATTTAAGTAAAAGGGTAAAGTGAACCAGTGCTTGACATCTGCAATGTGTGCTGCTGTGGGATGTAAATCCTGGCACACTTACATAGCTGGGGATTCTGGCAGCCTCTATTCTGGAGCTGTGGTAGAATTTAATTTTTATATTCTTTACATGTTCCTCTCTGATTTTATCTACATGGATGTTAACTTTACTCATTATTTTCTTTCCCTCAGTCATTCAGTTCTTAGCTCTCCCTCAAGAAAAAGAAATAAACACAAAAAGGGTAGTAGCCGCTTACAAACGATGGTAACTTTCTTTCCTTTTCTCATTACACGTGTTTAATTCCTATCCATGTATATCTTGGCCTAATGATGATTATTACTTAATACATTGGAGAAAGAGAGCTTGGGAAGGGTGAGGTGCTGGACAACAAGAGCCACCTCAGGGAAAGGATTCCTCACTTTCTGATCAGCATGGCACGCCCTGAAAAATTAACTGGAGAAGCAGAAAACGAATGGATTAGCAAGGCTTGTATCACCTGCCAAACAAGACTGGGGGAAAGGACTGGGAACAGTGTCAGTTAAGAAGGGGCAGGCAAAGCTGTACAAGGGTTTTAAGCAAAGGAAAGAAACTCGAAGCAGAATAAAAATCTACTAGGGAAATTTATTTTTCCTTATAGACTTGTCAATGGGGAAGTCTGCAAGTGTAGATTTAGGCTTTGAAAACGCTCTCAAGTACTCCGAAAGTGTACAGTGTGAGTATACTGAGCCTATCATTCAAAACAGGAATTAATTTGAATGATCTTTAGCTGTTAGGAGGCTGGTGATGCAATTGTAACGTGGAGGCATTGCAGGTTCACATGCTGAGTCTCAGTTTCACCACCATTCTATCTTTCTCCATATCCTTGGGCCAGTCACTCGATCCCAGCAGATCTCTGCTGGTAGTATTTCCCTTTGGCCATTCTCTCTCCAAATGGTCAATAAACTCTTCTGTAAAAGGACAAACTCTTTCATAAAAACACTGCAGTAATAAAAATAATGATTTCTGAGGTTTTCTTCAAACCATAAATTCTTGATTTACTAAAGATATACAGGTTTGAGAGACTTGATGACAATTCTGAAATGTCATTAAATGTTATTGATAAGAATACACCAGAATTCATTAGAAATTCATTAGCTACCTTTTCAGGCTGTGAAGATTAGTTACACTCTTTGATCAGTGTACAGCAGGAACAGCAGACTTTTCCAGTGCCCCTCTTGTCCTACTGGTCCTTTCAGACTTTTCTCCCACTCTTAGCTTCACTTCTTTTTTCCATGGTGCCTCTTATAGTTTGAATAACTTCCCATCTGCCACATGCCAAATCTCCTTTAGATCGTTCCTTAAAACCTACTTCCTTCACACAGCCTACTTATGCTGATATTTTCACCAAAACATCTCCATTCATTCCCCATCTGAACTATTGTCCCATAAATCATATTTGTCTTGCTTAGATTGTCAGCACTAAACATAAAGCATGTCCCGGACATTCTAGCAGTCATTGCTAGTCTGCTGCCACATGAATGATAGCAGGGTCTTGTATCAATTTCTGTACATTTCCCAGAAGGACAGAGGAGAAAAAATAATTCAAAGAACTTCACAACAGCCCTCAAGGCTTGTCAGTGTTACACAGCTGGGAACAAACATTTCTTCCTCCTGTGAACTACAACTCACAACATTATTAGTTAACCAAAGGTTAAATGTAAGTAACAAATGTTTGCTCCTACTGCACCCGACAGTTCCTTACAGATATACAGACATCCCAGTAGATATTTAGATGTGCCTTTCCTCCTCGTTCTGGAAGTGAATGTTTCTAATGACACAGGAACTGAACCTGAATAGAAAGAATCACTATTAGTCCTTAACAGTCAGTAACAAATAAGAATTGCTTAAAATTTGATGAGAAAGATCTGTGAATGGTTTGAAAAATTAATTTTGTCAGGTCATAATTAGTCAACAGCTCTCTACTTCAATTGTGAAGATTAATGGTTTTTCCATGAAACTAAGGCCAAAACTTTGACTCACTGGAAATAAAACATTAGTTTAAAGAGCTACTCATTATCATTTGTTTCACAGTAAAAAATAAATTTCATGAATTAAGATATAAACCATTTTGTCACGTAATAGTATGTTGGAGAAGACATGGAAGGTGACCTGTGTACAAATAGTTCATCCATCGTTGCCAAGTTCCCAACTACTGTAACACTTGCACAGCTTACATGGGAAGAGAGAAGTTTCACTTGCTCAGACTGTTGACTTAGGTTAGCTTTCCTCTGTAAAACAGAGATTATAATGGAGCATGATTAAGCATAGTCTGTGGAACCCTCTTCTGTATGCCAGTGCCCACTGACCTAACGCAGCACTGGTCTGGATGCACACTCAGTGAGATCTTCTGGGACATGACACTTACCTATGTGAGTAGAGATCTCTCATACACATAAATGCTAGGGTAGGGCAATGAGTTGTACAGGTTGGAACTACAAAGCAATGAGCATTTCTTGGAAGTACCTCAGCACCTTTAGCATGTATTGATGCTTATGTGAAAAACACTAGCAATACATCCCAAGGTCATCTTCTCACCTGCAGAGACTCTCTTCCCACAAGAAAGCAGGAGAAACTTGGAAGGTTTCAAGTACTTCTGAGAAAGGATGAATGAAAATGGATGGTGTGCAGCATCTTGCAGGATAAATTCACATTTGTCTGAAATCAAAATTAAAATCTGTATCAAATATCTAAGACAAGAAAAAAGGAAGTATAGGATTTTGATTTTGATTTTCCACACATAATGACATTAACTCTCAGTGCTGGAGTATCAAAAACTCATTCCAGGAATTCTTGCAAATTTTGTAAATCTCCTGCATTTTCCAGAAAATGCCATGGACAGGAGTTGCTATTCTACTATACATTCAGTAGGATATATCTCATTTTATACTGCACTTAAGTTTTGTTTTGTTTTGTTTTGTTACACACTGGTTTTGCCAATTTTGCACTCAGACCAGGTTATTTTTTCATGGGTTGTTTTTTTTTTCTTTACATAATGGACTCATTCTTTACATACAGAGGTCTAGAACTGGTGTTGTTGACTTTCTGGATGCTCTAAAATGACAATGCTGGGGAAACACTATAACAGATAGTGTTCTAGTTAGTGCCTTTGCTAGTGGGGACAGATGCTCTGATAAGGCTGAGAAGATAAGCAATCTGCAGAATTCCTAAACTCCAGTGGGTTTAATGCTCCTTGTTGCCTCTAAAATTTTAGGAGCTTTGCAGAGTGTGTAAGTTTTCACTTCTGAATACACATCCTATTTTGAAATACTGGATTTTCTGAAGAAACTACCAGTGAAAATGTTGATAAAGGTAATTCAGAGCACATGGTTTTCCTCTGTAGAAGCTGAATTTTCCAAAGTTCCTAATGCTAGTAATTACTTTGGTTCTACAAAATAAAATGCTTTGAAAAGGTTGGGATTTTTCAGAGGACAGATGAATAATTCCAGGAAACAATACATCTTCCTTTTAGAAAACAATACATCTTCAGTGTGCCCCCACTTGGCTACCTAAAAATGGAAGCATTCAAAGTTTCTAGTTACCATGGATAAGTTGGGCATACATAAACCCACTGTAGTTTCTTATGCTGACTACTTCTTGTTCCATGTCCAAAAGTGTGCTGTTTGCAAAAATAAACTCATCTTTCTCTACTGCCAGCTTTCCAAGCTCCTTTGGACCTTAATATTGACAAGGGAGACTTTTCATGCTTTTCACATTTTTGCAGACTACAATTGTTCAGGTAGCTCTGTGAGAGCTCACCACCTTCATCTCAACCCCTCTGGTTCTAACTCAGGAATGCACTTCAGCAAATCCATCATTTCTGAGCACTGTGTAGACTACAGACATATGCAACAGTTTTCTGAATGGGAATATTTTCTCATAGATAATACAGCTGGAACCTACTAAATCCTTTTTGTAATGCAGCACAAGAAAGAATTATATCCATTCTTCCCGGGGTTAACTGTTCTTGGAATTTTTAAAAATTTAAAACAATCCAAATCAACCAGCCAAACAAAACCAAAAAACTAACAAAACCAAAGGAAATATGCTGTTTAGAAATAAAGGTGCTAGATACAACTGAAGGAAGGTTTCTGGAACCTGCAATGTTATGTTGCCATTTTTTAAAAACAAACTGGGCTTAAACAGCTGAGTTAAAAGCAGTAGTGGTGTGAATACAGACATTACTAAAATGAGAGTTGAGAATTAATTTTAAAGAGACTGCCTCAAGGAGACAGTCAGGATTTGTCAAAGTACATCTGATGTTCTAATAGCCTGAGAGATAGTGAGTGACACTGTTGTTAGGAAGCTGGCAGTGTGGGCACAGTGCACAGTTAAACCCCACCCGTGGTGCTGGAGAGATCTAGTGCCAGCCCACAGGGAGGACAGTTACCATCAAGGAAGACACAGTTTGCATTTCAGAAGTTTGCATGCTTTTACAAAGTAACCATCATCTGCTGCATAAGCAGTCAGTCACCTTCTGATTACAGAAAAGTTTTTTTAGGATCCATACCTACATCCATTTAAAGAGTGCCAGTACTTACACTTCAGAAAAGTCAAGGTACTGTGTGCCCAAGGGATGTTGTACGGAGCACATCGTTCATTTCTCAGCTCAATAAAATCTCTTTTGTTGAAGCCACTCAGCATTGCCACAGGATTTCCAGTCTGCTAGTAAAGTTCAGGGCTGTTATCCCAGCAGCCAATTCTGGCTTGCTACATGACATAGAAAATATTTCTTGTAACTGATTAGCAATAGATTGTTTTTATAACAGCGTGTTTCTGTACACATGCCCTCCTCCAATATCCCTTCCTTATTCCCAGGACAGAGACACCAACTCAGTAGTCACAGACTAGTATATTACATCAGAGAGCCTCATTAAATCACTGTAGACACAATTATCTTTTGTACCCATCAAACCATGAAAGGTTACCTGAGTTACTAAAAAATTCCAGGCGTGTCTTCCTAATAAACAACAGTATAGTGATTAATTGCTGAAAGAATCTGGTGCTTTAGGAGTAGCTTTTATTTGGAAAGTTTAACATACTCATTCACCAGACAACTGAACTCTCCACTTCTCACTTTCTCAGGTCACCTGCAAGCACTAAAGATTTATGTGAGTAAGAAATATTGTTACTTTTTAACATGGCGATGTTTTTTTAAGCAACATATTTCAGATAGAGATTTAGCCCCATGCTGCATACAAAGAAAGAGACTTTGCCTGGAGAGGATTTGGTATGAACTGGGTCACAAAGGCAATTAAAAGTCGTAAACCAGATGTATTATGTCTGTTCTATCCTTTTCATTTGTGTCAGCGGGTGAAATCGTAGCATGGTACACCCTGGTTCATTTTGTCATTCTAAAGCTAAAAACGATGTAAACAAAAAAGCAGCTCTCTTATTTTTTTGGTACTGTGAGAGACAGTCATTCTATTCCACTCCAATAAATGATAAATTTGAAGCTGAGAGAGCATGTGTGTTTTTAAAGATTCTGACTCTACAGTGTGCATTCTGGATTCGCTTTAATTGTGATTAATTTGTTTCGTTCTCTATGCCACAGGATCTACACATAGGCTGAAACATATAACTAAATCACACCATTAACACTGTGTTTTCATTCACCTATGGAATCCTTCACAATAATTGCTGGTTCATTTTAAACTACACACTTTAAATTCCACACAACTGAGCTGAGCTTCCACTGTGCCTTCTGCTTCCATGGAAGACCAGTTTAAGCACAGTGAACGAGTAAATCATGTATGTGGTTGCTCAGTATGGAGTTCCTCCAGTTAATTATATGTCTGTTGTTTTTGGCTGGTAACTAATGCTACAATATTTACTTTAATAAGCTGAAGTAAGCTGTGAGCCTCCTTAAAATCACACTCTGTAGAGTGCAAAAACTGTAAACACTGCAGAATGAGGATTCCACTTGAAAACAGATTCGTTACTTATTGCCAAACTTCCTGCATATGGGGGAGGATTTGCTATTCTCCATAAGGTATCTTTATATGTAACTGCTGAGAAAACTGTTGCAATAACTTGGTGGCACACTCATTCTTAAATAAATGCCATCTTTGAGAGCCCACCCATTGGGGTAGAGAGTAAAAGTTTCTTTGGCCTCTTTGCTACCTATCAGTGGCAATCAGTACCTAGTAAGTTCATAAAACTAAGTAGCTTACATGTCCCCTTCACTGCTGGAGTCCCAAACAGCCACTCTGTCTGGCTGCCCAGCAGATCTCCAGGAGCATAGGATGCTGTACCACAACATTACCCTCATTCCTTCAGGTTCCCTCTGTTCCATGTGATGCCAGTCCCTGAGGCAGAACTAATCAAAACGAGTAGAGATTTCAATGACTGCACCTCAGCAAGTCCACCTTCATTAGCCATCCAGTTTGTTCTTCAGCCTGCATGGTTTGGGTCATGTTTGTGCTTCTATTGTCACCTGTAGGACTTTCAGATTCATGCCTGATACAGTTATCTGCATTTTGTGGGGAAAAAAATGCTATGTAGCTTACTTTCCATAGCTCACTTTCCATAGCTAGACAGAAATGTAACTTGCTTTATACTGCCAATACTTTTTGTGAGAGGAAATTGTTGGGGCACTGAAAGTTATTTATTTTCCACTATATTTTATTAGGTTATTTCCTGTTTTTCTTCCTGTTCCTTTGCTCTGTCTAATTTGGCAGATTGATTTTCTTCTTGCACTTTCCTTCCTTTTACTTTGTTCTCCCAGTCCTACTCACCATCTACTTGTCCAGATCTTCTGGACATCAGTTGAATCAGTTGAAAGTAGAGCTGGCCAAGGATTCTAACATTTAAAATCTGGATAAAGCTTTTCAACTAATTTAAACCTTCAGACTTGCCATTAGAATTACATCCAAATCTAGAAAGCAGCCATGGCTCCTGTGATTACTTTTTTTTTTAATATATATTTATTTTTCCTTTTATTTTCCCCATTTTTATGCTAGCCTCTGCTTTGCCTTGTTCCCATTCACACTGAAGTCAGCGTTAGCCTAGCCCAGCTCTTGTACTTCCTATTTTAGGTATTAGCATGTTCCTAAAGACCCAGGCACTTCAGTGGGTTTCCAACATTAAGACTGGCAATAGCAGAGGGCAAAGGAGCTGGAAAATAACACAACACTCCTGGTACAACCTGAGGAGTATTCAGCAAAACAGAACATTTGGGGTTGTGTAAGTTTGCCTGGACTAAGATGTCTATTGTTGAAGACATTCACCTTCCTTCTCTGTTAATCTCTGTAAAGTATAATTATATTAAAAGCATTTACTTACCTGTGAGGACAATATTCACCTATGGACTTCAGCTCCATCTCTGATTTGCACTGCATATTTTATTCTTTGGTTAGGAAGTGAAAATTGTTCATTGCATGATAAAAATTCACCATATTTGTCTGAAGGTGAATTTTTGTAACCTACCAGCTCACAAATTTCTAGTGCAATGCTCTACACTTCAGGAAACAAGTCCCTCTAAAGTTATGTGCCCCTCTAGACTGAGATAAATTGAAGAACATTAGATGCATTTCTACCTTGGGACAAGAGATCATTGAGTTCAACTCACAGAGAAAGACCCTCAAGGGATCTTGGGCTTATTCAGGCTAGCCAAAGGCCATAGCCAGCACAGCAAAAATTCCAAAATTTGACATACTTAAGCTATTAATTTGAATTGCCAAATAGTCTTTAGTCATATAGTTACAGGGCCCTGAAGTGGAATTACTCAGTGGTTAATTTTTCTCATCAACACACACTCAGCTGCATCAATACGTATTCAAGGAATTATTGTTACTATTATTATTCCTGCAACATTTTATGATTTCTCTCTTAAAAAAAAAAAAAAAAAAGATTTGTATTTATTTTTAGTAGAGACATTACTTTTGTCATAACTTTTCAAAGTAAAAAGAACTGTTAAAGCACATTACTGATACACTTCAATAACACATAAAACAATTGAAGAAACTTAACTAAATTTTATCATTACAAAACCCAAATGTGGAAAACTCATTTATTTTAATTAAGTATTTAGTAGTAACTGTGCACAAACCATCAAAACTGGAGAGGGAAACTCCTAACATTGCTTTCCTAATCAGCTCCTCAAATGTTATCTAAGTTTCAGCATTTGTTAACTAAGCACAAATTTGATAGCATTGAGGGGAAGCAATACACTCAAAAGAGATTACAGAGACAAGAATATGCTGATACTAAAGGCAGTGAAAAAATATTTTTTATGCCAAGAAAAAAAACTCAGGGTATGACCTGGAAATTTGAACACTTGAAGAAGAAGGGTTGAGATTTGGTTGGGGTTGGGTTGTTGTTTTTTGTTTTGGTTTTTTTTTTTCATTTTTGGCACACACTGTTCACTCCAATTTACTGCTCATGCATTTGGACACAGATTCAACTGTCTCCTGTATCCAAGGATAATGACCTACCACTCCAGTGATTTAGTAAACCTCAACTCTGTGCAGCTACTCAATCAGTGATGGACTAATCCCTTAATGGCCATTTGTGTCTTTCCAATGCATCCTAAAGAGTTCTGCAACACTCTGATTCTGCTGCACAGAATTATGTGCACTTCTTCCACCCCCTTTATCTTATCAGGTAGCTAATTCCCACAAATGATCATGCAGTTTCAACTTTAAGATGAAATTGCAATTGAATCATAAATTTGTCACTCTCCAGACAGCTGCTAAGTCAGTAAAATCTTGATCAAGTGGGGATTAGTCACTGGATTGAACAATTAAGACCTGTGAGTGCATCTGGCCCTCTGTCAGAGACATGTTTATTGATAAAAAAAAATAGTTTATGTCGAGGTTTAAAATGTTATTAATTCTTAAGTGGGGCATAATCCTTTATCTAGTATATTGTGACACATAGCTAACTACCCCACTAACGTCTTGTTCTGCTCAATTGACTATTTAATCAGAATTAATCTTTTGAAATAATGATGACTGCGAGCCTTTATAAATTACCAGAGTGCAGTGAGAGATGTCATTTACAAAAGTTGTTTCCTTCTGTGTTTTTTTTTTCTTTTAATCTGTGAAGGCAAACAGCCTTTCAGATCATCACCTAGTTATGCTTTTATTAAAATGTTCATATACATTTCCTACACAAGAAAAAGATGTTTCCTGCAGAGAACTGGCATGTACAGGCATCTCTGAGGCCTGTTTTGAAAAACTTCAGGCACAATGGGATCCTGGAGTCTATTTTGCATTGCTTTGTTACATAATGGAAACAAATAAAGAAGATAAGCACTTCCCTCAAGTTAGTGACCCCTATTCAAAGAGTTCTTTAGCAGAGATTTTTCCCATTGTATCACATATCCATGTCCTACCATGGTCTATTTTTCTTAGTTTATTATAGGAAACAATAGATCTCTAAAATGTGACATATTGCTGTTCCATGGCTGTAAATATTACACCTTTCACATTTTGAACATTGAGATAGTTTAACTACAGGTATAGGTGGATTGGAATTTTGGTTAGTGCTATAGTTCTTCAGTTATGGAGTTTTCATTGTGTAGAAAACCAGCTGTGAAATGCCCAGCAGAGACTAAAAGCCTCATTTCAGGCATAATACTTATGGCAGGAATTTTTGTTCATCTTTGTTCTGACTGAGACTTCAGCTAGTAAATTAAAACTAAGTGGTTTAAGATATAATTTACCATGAGTGTGCACATATTCAGCATCTGCCAGATCTGTAGTAGGTGATCACTGACCCAGCTCTTCCAGTGCCACCAGCATCAGCTTTTCCAATTTATCCAGAGTAACTGAAGTAAAAGCAGCATTCCTGTATCTGTAGATAAAAATGATGTTTCCTTGCCTGATACCTTTAGCAGGATCCCTGAAGTGCCTAATTCACTCCCAGCTACAAGCTACAGCACACAAAAGTAGAAGTTCTAGACACTGCTTAGCCAAAGGCAACAACTGTCATGGGCAACATTGCACAGAGGTGGCCAAGTGCTCCATGTTTGGGCTCTGCTCACTGCAGCATTAGCACTGGTGGCTGGTTAGGTGGGTGTTTGGGGCTCAGCCACATACACCTGCTGAAGCTGGACTGTTTAAATTTGTACTCACTGTGGCAAATTCTTCCTCAGTATCACACCCTATGTTCTTGTCAAATCACAGCTGAAGGGCCTCTTGCTCAAGGAATGCAGCCCAAATTCTTCTGACAACCAGGTTGGATTAGGTGATTCACTTCATGCATCAGACAGAACATGCCCTGCACTAGCCATTGCTTTACCATGCTGCTAAGAAGCATAATTTTGTAAATACTCTCAAGCCCTACCCTCATGGGTCACAGTCATTTCATTTTGCCCTTGCCTGTGGCTGATCAATGCAAATGAAATTTCATGCCAGTCACGTTGAGCAATCTGTACAGTGTACAGAAATCCAGAGCTTCCATTAGAATGCAAAATTGTTTTCACCAGTTACTCATGTTTTCAGCAAAGGTCAGAACTCAAAATTCACTGATATAAAGAGATTTTTTAAAAAAATCAATCACAGCAATCTGTGATTTAAAAGCACAATTGAAAAATCCATCTGGGTTGTTCAAGATTTTTCTTCTCTGAGTTTAGTATATGTCCGAATAAAAACATTTAAAATATAAACCAGTGCCTTTAAAGATGGATGTCTGCAATAAGAGCCAGGAATGCACTAAGCTACTTCCAGTGAATAGCCAAGTTAAACAACACACAATGACAAAATTCCCCTGACTAGAACCAACTTCATACATTTTGTGACTACTCACTACATTGCACCCAAAGTGAGTTCATGTTTTGAGCCAGTATTTCAACTGGGTGTCAAGATTAGCTCACCCATATCTTCTAACATTAAATACTCATTTCAAGCAGAGAAAGGAAGTTTAAAATGAAACTAAACAAAACCAAAAAACCCCAACAAACAAATAACCTGACCTAAGTTTCTCTGTCACCTGAAATTTTATTCCACTTAAATAGCATACAAATCTTACCATGTTAAATGCAGAACCAGCTGTGAAAGGTACTGGAATCCAGCTGAACTACACAACATACAAAATATAATCCAAATACATAGACCTTCCTGCAGTTTTACCATCAATATTACAGAAGTCTCTAACTATACACACATTTAGAATAACTAGCATAAGTTATCTCAAGGTCTTTCCCAACCAGGCAATTCTATGATTCTATGTTTGTCATGGATATAGAATATTCTCCTAATAGCTGGCTGTCTCTTATTTAGGTCAAGCTCAGAATAAAATGTTTGGCTGGATGATCAGTGATTGATGTGAAAGGAGCCTGGGGACTTCGGTCCAGCTTCTAGTGGCTGCATTCTCCACATGTGCAGTCACAAAACACAAAAGCCAAAGAGTGGGAGGGCAGGAAGAGCAACCTGTTATCTCCCCTTAGGGTACAAGTCTAGGATGCTCCTGTGTGGATCTGAAGTACAGTGGTAAAGGTCTGAAGTGAAAAATACACAGCTACTGCCTAGTCTCTCTGTGTTGTGTAGCTAAAAGCAGGACTCTATCACATGGGGCAGGAATATTTCCCCATCAGTGCATTCATTCATTTTTTGCCTTTATTAGTTAACCATTTGTTAAGGAGACAATGAAAATGCCTTCAGTGTTTGATCAAGCTTTAGTGGGGGAAAAGGGAGCTTCTGAAAGACTTAACTATTAAACCTGTGTGTGGTAGATGAGAACTGAAGAGTTAAAAAAATAATTGTGGGCAGCCATCAAGCATCAGAGAGTAGCAAACATACTGGACACAAACAGGTGATAAAAGCTGATAAGAGAGATGACAAAATTAAGAAAATAAAGAACACTGTTATAAAGATTTATAGATCAGCTAAAGCAGAGCAAAATAAATGATAACAAACACTGATAAAAATGAAATGGGGCATCAGCCATATAAACACACAGGAAACTTCAATGCTTCTGTATAGTACTATGACACTGCTTTGTTTACATCAGCATTGACCTATTGCTCCCAAAGAAGTTTATTAACCATCTTGGTCTTTCTTTGTGTTGCTTTACTCATCAAGAGAAAGTTGTACAGGGTTGATTCTGATGAATGGCTTTTTCAGAAAGTCAAGTTATCCTTGACTAGATGCAGATGGCCTAGTAAAAAATGAATGCTGCCAGCAGACATTGTCTTTATCAGTAGTAAAAGTTCAACAGGGACTAGACTTCCTCATCTCTGGCCAGAGAAACCCAGCCTTCTGTTTCAGCACCGTATCACATATTGTCCTAATGAATTCTTGTAACACACTGCAGCCCAGATAAATATGCTTATATTAATGTTTTTGGCAGTCTGGGGCATGGTACAGAATTGACACAAGTGTTTGGACTCTGCCTGCAGCAGACACTAAGAATTTATACAGCTTAAAAATATTAGATGGTGGTAGCTTCTTTGTCCTGTGTGATGACCTTCAGTATTGCAAACTGCAGCTCATCCTCCCCAGCCTAGCTTCACAAAGTGGAAGCCTGTAGCAAGGCACACTGGAGTCCTGCAACTAGGAGCAGGGTGAGGAAGCAGCTCAGTCACTAGATAGTTTCATTCATTACACAACACTACCAAAAACTGAGTTGAGATTTATGTTTTGGATGGTCCAGTGAACACGCACCAGGGCAATCCAAATCCTGCTGCTACCTGACCTTTCTTTTCTTTGATTCTCTCTTAATTCTTCCTCCCAATAACAGAAACATGCATCTTGTCATTTCTGAGGTGATGAGCAGTGAGTAATTCACAGGACACCTCTTTTCAGAGCTCACCATCCTGGGCAGCCTCAAGGACAGTGGAAGCTTGGCCTTTGAAGAATGTCCCAGGCAAACAGGTTTTTAAAACTCTCTAAAGCTCAGTAGCTGCTACCCAGATCCACTTGGATAAATGCTGTAACTACATCAACAGCATACCACCATACCCAAGCTACTGAACGACATTTTGAGCTGTGTTACACAATAGTCTTCAGCTCTGACTGATGCTCTCTGAGACTTGTAACTTTCTGTTGCAAGTTAGGAATCTCCTCCAGCTGCAGCAGCTTGGCTGCATCGGATTCCCAGAAACGAGGCTGTCCTGAAAGCAAGCAAAAACCTCCTGAGCCGTCTAGTGGCTGAGAGTGCACTCACTCTCCTGCTCTAAATACAGGTCTTTGTTGGGCTGCAGTGTCTGCCATACAGTAGATAAAACCCTCTTTATTTGCCTTTACAATGTACCTTTGCTGTGCAGCTAGAGCAATAGCTTAACCCAAAAGCCTCAGTGATAACAGTTAAAAATGTCAGAGACCTTCCCAGGAGGAAACATGAAGCAGATGTGATAATTGTATGGGCAGAGCACATGCAGGAGGATACAGCATTTCCCAAGAAACTTTGAGGCAGGATTTTTTCTGGGCAGTGAGGTTACTTTTTTTTTTTTTTTTTTTTTTTTTTTTTTTTTTTTTTTTTTTTTGGTAGTTACGTGTTTCAACATTTCATCCAAATGAATGGGAGCTCAGGGGCATGACTCAGATGAGAAAGAGCCACAAAAAGAAACAGCCTGGGAATAAACACAGTTGTATTTCTCTGCTCCAAACTAAGGTGTCTCAGTGCTCTGTGAATTTTTAGAATGCTCTTGCACCTAAAAGGTTTTTTGATGCTGAAGAAGGGCAGCTAGGTTTATATTAGATTTATCTAGTCACTCAAGCCAGGATGATCAACCAGGTCTTTCCAACTATTGCTGAGCCTATTTTTGCAGATTAAGATCTTGATTCTGTCAGAGTTCATCGGATGCTAACTAGCCTGTTTCTCATAAAAAAGTGATGCTCTTAAATTATATTTATACCTATGGGAGAGCCATTTACTTACCAGGAATTGAAAACCTTGCCTGGGACTACACATTCTCATTCAAGATTTTCAGTGCCTCTGAACTCTTATCTTCTGAAGCCTTTTCTATGACTCACAAGCTCTTCAGGGCAGAGTCTTCCTGCTACTCAGTGTTCCTACAGCACCTAGCACAAGATCTGTCCATTTTATGTGTGCACTCTAGGAGAATACCTGCTTTCAAGGCCATCCTCACTGCTCAGAGCCCTTTGAGGCATCAAAGGTAACTTTTTTAGCTGGCATTTGTGTTTGGATTGCAACCTAGAAAACTGAACTTTATTTATTTGATGCTCCGGCTTACTTCCAGCAGCCATGCTGGTCTTGGTTCCCTCAGAACCATCATTTAACAACCTTACTGTGCTGGTGTAACCACACCTTCTTGTCAATGCAGAGATGGTCAAACTGAGCACTTTAAAATAGGCTTCATGGTGCTGCTATTTGAAGCTACAGAAGCTCTGTCAGAGTTGTTTATGGGAATCGACACAGGCTATGCTGACACCATGGAAGTATGCAAAGCTTCATACAAGCAGAGAAGAACATAACCTTTTTATGATTTGCCTTTGCCTCATTTGCATCATATTCTAGCCAATCCTGTTCTTTCCTATAATAGTCTTCCATGAAAACAAAAAAAAAAATTAAAAAGGGGGTTGTCTCTCTGTTTTTTCTGTTGGTGTCTCTTCCTGTGCTTTGTGTTGGTAATCTGCAGCAGGAGATGCTGATCAGGTAGAATTTCTTCAAAACCTGGTTTTAAGCAAGTCCGTCAGGGCATCCCTCTAGTGAAACCAAGGTCAGCACTTGGGGCCAGTGCACTGACAGCACATCTGTTCCTACTGCCAGGGTCATCTCCCTTGCAAACTGTTTGGCAGTTTACCTTTGTGGCTCATAGGATGCAGCCCCCAGCCCTGGTAAGTGTCCCCCGAACACCAAGAGCTGCCCTGCTCATCTGCTGAGCAACTAGGGCTCAGAGCACTCTCTGAGGCTGTTGGCCTACCGTGCCTGTCCTCCAGGTTTATCTCAACTCTACCCCCAGTTTTGTCACTGTATCCTTCAATCCCCTCTCTCCCCATAAAAGTGTCTAGCTGTCTCTTAAACTCACTTTACCATTTGCTTCTTTGACCTCACTTGGCAACTTATCCTTGTGTTTATTATTTGAGGTGGAATAGTTCTGGCTACATTCCTGGTTTTACTCTTAATTGTCTAATTTTTAGGATGGTGTCAGTGGGGTTGGGATTTGGGGTTGGGCTTTTTTTAATTTGTCACTGCTGTGACCAGGTCTTCTGTTTCGCTATGCTCCTTTTTTGTCATCAGGACTTCTTATAACTAAAAGAATCCTAATTAATATTTTATTGGATCTTTCCAAATATTGCAGCTGGGCTTTCTTGCTCATTAGTGCCATTCTGAACTGCCTTTAATTACCTTTTTGTTTATTGGAGAGAAGGGAGTGGTAGGGAGGATTTTCCCCAATTAAAAGCTGAGTGCTTCTCCCTGCATGTACTTGCCCCAAGACAAAGGAACAAACAGGATTCAAGCAGGACTTCTTCATATCCTCTGGTAGCATAACCCTGCTAATGGTTGCCTTCATTTACCCACCCCATGCTAAATCTAGGCAGCCCTGAGGTGTGGGTCTGCAGGCACCTCTTCAGAGCCCCTCAATCCACTCCAGAGCTTTGTTGGGCTTTTGGACAAAGTGCTGGCAGCAGCTTGCTTACCATATCAGATCTGCTGTCAGGTCCCATTGATGGTGGAGAAAGACTGCATATGACAGGGTTTTCTCTGTGCCTGTCTGGGGAAAGGGATGGAGGATGAAACGTTGGTTTAAGGCACCTACCTGGATTTTCAGGAACTGTTCCCAGCTGCTGTAAGGTGAGTTGGTGGAGCAGTGAAATGAATCCTACTGACATCCTGAAACACATAGGTCTGGTTGGAGTGATTTCTAAAATGAACAACTCACCTAACCCACCCTGGAAAGAGCAGGAAAGAGTTACTTCCTTGCAAATGGCCTCTTTCCCTTACAGGAACCAGCACGTGTCTGAGGGATGGACAGCCTTCAGGTCTGCTGCCTAATTGCATCAAGATAACACCTTTGCACTTCCTATGGCTCAGTACAGTCTGTACCCTTAGGAATACGACACGCACCAGCACAGGTTACACCTCAGGCACATAACCCCCCATGTTTTCCCAAAGCAAAGGGACACTGCTGGATTCACCTACCTTGAAAAAATTGCTGTAAATGAACCCTTGAATCCCATCTGACACCATCATAAAAAGATGACATTTCCTTTCCTACCCAACAGATCTGTACATCATGAAGTGACAAGAAAACATAGAAATGTTATCTCTATCATTAACATTCTCCATTCTGGGGTCTATGGAAGCTGCAGGACAGGAATAGTGTGCCAGTCAGAGTAAGACATTAACCATCAGCCAAAGTAACATCTGTCACTATTTTCAGTTTAAGAACAGAGGGCAGAGGCACAAAAGATTTGCTCAATTAATCGTGGGATTGAAAATTTTCCAGAGAGCTAAGGATACTTGTAAGATATAATAGAGTGCAGCCCCCTCATCCTTCATATGGAGGTCAAGCTCACAGAAACTCGGCCTGCTGAGCAGTTTCTGCTTGCTGCAAAATGAGGAATTGCATGCTGCAAGAACCAGCATCTGGGGGCTGCTTCTGAGAAATTTCTGTAGTAAAGCACTTCAATAAAGGTGGCTTACCTTCCTGATGGAATCCTGAAAAGAGGAAAATGAAAATGAGAGACATAAAATGCCTCTCATGACAAAGACTAAAATAACTAAGGGGGGGGGGGGGAGGGAATCTTGTAAACATTTACCACCATCCTCACTGCACACAATGGGTTGGAGATGTAATGGTCATCAAACAGCAGAGCAGCAATAAGTACTTTCATTGAAAAAGTGGCAACAGCAAAAACAAAAGGACACGCTCTGTCACTCATCAACCCACGCTTCACTTTTCCTAGCCGTCTACCGTTATTATGTGGCAGGCGATTCACTACTCAGCAAAACCCTGGCTGTAGTTATTTACAGGTCACTGGAAGTCTGGCCTGTGCTGCAGTGGAGTTTTGGTTGTATTTCACAGAAGATACTTTTATTTACATTTGACTAATGCAGGCACAACTGGAGGCCGATTTTTCTTTTTTTTGGCTTTTAGCATAAACACTCGTGGCAGCTCTCTATTTTGGGAGCAGACTGAAAAACAGATTGTTTTGCAGTTACAAAAGACTGAGGGGTAAATCAGAGGACATTGTTATTGCAACTGATCTTTTCTCTCAAGAAAGCAGCAGTTGCTTTGTTTTTTCATTCTGCACACTTTTATGCACACCGTTCGCTCCAAATATTTGATGTTTGCCACACTTGTTATGAGTTTCTCCAGAGAGATGCTGTCTTTTGGCAGCAAAAGATAAAGTTGACTGATACAAATGAGTCACAGTACCCCAACAGTAATTAACAGTGATGCAATACCCATGCGAAAAAGAAGACTTGAAGAATTAACTGTTGAGCTTTCTCAACGATGCAGCTGCACTTTAAGAGAGAAAGCTCAACCCATCATAGAACTCCATTGTGTACATTAGAGAAAAAAGCTTGGCAAGATACATTAAAGATTTTTGCTAAAGAGATACAAATATTTTGCAAGGTCAAAGGGCCTTGAGGCAGGCTGT
This sequence comes from Indicator indicator, assembly GCF_027791375.1. Lineage (NCBI taxonomy): Eukaryota > Metazoa > Chordata > Aves > Piciformes > Indicatoridae > Indicator > Indicator indicator. Next base: position 7,021,680 of record NC_072030.1, read on the forward strand.
ACTTACTTCCAAAGAAAAAGTAGGCAGTATGACAAAGAAACAGTAATATTTTTTTATCTTCATTTTCACACTTCATCATCTAAGAAAGACTGTCTTTTTCAACCTGCTGAACTGATTTAAGCCACTCCAACTCTGAGTTAACTTTTACTTAAAAGTCAGTCTATGACACCCTAATCTAAGAAGTTATCTGTGCTTATGGTTTCAGTGCAGTTCTACAGAGGGCCAGTGCTGCTATTTATAAACTGGATTTTACTCTTCTGCAATGCTCTTATACAACTCTTATGGGCTGAAAGAAAAGGAATAGTTTGGTAAGAAGATGAACGATTCAAACAACCGCTTTATAGCACAATATGAAACTTGACACTGTTTTCTGCTGCCAGTATGATTCCCAAGTGAGATGGATAAATTGTGTGGTCAAGACCTGGACAGGTTAACTAGTGGTCATCAGTGCTGGTGGTACCTTTATATACAAAAAAAAAAAAAAAGATACTATTGGACAGGGCATTTGAAATTTAATACCAGACATGAAACAAGACATCTGTTGGACTCTCATGTGTTTCGCTTTGAATGGGCTTTAATTGAAAGCTCAGTGAAAAATGCAGGTTACATTCTTAGTGTTATCAATAGTTTGTAACAGCAACAACATCAGAACAGTGATGCATCTAGTATTTATACACGTTCTAATTTTAGATGTCTAAGAGCAATACATTATCAGATATATATATACACACAATTTCAAGCAATTCAAAGTAAATAATAAACCCCTCCTCCCAAAACCCTGAAACAATATATTTCCTTACACTAATAATGTCTTTTTTTTTCACATATACTTGACAAAGAGTCTTTTTAAGTTACTTATCTTAAGAGTAATCTGTTAATGGAGATCCTGGACCAGCCCCATTAAAAGTTCAGTTTTAAGTTTATACAGCTTGCTAGCCACATAACCAGTGTGGCTTTACATTGTAAACAAATCCCAAATGTCTACAATGATTGGAATTAGTTTTGTGTAAAGGAGATCTATGCATCTCATGATAGAATAAATTTAAAACAATACATTAAAAAGAGAGAGAGAAAAGGAGTTAATTGACAAACAAAACAGTTTTTGGGGTCAACTATGTGATTACTTAAAAAACAAGTTAACTTAATGGTAAGATTCTTATTTTCTGTACAGAGAGGTTGTGGTTCATCTAGCTTTAGCTACTGTAGAAATACATCCTTTAAAAAAAGGTTTGGTTTGTGATACTCAAAACAGGAGCTTCCCAGTTTAAAATCTTGCCCTCTGGCAGTAAGAGTACAAAGTTTGCCAAAAGTATCTCAGGGGAGTGTTTCCTCTCATGTTGTGAGTTTAGCTGTCCTAGCATTTGGAAACCTCAGCATACATACAGATGAAGTAAGCAAAGAACTTGCCTTCAGCAGGGAGGAATCTCCCTACCCACTGCAGGATATAAAACGGTACAACAATTTGTACCTACAAAAATTCAAGTGAAAATAAACCCAGAAATCTTACTGGGTTAAAGACAGACTTACTCTTTAACACAATTACAAATAAAAATCTCATGAACTTATTGAATAAGAAATTTGAATATTGAAATGGAAGACAAGGCCAAGCAGAATCCTACAGTTTAGTTAACTTGTGTCAAATGGGATGCGAAGACAGCTGCAGCTTTCTGACAGAGGTGATCGAAGATGGCTGATAAAGTTTGCAGTAACTCAGAATGTCCCATCTGGTTTATTGACTTGTTTGAACTGCCTAAAGGGCCAACTGCAGTTTAGTCATGTTCCGCTGGTGCATGTTGTGATGACGAACTAATTCATCAGACCTGGCAAATTTTTTTTGACAGCTGGGCCACCGGCAACTGAAAGGCTTTTCACCTGTTAACAAAACACCCTGTTATTAACTGGGTACACAGCTCACCTGAGACACTGCTATTTGTTTGCTTTCTGCAGGGTTGTGAGGAGCTAGGCACAGCCCCTGTAGGCAGAAAAGGCATCCCAGGCTGTCCTGAGCAGGCGGTGGGAGTGCCCTCAGTTCCTGCTCACATCAGCACTCAGTGCTGTCCCACATCTCCCTCAGCTGATGTTTAACAACAGCCACAGAACACTTTGCAGCACTTCATTCCTGAAGACAGGCCCTTACAGAACATTGTGTTGCCATGTCCATGCCACTCTCAGCTCTTGAACAAACTAGTTCAAAAGTCACTCTGGCATCAAACAAGCTTCAGTCACACCTTGGACTGTGGTGCAGGCATACTGTCAGTCACTGTGAAAATCGTCAGTCACTATTTAGAGTTTGAGCTCAAGTCAAGGAGAGTTTTTCCAGCTAGTCCAATGAGTTTTGACTGAAGTTCTTTGAAACTATTGAGTGTGAGTGAATATGGTAGAAGCAACAGAGTTTAGCATGAAGTCTGCTGAGCCAGACTAAAAATTCCCCATTACTGTCTAAAGTAGCTTCATATCTATGGGAGATGTTTAAGGCTCAAAGTATTCAGTATTTTTCTAACGTTCCCATGAGCACAACACTCACTAAAAATGACCTCAAGCAAAGCACATTTGATTGTAACAAAAAAAGCCATCACCTTTTAACAGTTTATTCTGGTCTCTTGATTTTCTACAACGTTTAAGTGGAATTTCAGGCCATGTTTCTGATGCCACAGGAATGCTGATGGAATGCTTTTATTAGCTCAGAGCAGTGCCTCGTGACTCATGTTTCTTTTAGAACTGCAGTTTGCTTTTTTTCCCCAAAAATAAATGCAATATTTTAAAGTAAGTTCAGCTCCAGGGCTGGGCTCTTCAGTGCTGTCTACACACCTTGTACTCTCCAACTCAAGGCACACTGGGCTGGTACAAGCTCACCTAGAAATCTTCTCCTCTTCCCACTTGGTGCACTTCACAAATATTCACATTAAGGATCTGGGATTGGCATAAAGGTGGAAGTCACCTGTGCTTTGCTTCATCGAGGTTTAACATGGAGCAAGTTAACTTGAGCTAGGTGTTTTCTTGCAAAATTTAGGGGGCACATGAAAGAGGAATGAAGGTACAGGGCAAGATGGAGATGAAAACCCCACCCACCCACCACTCATGCTCATTCCCCTCAGGATATTTTACCATCCAGGGAGCATGATACATCCAAAACTGCTGACAGGAGCATTACCACAGCATGCCCCTGGGCTGCAGCTTGCACAGAACCGGAGCCAGTGGCGGGCAGCATGCCTACACAAAGCTCTGTGCTATGAGCTATCAGTGCTCAAGTGAGGCTGCTTTCAGCCATGAGTGCGTGTGGGTTTGAATCACATGGAGCAAGCAAGAATTAGAACCAGGAGATGAGGACAGCAAGTCCTTCACTGATATTACTGAAAGTCTTGAACTGGCAGATCAGTTTGCAATGAAATTTGATGGGGAATGTCGTTTATTCTGGCTTGCTAGTATGTGACAACTGCTTGCTATTTTGTCTCTACTGGAATGTTACCTCTTGCTGATCAATAAAACATCTTTCTTCATGCAAATGCACACAGATCCAGGCCCTGAAACTCATCACAAGACTATGGAGAGAACCCAGGAACACAGCCATGCCCTTTCCAGTTGTAGATTGCACATGCAGAATTGACCCTTACTTGAAGCATTCATTTGGCCAGTGCCACAGAAAATGTCATTGTTCTCAGGTGAATCACTTTCTCCATTAAAATTTCTCTTCTATTTTTTTAAAGTCTTAAATATGTGGATTTATTGTCCAGAGGAAAAAAAAGAGTCCTTAGGAGGGAGAAAAAGATTTTCAGGCTTCTTGTCCATCTGTACAGAGACTGAACTTAAAAGATTAAGACCATGTAGAAAACACCGTGACATCTAATAATATGTCAAAGTGCTCAGTGAGCAATTGCTTGGTAGAAATGCTGCATACATAGTGGAACAGAAAATGATAGCTCATAGGAATTATTCTAAAACTTAAAACTGAAATAGAGAGGTTAATGCAGTTGCTCCTTTACTGGTGTTTACACTTATGTGAGGGCAGAGTAGACTAAAATGGCCTCCTATTTTTTAACCCTGTATTTATATGAAATATTATGGTTTCTACAAAAAAAAAATTCTTGAATATTTGAGTAAGCTTTTACTTTAGTGTCTGTCAGTGTGAGTTTGCAAAAGGCACTGCTTTTATCTTCTGGAGAGATTACAGTACAAGCAGCAACAGAGAGAGCTTTGCTGTGCTACCCTGCATTAGGCTCAACTGACACTTAGGAGAAGCATGAGTAGGCATGAATACTTTAGATTACAGACCTTCAGCTCAAGCTAGAATTAAAATTTCTATCTTGTAGGGTTTTTTTCAGTAAAGGCAGTTGATCAACTTGACATTTGTGGGCTGAGACCATGATGTTCATTTCACAATAGCTGACAAAATGCATTTTGCTAAGCTGAAATTTCTTTAAACCTGAAGAAAGACAGTGTAGTTCCCAAAAATCACCTAAATCCCTTCGTGAAAAGTGACTATGATAGTTGGGGAATGCAATTAACTGAAAAATCAGCACACTCTGAAATTCCTTGTGTTGTTCTGAATATTTAACTGCCAGTCAAGAGACTTTCTAATCATGTAATTTACAACAACATTAATTTAATGTTTAAAAAAAAACAAACTATGAAATATAAATGTGAAGAAAAGTTTACGCACTTGTTTTACCTGTATGAGTCCTGGTATGAGTCTTCAGATGATCAGATCTGGAGAACTTTCTCTGACAGGTTTTACACTGGAAGGGCTTCACACCTGAAAAGACAAAACAAATTCATTCTTATATCCCAGCACCTTTTGGAAGGGTGAATAAATTCAGCTACTTCTGCATTTTTCAAAAGCCTGGATTTGTTTGAATTAGTTACTGTAACCGTTCCTCCCAGCTTCATGCCTACACATTACAGAAAGTCATTAATCAGGTTACCATCTGCTTCTAACCTCCTCATCCGAGATCTGGGTCTGAAGCATCCAAAAATCACCATTGTGAACACCCACTTACATTGTTGGGCTAAGGAGGATCTGCAAATATTTTTAATTCTGATCCAATGGCTTGGCACCATTGGCACCACGTATAAAAAATATGACCAAAGAAGAACAGAAGTGCAGAGATATGTTTTCATATATTTCCAATAGGCTTAACTTACTCTGCACTAATACTGCTTGCTTTAGATGCTTCACAGAAGTCTTGGAGACTGCTTAACACAGGTATGTTCCAGCATACAGTTGCTAAATATCTATCACCCCACCAGTTTTCAGAGACACTTCCTACATCTCTCAATAACACCATTTAAGTAGGCTAGAAAATTCTTAGCAAGAAAAGCAGTAGGCAGAAGCCCACCACCCAGCTGTGTGTCAGGCCACTCCCTCAGCTATAGGAGACCCAGACACAATTCCTTCTTGTGACTCCTCCAGAGGAGCACCCTCAAGCCCTTACTCATGCTCCATGCAGAGCGCCCTCATGTTTCTACTTCAGCCAGGAGGCTGGAGTCACCAACATCTTCTCTTCTGTGACTTTTAGAAGGGCAGCTGTCTCCCCTGTCAGCCTATCTAGATCTCCAAGATCTCCTGAAATGCAGAAACTTGATGTCTTGGTGCATGCACAAAACCAGCTTGCTGAATTTGGACTGAACTCACAGTTATGGTTTCCTCAGCACATTTCTCCCGGTAAATGATTCATTGAGAAAGGTGCACAAGTCTAGCTAGGACCCAGACCCATTCAGGACTGCTGCTGCCTTCTCTGCTGTACATGAACAGCTACACACTTTTCAAGCTGTCTGTGCAGTCCAAGGAGGCAGCTCTGTGACATTTCTCTCCTTGGTGCTCCTAGAACCCTTTAGTTGGCAGAATTCAAAAAAGGCTCAAATCTAATCTTCCTTGGTTTGCTGAATTACAGTCTCAAGGATAATAACTGGTGTGGTTTTTTGTCTCTCCATGTCTGCTTTCCACATACAAGTGCACAGTAATTCCATCAGCCTTCCAGGTTATGCATGTGCAGCACCCACCTGTTAGCACTGCCACACAAACACTGGAATACCATCCCCGGTGTTTTTCAGGTTACACATTGGCAACTTTTTCCTTGCAGAACTGTTTTGTTTTTAAAGATAATGTAATCCCTACATTGGAGATCCAGCGCAGAGCAAACAGTTTCATTAAGAAAGCAGTTGCAAAAAGATGGCAGCAGGTTGAAAGCATCACCTATACAAACACAGGAGTGCTGAAACGCCAATGAACCTAGCTAGAGCAAATTTCAAGAACTTGGCACTATGGGTATTGAGTATGAGCAGACACAACATCAGAAAAACAGGTTAGAAATAGACTTTTTGGATCCAAATTCACATACAAAGACAAACTGTAATGAGTAGAGATGTGCTGTCAACAAACCTGTGTGTCGTCTTTGGTGTCGTTTGAGTTGGTCTGAACGAGAAAATCTTCGTTCACAGTCCTTAAAATCACACTGATAAGGTTTCTCACCTGTAAGGGACAAATGTACTAAATGAGGGAACATGTCATCTAGAATCAGAAGGTGAAATATGTTACACCAAAAGACTTAGACCTCTCTCCTCTTAGACCTCTCTCCTATCTGAAGCGGTCTGGTGATACATCAGGACTCATTTGCTAGAAAACCCTACAACTGTGTTGGAATCAGCAGGGAAAGGCTGGCATAACTCTACTGCATTGACATTGATATTGAATCTGCTTAGTCTGAAAAAATAGCCCATTACAAAACAAAAATCAGGTTACATGACTTATTTTTTATTGTTTTCTGCTGGAAAAGAACAGAAATATCTTATTTTATATTCCTCTGAAAACCACATTAAGACTTTTCCACCTGTTTCAGTAAACACATAATTTGTACAAGGGAAGATAGTTTGCTCTAAGTTGTTTTTAAGCAAAACCTAGACAAATTATATCCATGTAGGTGGCAATTTTAACCACACTAAATGACTTAAAAGAAACTGAACAAATTTAAACCACAGAAAAATACATATTATTCCCCAAAACACACGTTTCCTTTATAAAGCACTGTTAAACAGAATGTATGTAGCTGCCACCTCCCACCGGTGAATTATTGCAAAGCCCCAAGTAAATACAAACTCTGCCTCCACCTTCTGTACAGGTCAGCAGAGATCCTCAGGATGTTGGGGTTTTTTCTGGGATAAAAAAGTGAGATTCTGACTTTTTAAAAAAATTAAATCCCTACAAGCTCCTGTCTCCAATTAACATGGGTTTTGATGAAAAAGACATCACCAACCACATAAGCGTGTGAAAAGAAATACAACAATTGAGCTTGAAGAAAGAGGGAGACACTACAGACATACATAGCATACAACAGTTGGTGACATTCAGCCAGCACAAAAGAAATATTTTTAAATTCTTATGCTGCTACAGGAGGAGCTGTAAGATCTTTCAGATCTGATTCACATCTAGACAAAGGCCTCTTTGCACAACACCGAAATCCTGCAAAAGCCTCAGATATTATTACATGTATGCTGGTTACAGTGCCAGAGCCCCACACAAGAAGTAATAAAAAATGAAACCATCTCTCATGCAAAGCCGGGAGTTTTTATCTGGAAGGTACACACCACACCAGATGGGACCTTCTTTTTCTATAGTGGAAAGCTGAGATGTGAAACGAAGGTCCAGTAGGAAGGATATAAAGAAAAACATCAGCTGAAGTGGGCAGAGGGTTTAATTTCTCTGAGTACATTTTTAAACATGTATCACTTTCATAAATCACAAATGCAAGTGTCTGCACTTCTGATTTTACTCTGATGGGGACACGTATTCTGGTCACACCAGTATTCTGTGATACCACTGCAAACCACTTTAGTTTAAAGCAGAGGCATTCTGATTCAGGTAACACCCTCTAAGTAGCATATTAAGAAGAGCATTCCAAATTCATACAGATGTGGCTAAGATCAAAATTTCATGGAAGCGACTAAATCTGCAAGAAAAAGCTAACTTCCTGTGACAGTCACCCAAAGGAGTTACTGATTCACGAACCTAGGTGTGGACAATTTCCATGTCTGCTGTGCTTAATTTATTAGCATAAGGGATTAAAGTTGCCACAGGTGTTTGAAATAGTTCTGTACACTTTGACCGCAAGGACTCCCTGGGGGGTGCCTGCTTTTCAGAAACCACTTAGTTCCAAGGAATTCAGCCCTTTGGCAGATTTAAGAGGGGGAATGTCAGCAGAGCAGAATGCAGTGACAGGATGATTGTCTGCTAATTGCAATATAAATGCAGAAGATGGCTAAGGAAGCATTTGAATAAAACAGCATGGTGGGTCTGATAGCATGCATGTGAAAGTATTTCTCTAAATATCTTGAAATGTAATCTGGATTAAATTAAGGATTCATTCAATATGCAGTGCATATATTCAATATGCAATATATTCAGTGCATATATTAAAGGAATCGATCCAAGACTGGATAGACAGGATTTGTGTAGAAAACAAAAAGCAAGCTAACAAAAAGAGGCACAATATTTGGACAGAAATCCTAATTTTCCTTTTCTTCTACATCTTCCACATCAGTCAAGCAAAATGCCTGCCAAAGCCAGCTGTCACCTACCTGTTAACTCCCATAAATTTCATCAGAACAGGATGACAGAAACATCTCAGATTAGAAGAGGTCTGTAGGTACCTCATTAAATCATGATACCAAGAAGGGTTAGAGCAGTGTCTAGTTTCCCAAGGCCTATTAAAAGCCTCTCTAGTAAAAGGCTAAAGTATCTTAATGTATGAAAAAACCCCATAATGCTGTCACCTTCCTATGTGACCCCATACAATTTCAAAACAAAACAGGAGGTGAAGATGAAGCTTCACCAGTCCTTCCACCTGTGATTCAGAGGCTTCCATGACTGTTTACATTTCATCACTGAGAGGGCACACAAAAGCAAGACTAAACTCAGTACGTAATGAAATATTGAAGATGAGAGAGAATTGAGGGAAAGGCAATGCTTTAGCATTTGGGAAAAACATTTAGAAAAACTAAAGCTCAGCAACCACAGAACAAGTAGGGATCAGCCTTTGCATGTATTGCAATAAATGCTTCTAGTAAAATAAACTCCTTTTCTCAAAAATAGTTAAACTAGAGGAATAATGCACATTTTCTCTACAGCAAATTCATTTGCCGAAATGCATGGGGAAATGGGAATTCCTGCTGCTGTAGCAGTTGCACAAATAGAGTGCTGCAAGGGCAAAAGTCCACTACTAACAAGAAGACATGAGGAGAGAAGGCTGATCTTGAAAGCAGAGAATCTAAGGGCTTTTCTATACCCCCTTCATCAATTTAAACCTTTTTCCTTGTATTTCCACTTAATCAAATGAGTACAACCCCATAATCACAACTTTACCTTACAAATATAACATTTTTCTATTCAACATAATTTACTTTATCAAACTGAGATAAAAACGTGTTTCTTTATTTAGGAGAGAGCCTAAGAGTTCCTGTCACCTCAGAGATCAGGTGTGCGATGTCATGACTGTTTTGAAACCAATCTTTACTTTAAACATGTAACTGTCCTTATTTTATGCCATAGAAACGGAAGCCTAAAAGAAGTGAATGGTGGGACGAGGCCAAAGCTCCATCCAGCCCAGCAGTGCCTCACCATGGCCCAGCAGAGATGCCTGCAGGACAGCAGAAGATTGCAACAGTGCAGCATTACTTCCTCTGGACACTCTCCTAGTATCCAGCAGTCCGTGTGTTAGAGCCAAAGGTGGCTGTGAGTCTAACACTTACCAATGGAGTTGCTTTCCATTAACTTGTCCAGCTGCTTCCGGGACCCATGTAAGCTTTCCACTTCCACGGTGTTTTACAGAGTGGTATTCCACAGCTTAAGTATGAAGGTCACTATTTCAAAGCAGCATTAGTGAGAGAGTGCTATCCTGGAAGTTACCACCCTGAGCTATTAAGGGGAGAACCTCTGCAGGCACAGCTCCACCCATTCACCAGTTTATCATCTCTGTATATAGAGGACATACCTCTAGCTTTCAAACTGGTGTAATGATGAACTGCACTAAAGACTGGAAGGCATTTAGCAGCACATAGTAGAAGATTATTTGCTTTCATCAAGGCAAAGAAATCATTATTAGATGGTTTGCTCAAAAATTCATTATTAGACTGCATTACTTAAACCCCCTATAGTGTCAGAAATTCACCACAGGGAGCTGAGTCCTTTACCACATCCAGAACAACCTTCCTGATTTAGTTTCTCATATCTCATTGTACAAACTCATACCTGTAGCTAATTGTATTCAGGCTGAAGAATATCCCTGGCAAACAGACAGAGGATATTTTCTCTGCAAAAATACTCAGTTTTCTGTTAGGATAAATCCAGTTTCTCCAATGCATGGCACTGAACCCAGAGGGTCTCTGGCAAGAATGTTGATGTTTCCACCATAAATGAAATTTATGGAGGTCTAGACACCAATTTGTTTCTGCAAAGAAGTCTCCAAAGTCTGACACAGGATGACAACTCACATTAATTGTTGTACTGTTGGAAAGTTGGAGTTTTTGCATTGCCTTTCAGAGGTCTATCTGCTGCAACAAAATACACCAAGATAAGAAAAAAGCCTTTTTGGCTCTACATTTTTCACTAAAGGCATTGTTCACAATGGATAAGCTTTCTTGGAGGGTACAAAATGTTAACGTACTTTCAGCTAAGGCTGTGTTGAAACATTGGTAAAAACTGATTACAGAATGCGGTTTTATGTTTCAGGGCCCTGCATCATTTTACAATAGTACAACCAGTGAAGAATGGAAGATCTGATGAGCCAGCCCTCTGTAAGTATCTATTATAGAAGGAAAAATAATAATCAAGAGCAAACGGTATTCTGCAAAGATACGACCTGCTGGTTTAATATTGCACATATATAACAGCTTGTTTTCAAATCATAAACTGAAAATTTAAAACATTGACCTACCACTACAAAATAAAGGTGGAAGAGCTTCAAACCCATGAGTTCAGAACTACCTTAAAGGAGAAGACAAAAGCCTACCAGCCTGATAAAGGGGAGAATGTCCATCAATCCTAAAACTGAATGCAAGTTACCCAAACAATTACCAGCAGTGCACCAATCCTTGCTTCCTCTCTTTAGCTGCAAACAATCTCAAAAGCTTACATGGTCTTATCAATGGCAGTACTGGTATCAACAGAAACAAGCTTTGGGAATCAAGTTGGCGTTTTATGGAAAGCAGCTTGCAAAGGTTTGTGAAATAAATAAGTTTTGTTGTAAACATATCAAAATATAGTAGCAGAAAATCTAGGCACACCTGCACAGAAGAGGTGTTGGGAAGGGGGGAGATGTCTATTATTGCAGAAACCAAAGAAGAAAGGGGCATGCAGGACTTCAAAGACAATGGGAAGAATCTCTCTAGGGATTCTAGACAGCCACAGTCCTATTCCCTTTGCCTTCTGGGGCTTTTGTGACTCTACATGCCTAAATTATATGTGGGATAATGCTAGAAATCTTCTCTAGTTAAGACAAAAAAAAATGTAAGCTGAAGTTCTTGTGATGAATCCAGAAATAACATCATGAAAGCCAAGCAACTAAAGTGAATAAAATACAAGACCAGAATAAACAAATCATGACTGTTAAAATACAGAGTAATCACTTTAAGAATGAAAGAAATAGTGACTCTAAGAAAAATCCAGAACTGTTTAGGCATACTCAAGAAAAATATCACAATTAATGGATCCCAAAAGATCTCCCAATTTTCTTCTGTTTCAAATTTATTAGCAGAAAGTAGAATAATATTTCTGTAGACCCTCAGCTTTAAAGGCCAAATTCCAGTTACAGTCTAAATTATTTTGATTGTGTAATCTGAGCAACACTAAAGACGTCTACCTGAATATGACTTGCCCATTCAGAAATTAAAAATGCTTTGTAATGTTCATTCCTCACCTATAAATATTTTACACAATTAACGAATGTCACCATGTAGTCTCCAAAATGAAAAGTCTGCAACTGATTTTTTATTAAATGTTAGGCCATCTCCTAGGTCATGGCAGTAGGAGCTGCCTTCCTGCTGTCTGTTTCATCCTTTTGACCTACCATCATAATCAATGGTGAGCTGAGTGTAGCATCCATATTTACAGATCTTACCCACAGATTTCTAGATTAGTACAAAAAGAACTGTCTAAATAAAAATACAAAGGCAATCAAAACCAAATGCACAAGGAGCATAGCTAAAGATGTATCATAATTATGCATTTCCAAAAAGACTGGGATTCACAGCCCTGAACGGTGTCCTGTAACAGTAAGAGAAGGAGGTGATCTACTAGCTGTCAGCACTGCTCTGCACTTTTCTTCACTAGATCCAGAGCCATCTGCACCCAAAAGAGGGATTGCCCAGATGACAGAGCACGTACATACTCATCTGACAGATCCTCGCTGCCCCTGACCTGGCAGATCATTTCTTGCACCTTTTGCTATTTTAAAATTGCCCTGCCCACTTCACTGTGCAGTGCTGTAAGGTGATTTATACCCACCCAGGCTGACACTTACCAGTGTGCTTTCTGCTGTGCATCTGTAAATGGGACAGCTTAAAGTATCTCTTGTTGCAGCCAGGGTAGGCGCACATGAAGGGGCGTTTCTCGTTTGTCTCGCTTGCTGATCGGACAATAGTCGGAGCTACTCCTGGCACCCGTCGGACATCCTACAACGACAGACTTGCTAATGCAACAGGTATCTTCTCAAGCTTTTACTTAACACATTCAAACAATCAGAGGCACTTCTCCAGGACAAATATAATATATTATACTGTAAATAGGCTATTTAATTTTATTTTACGTTAAAGGGGTACAGCCTTAGTATGCCTTAATCTGTTCTTTGCAGAGTATTAAAGTTATCTGAAGGTGAAATACCCTGAACTCTACTTATTAAATTCTCTCACCAATATTTACATGGAAGATTAAATGGGCTACATTCTCACCTCATGTATAATCACACAGTGCTAGAAGAACAATCACTGGCGTATGAAATAGTTTTAGGTTTATACCAGTGTAAGAGATAAGAGCATGACCAGGGCAGCATTCCCCTCCTTATTTTAAATACTTATATGAAATTAAAGGACAGGGAAATTAATATATTAGGTTAATACAAACTGGTAAAAAAACAAACAAACAAACAAAAAAAGAGACAGAAATACTCAAAAGAAAAAAATACACAAAACAAAGCTAAAACTAAACAACGGAAACCAACAAAAAAAATATAGGTGGAGCTGGTGAATAGTTCAGCCTTAATGCATTTTGGCCACTGTCACAATGTTTCATCAAGGATGAGCTGCTTCTTCTGGGATAATTAACTTCCTTAAACAATGTCAACTGCTAACTTTTATTCACTCAACAAAAGTTGGCTCACCAGCCTGTTCCTGAGAGCTTGACACTAAATAATGATTTGTTAAACTATAGAGAAAAGGAAAAGGAGAAAAGATGCTATCTGAAAACATTGATGTATGTCGACAACACAGAGCAACACAGAAGAGACTGATACTCTGTAATGACTTTGCCATCAGTTTTTAGAAGGTATATCTTTTACAGTGGTGTTTATTGATGATATGACTGTTTCAGAAAGGGAGGAAATTGACTCCCATTAATTCCTTCCAAATATTCACTAATTACTTAGTCATTAGGAAGCCATCACTTACTATATTTTGTTTTAAGGAAATATGTTTGAATTAGTAAAGTTTCAGAAATCCATAAAAGCAAAATGTCGTCTAACACTTCCTTATATACAGTTATCAGACATGGTCCATTGTAAAAACAGAAGCTTCACACAGCCATGGTGACTGGAGCTAGAAGTTGGAAACTGGCTCATTACATTTTCATAGAATCATAGAATTGTTTTGGTTGGAAAAGACCTCTAAGATTGAGGTCCAACTGTTGATCATCCTGAGAAGCTGGTAAGGAATACCGCTCTGCAGACATACTTTAGCAGGAAAAATAAACAATTTTAAATGCCAGTGTCAGAAAGAAATCTTACATTATACTTCAGTGAAGTCAGGACATTTAAGTATTTCTTGATACCACAGGGAAACAGCAAAACAAGGGTGGGTTTAATAATATTGGTGAAGTAGTAAATGAACATTACAAACAGGCAGCAGTTTTACTTCCCTGTGAAGAATGTCCTGCTATACTCACTTGTATGCCTCTAAAAACTCCATGGGTGTGTATTCTGTATTGGGCCCCACAGCTGTATAACATGGGAGCACTGTGGTTCTCATTCTCATATCCTGCTGTATGGCTGTAAAAAAAGAAGGGAATAATGGAAAAATGAAATATTTTTCAATATTCAGCTCCATGTGAGAGGTTTCATTTCTTAAGTTGGTGGTAACATATGCAGAGTTTCCTTTTATAGACAACATATCCAAGTTCAAATGAAATTCATTAAAGGAAGCCTGTTCTACCTTTGTATGGATATGCTCCCACTGGCACAACGCACTGACTCCATACATACATCTAACAGTATCCATTAAGACAGCCCAGTAAAAAAAAAAAAAAAAAAGTCATGATTTGAACTGTGATGTATTTCCACAAAGATTTTAGGTAAGAGGAAAAAATTCACATAGCAGCGTAACTGTGTCATGTGCACATGTACACGTTATTTATCAGTTAAATGGGGGGCTGGCTATTGCTAATATCTTTTGGAATGAGCAAAATGCCTCAAGTTTCACATTAAGTGCAGTGGATTTTTGTCAGCACCTCATGACTCAGATATTACCAGATACTACCAAAAAAGTGATGACATTTATAAGAATAGCAGTCATGTACTCATAAACAGTGATTACAAATCAGTGTCCAAACTATTTATCCCACATATCAGCTAGCAAAATGCACTACAAATTAACCCTTTATATTTAAAAAAAAAATTAAAGGGAAAAAAAACCACCAGCCTATCCCTCCTAGGCACAAATGCATTCTTCATGCAGCATCACCACAACAATTTCAAAACTTTGCAAAATTAGCTGTGTTTTGAGGGTGTCACAACCACATATTTTAACTATGTTCTTCAAAATCCTGTGTTCTCCTGTCCAGAAGGTTTGGAACATTGCTGTGTTTCCTGTTTGCAACCTTCTTAATGTCAAAATTATGTAAATAAACTATAAGTTTTATTTCTTATCTTTTACATTTGTATGGACATTGCCACATAAATTAATATACATTGGCAATGGTAAACATTCATGTTTTACACTACACTAGAAATTAGAAAGCCCAGAACAAAGCCCAAGGGCACATAGCTAGGGACAAAGATGGATACATAGGATGTTATCCCAGTCCTTGCCAAATGCTTGCAATAGCAATTTGAAGGGGTCCCTGAGGTCCAGACTCTCATTTCTCTGGTCCTTCCATTCTCTTCACTCAAAGTTCATGTGCAGAGTAGAATTACAAGGAAGTTTTAAACCTCTTAAGTGATTTGCAGAACAGCCAGTGGAACTGGAATGCTGGAGAAGTCTAAAGAGTTTGTGAACCTTGCTAAACAGAAGAGGAGCAGTACTTGGGAACAGCTCTTACTGCAGCATTCCACATTATTCATCCCCAGAGCAGCTTTAAGACCTTGCCACCTGGCAGATGTTCCTTTAGATCAATTCCTTTGCTGTTTGAAATACTAGTTTAAATCCTGGCCCCACCTGGCTATGCAAATCAAAGGCCACATCTTTCAAGCAGCTATGCTCAGCTTATTTCAGTTTTAAGTGACAAACAGGTGATGATAATGAACTAAGTTATAGAGTGGCCACAAGGAACTATCTCTGATCTTGTAGCTATATCTGCAATAATAAAGATACTGCTATCTGATTTAAATGGATTCAACCCTTTTTGAATGTCCATCTAAACAGGGTCTCCTGTCTGCTCAGGGCCCAGATGTGGTCTTTTGTTCCCTAATACAAGTAACAAACTACCATTTGCTCTCATCACTTGCTCAGTTCAGGTTCCCTATTGTAATCAAATTTTCCTCTTTGTTTAAAGGCACAAGTCCAGAGATGGTAAAAAAAACAAAAGGTTGAAGAGCACCCAACCCCCAGTGATATCTGTGTTGATCACAAATTAAACACTGCATTTAAAAATCAAAATGAAGTGAGAACTACCACTTATAGGAGGAAGTCTTGCAGTTGAAGCTACTGCTGATCTGCAAACTGCAGCAAATCAAAGGTAAATATGAACTTCAGCATTAGTCACCCTGAGTAACCGTGTAACCTCTCATTCATGCCTGTGCTAGCAACCTCACACATTACACTAAACAAGAGACACAAAGTTAGATAAGAAAATTCCCAGGAGAGAAACTTTAGAAGGAGAAAGAGTAAAACACAGTAAAAGCTTATACCATAAAACACAGCCTAACTTTCCTTCCAAATTCACATGGTTTTCATCTTTCTGTGATAACCATTTTTGTAAAGACCAGTCAATTCTGAAATAATTCCTCCCAGGAATAAGAAGCAGAACAAAGACCCTGTCTGTGCCCTAAGGAACGGCTCTATGAATGGGAGGAGTCCTCCAGATGATCTCCATCTCAATTTTTATTGCACAGTTGGGAATCCTTCCCCAACATTCTGCCTTTTTCATATTTCCTCCCATTATTTCTAGTTATACTTCACTAAAATTATACCTACAGCTGCAAATCCTTAAAGATTAAAACCTGTTTTCTGAGCATCTTGAACCATAATATACTAAGTAATGAATAGCCATCTACCTAACTGGCTGCCTAGGAGAGACACTTTAATGATCAAGAACCCTAGTTCCCATTTTATATTGGACACATTTCCATCAACATTGGCTGGTACTCAGCATTGTCATATGGATGATGACAGCAAAATGGATCACTTGAAATTTCTTGGTTCAAATATTATTTGTTCACTACGAAGAACTATGGAATAATCTGGCCTTCAGGGAGAGAGAAATTCACAGGTGAATGTTCTTTCCAGTCAATGCAGAGGGAGTTTTCACAAATTATCCCTACACCACTGCTCTCTTGAACTTCAACCTTACTCTGCATGAATAGCAACCTCATTGTGAGACGCAACTAATATTTTTTTTTTTAATTCCAGCCTTTCTACTCATTATGCCACAGAACCTATACCACGGTTTGTACAACTGGATTGTTTCATATTACTGCAACTTACATACTAAAATAAAAGCACTGGTAGAAGAACCAATATAAATCTCCCAAACACATTACTGAAACTCAGATACCTGCTTCACTGCATATGAGAGATACTGATCAGATGCAATGCCCCACACATTAGGAGTACAAGGAACTGATGAATCCATACCTGCAATACTCTAACTAAATGGAAATCTTAATGGGGCAGGAGTTTCCTTAACTTTCATCTTTTCTAGTCAGGTGCTGTCTAACTAGGTAAAGAGACAATGCCTAATACACTTAGGCCACCAAGTCTGAGATAATAGTAATGAAAAATTATCCTGGTAGACTCTCAGGACTAGATAACAAGCTAGATTTCCAACACAGCACTTCAATGTGTACACTGTACACCCCAGATCCACTAGCAATACATGCATTATAAATCAAAAAGAGGCACTAGAGATGGCATTATGCTGTTCAGATGGAGAGTGATAATCCAGGGTAGGTAAACATTGATACTTCGGGAGAGACAGGCTTCTGGGAGCAGGACCCACATGTTCTCTCCCAGCAGGATGGGCTGCTCAGGCAACACCACAGCAACTTGGAGAACTGCCAAGGGAGCTGCTCACTGCCCTGCTGCAAGTGCACTCAGAGCACAGCTGAGAGAGTGGCCAAAACTCCTATGCTGCGTCTTCCCCTGCTCCAGGGGGCCAGTAGTCCCCAGGAGAAATTCAGTTAAAGCTAGGGAGTGAACAGCTGAACTAGCAAAGACATAAAAAAGAAAAAAAACACCACCACAGCAGTTAGGCTGAGAGTTCTAGTTAGGCGAGACACTAGACTGAAGCCTCCACAAGTCCTGCAAGTAGTCAAAAACTAAACAAGCCCAGACTCAGCCAAACTGTCCCGCCAGGATCCAACAGAAATTTTTGAGCAAGGACTGAAGGATTTGGCTTCCCAGTCTAGTTCTGCCTTTCCTTGTTAATATACGACTCCCTCAAACTTCAATGGGAACTGCACAAAGGCAGAACTGGATTATAAATATTTAGCATTCGAGTTAGTTCATGAAAAAAGGACTCAGTATATTTTGTTCTCTGGTTCTAGGCAGCCATAAATAGACGTGGAAACACAGTCATAAAATGTAACTCTAGATAACTGTGAAACAAAGACTGATACTTAGGCAACATAAAACGCTAAGCAAGCGCTCTGTGTAGCGGAGCATTTAGAGGAACTTGCTTTTACCATTACCCCAGCAAATCCTCGACACTCGGAGAGTAGCTCTTTTAAAATGATTAATCACAAAGTTGTACAGATTGTACAAAGATTAATAAAAATGAAGGTTTTACAGATGAGAATGTGTGATGAAAAACAGAGCAGCTTTAGAGAGTTGTATCAATCTAAGTGGTTATAAAAAAAAAAGCTCATAAAAGATGACATTCTAATCTGAATATTTTTTAAAAATAATCAAGCTGCAATTTCTCTCTCACACCATTTTTATTTTGTTAAACTGAAACTGTCTGTCTAATGTATAAAGCAGTTACAACTTAATCTGAAGAGTTAAGCTTTTTATTATTATTTCATAAACCAAAAAAGGGAAGCTTTAGGGCATACTGAAGAGAGTTAGAAAATTTCAGATGAAATGTGAATACACATTGATTCATGAGATTCAGACTTGGAAGAATTAAAAAAAAAAAAGGCAGAAAGCAAGATTACATAAAACAGGCACCACATTAAGCCTCAATTTAATTGTGTTTCAATGCAGGAACAGGAATTTTAGGGTTTAGAAACAGAGCCAAAAATGAGGCATAGTGAGGGTGTGGGCTTGTCCCGTTGATAACAGAACATAAAGGAAGAGAAGTAGAGTTAATTCCCTCTGCTAAAATATTTACCATCCTAGCACCCTGGGAAAACTATGTTTGGAGACAGCAAAAAGATCCTGGTTAGTTATATAGAAGATCATGTTTCTGCCTGTTTTTTGTCTGATACTATTACAGAGGGCAGAGTAGAAAGCTGCATTTTTATCTGCACTTTCCAAGGTAAAAGAATATTAAAAAATGTGATTTCCCAGCCTTTCTGCCACCTTCAATGAGAAAACCAGCTGGCTGATGAAAGGAAGGCACTGGATTTTCAGGGGACCCTAGTCTCTCTGACTTCAATGGTCTTTGGTTTGTGATTTGGTTTGTGATTTTTTATCATGCAACTGAGTGAAATCAAGATTTCACCCAGCACTTCTCTACAAAATGAGACCCTCAGTTATCAATGGGAAAAGGGAAATTCAGTACTAGAGACAACAGGTCTTTGTCCATTTCCAAGTCATCTTGATTGCAGAACTGAACTCAAGGAAGAAGCTTTGCACCTCCAAATTTTACTGCGAATACCAGTAAAGCTAAATAGAAATAGCTTCACAATTCACTCCTACACAAAATAATTGTTCACCCTCTTGTTTTAGAAGCAGTTTTAATATCATCCCACAGAAATCATACCAAATTTTCCTTCCAGTGAGCCTGTGCAAACAAAAATAAATACAAATTTCTGTGGAATATTTAATACTCAGGTAAAACCAAAAGGGTTTGTCTGGCTGTATACTTGATCTCAAATGAATGTTGGAAATACGGATCAAAACTTTTACCAGCAGTTGAAGAGGTAACTAAGCAACACTGCTGTGTAACCTTGCTGTTGGGTATGTGGCTACTTGTTATGTGCCCTGCCATATAATTTCCTGCTTGGTGTAAGTTATTTCCATGTCACTTTTATATAGAGCTCATCAAAATATCAAGGAGAAGTTTTTAGTCATAAAGTCTCCTTCTACAACACCACCTTGAGGGGAAGCAGTATTTTCCACATTGGACAAATGAGAAGGCAACACAAAAACATCAAGGACAGAAAGTGAAGAGAAAGGTGTCCACTAATGCAGGACATCCATTCTGAGATGTTTGGGAGCTGATTTCTCAGGGTAATAAGCAAAGTACTCAGTGACTTTCCTGCAACAGTATAAATCTGATCTCAACTGCTCCAAACAAACTACCAGAAAACAAGGAACAAACCATCAGCAAACAGTCTGAAGAAATAAAATCCAGTCCCACAGTGATGTTCAGTGCCTTAACCATGAAGTTTTCCTGTTGTATGCTTGAAACTGCCAGTTTGTGTGATAGCTCTCACAGACCACAAGCCAGTTCTCCCTCTTTCCTACCCAAAGTTCAGAAGATGACAGAGAAGTCCCTGGACACACTGACAACACATAATGAAGGCACTAGCTCACAAGTCACTGTTCTTCCCTCACAGGAGTTGTAAGCACAGCCTGAACTCAACTTTTGGTGTTCAGAACCTAAGCAAAAATCTACAACACAGATTCAATTAACTTGGACTACACAGTATCAGTAGCAGGTTGTCTTCTATAGGAACAACTCCTTGCAGAGAAAAGCTCCTTTTGGCCTTCAGACTTCCTTTTGGTTTGCCAGCAAGTAGAAACATCTAGAATTCATGGCTGTAGCCTCTTCTATTGTAATGGGTGCTTCCCCATTTACACCTCTTTCCCCTTGCCCTGCCAGTCTATCATGTTGTCACATTCTGACAAAAGACATCTCTGCTGATTTTATGTGTGTCTCTCTCCACTATTTAGCAATGGCTGACCAGGCACTCCATTCCATACCTTCAGCTGCACACCTCTGCTTGTCACTCAGGCCATGCCTAACACACTTACTGAAAGCACCAAAGACTAAAACCCTCCAAGACAAACAATCTTGCCCACAGTTCCAATATCTGACATTAAAATACCCTGACATTTCTACAGGGTAGAAAAAACATTCAGGAAAGAAGTCTTCTAAGGCCTTAAAGCCATAGGCTTGGAGCAGACAAAAACCACTTCATAGTTTAGTATCCAGGCTTTTCTGATCACACACAAACAGGACTGCTCATAAGGTTGAAGTTCAACAGGAATGATCTTTACAGTGACATCCCTGCCAGATGTCAAACTTTTAATCTGGAGTGAGGAGATTACAGAGCTGATCAGCCAAATATTGGCAAGACACTGAACAGCTAAAACCAGAAATTTCTCAAGATAAACAGATAGATAACTTAAGCATAGAAGTTGCTAACTATGCGAAGTGAACAGCAAGTTTCATTTCAGGATGTTAAACTTATGCTGAACATGAACCTATACAGCAAGCTATTGAACCGGTCTGCTGTCAAGTATAAAGTGTATGGTCCATAAGTTTTATATAACTGTAGAGTTCTCTAACAATTTGCAGAACTTACTGGTAATGTTTTCTTCCTGCTTACAATGTGCAAAAGTCTTATCAAAGCCAGGAAGAAGTGCTGGGGAGAACTCAAGGCAAGGAGCTAAACAAGGACTGTCATCGTCAGACAGAATCTAGAAGCTCTATATTTCAACAGAAAGATTGATTCCAAAATTCTTAAATTACAACTACAAGATTGAGAAAAGCATCTGAAATACTAAACGCCTGGGAATCACTTATGAACAGTTCATATATTTTAAAGATGTAAATCTTGGGAAGAATACCTTATGTTCATGGCAACTAAGATTGGAGGTACTGTGTATTGTAACTCTCAGCCAGAAAAGACAGATAACTCTTTTGGCTCATATTACCAGTGATGAGGCTATGTCTAGCACTGATTTTCCACAGATTCTACAATCTTGGCCTATACCAAAACTTTCAGCTTTGTTTTACCATAGATCATTCATCTTGATTTCTTCATTTCCCACCCCCCTCCTTTCATGCATCTTAGGTCACATACTTTACACTGCTAACAGTCTGACTCCTGGACAAGTAAGAAGCCATTTATTTTGTTCAGTACTCTTTTAATATTTCTATTGTGTCGTTTTTGTTGGCTTTTTTTTTCTGAATTCCCCAAAGAATAACTTCTTCCTTGCTTTAATAACTTGGACCTCAGTCAAGGTTGATGTGTTTCTCCATTTTGCAGGATATTTTCTTCAGAAGAGACAAAACAGTGTCTAATATTGCAATGAGTGATCTTTAAAGGGTACAGATTAAAGAGGAAATCAAAAACACTTATTTAAAAAAAAGTAGGAAATGAACTTTTAAAAGAGAGGACCAGCAGCAAAGACACTCAACTGTACACAACTGTAGGATGTGGGAATCTTTTCTAATCATAAGAGATCCATGACAGATCTCTTCAGGCTCAGTTCTCTCGTTCATTTCAATACAGATAATTTAGTATGCTACTGTCTTCTTCCTCTAACCTTCAAACACCATTTGTGAATGAGCTAGAAACAGACCCATAATATTTTTTTCCTTTATCATGCCACAGCAACATACAAAGTCCATCTTGAACAAGATTTTCACATTTATGGAAAACTACCATGAAAGCATAGCTCTATGTGGGGACTTCTGTTCTTCACTTGAGGCTGCAGACTGACCAAAGCAAGCTGGTGGTACCTACCTTCAGTAGGGAAGCTTTCATAACCAATTATCTAGCCAGAGGAGGGCAGGCAATCTTTGACTTTATCTTGGCCAAGATCAAAAGGTGACTCTTTTACTCATGCTAGTGATCATAGGTGACACAAGGTGAAGACACAGTATTGTACCAACCTATCGAGTCTCCACCTGATACTCACTGGGTGTGTCAGAGGCCAACCATGCCAGAGCAGGGCTACTGGAGGCACTGGCTGTCGTGTGCCCTGGTACTGGCACTGTAAGCTTCCTGCCGCCTTGCTCCAGACTTCTCCCTGTCTTTCCTCGGTGTCCTGCCCTCAGCCCCGGGGCCGGGAGCTGGAGGCCGGGTGCGGGATGGAGCTGCCTGGCTGGGGTCGGAGCTCCGTGTCCCCCCAGGAGGCCACCACCCCGGCGGGGCCCCGCGGCGCCTCGGGGCCTTCCTGCCCGCCCAGCCGCAGGAAGCCCCGCGGGGGAGGCGGGACGGAGCCTCTTCCCGGCAGGTGGGAGGGCGACAATGGTCAGGAGGAAGGAAGCTGGGAGGCGGCGGGGCCGGGACACAGGACGCAGGGCCCGGCGAAGGGAGGGAAAGGAAAGAAGGATGGTAGGAAAGCTCGAGGAGGAGAGCGTGGAGGGGCCGCCGCTGCCTCCTCGGCACCGGCCCCAGGCCCCAGGCCCATTCCCGGTCCTGTCCTGCCCTGCACAGAGAGTCCCGGTTCGACAGCGCTGTCCTCGGCTGAGGTGTAGCCCCGAGGGGCAGAGCAGGGGCTGCAGCCTGCCCTGGGGAGCTGCGCCTTTCACTACCTGCTGCTTCACCCGATGAGCCTGAACTGGGCAGCGCCCGAGCGCTTAGCTCAATATGCTACATGTGTTGTTCAATATATCCCGTAAACTACAGCCGGAAGATGAGCCGCTGTCCGAACTGGTCAGCATTTACTCCTAGTAGTGACCAGACTCACCTCTTGAAATACAAGATAAAGTTAGCTCAGTAATACAACTACACTAGAGCAGAAGATTATAAAAGAAGAAAGCGCCTTACCCCTTCAGCGTGGATCCCAAGTTCATTTGATTCCATGTCATGCACTCAAGCTGTGAGGTCATTTGGTATAAATTGTCACTGTTGTGAAAACAGGTAAAATTAGAACTAAAATCACAGCGAGCAAATTAAAACCGACATGCCAAGATAGCGACAATTTCCTTGTTTAAGTATGTAACAGTAGAAAAATAATTTAATTTATAAAATCAATTTTATCGATGCATTACGCAATTATTTTTTAAAAGAAAATGAAATACAAAGGAGGAAGGGGTATGTATTGAAAAGTCCCTTTCATTCTGCAACCCTGACCATTTGTAAATAGCTAGAAGTGTGGACACAAAACATTTTCCTTATAGAAAAACAATATCCGATATTGACACGTTGAAATCAATAAAACGAATACGGGCTGCCGGGGGCTAACGAAGCGGGTTATTTGTTTTTAAAAGGCAAATCTGTTAACTGTTCTAACTAGGA
This sequence comes from Indicator indicator, assembly GCF_027791375.1. NCBI lineage: Eukaryota > Metazoa > Chordata > Aves > Piciformes > Indicatoridae > Indicator > Indicator indicator. The sequence continues at coordinate 7,045,673 of NC_072030.1, forward strand.
GGGCGAGAGACCACGCAGTGAATGGAGTGCAGCAGCTATCGTGGCTAATGATGGATGTGGCTACATACAGGGGCTTGACAAGCAGGAGAAAAATGGAGTGGCTGAGCGACAAGAGAAGCTCACCGCTGGAACACGCTCTTTCCCCGCCGGTACGCACCGAAGCCAACCCGGAGGGCTGATACAGACCGTGGCTTCCCGACCACCGCTTTCCACTCAGAAGCGGCAAACCCGGGCAGCGTGATCCCGATGAACGACTGCGGGATGCAGCGGGCAGTGGCGGTCCAGCGGCCGCTGCCGCCGCGGAGCCGCTAGCCCGGCAGGGTTTCACCCGCCATGCAGCAAAGCCCAAAAGGTGCCGCTGCCCGTGGCATGCCACCTCCGACCCCAACACCGCCCCTCTCCCCTCTCCACCCCGAGCAGACTGCGGGGTCTCCTCAGCTCCGGACTCTCCCCAGCGCGCAGCTCCCTGGCCCTTCATCTGGGTCCGTTATTGATGCCGCCGAACAGCCGCTCACAATGAACGAGAGTCTCCCCGTGATTAATTACACCTAAACTCGCTGGACGTCACTCGACGCGGTGAATTTATATCAGCCTGTTATTAGAAGAGGGTATTTTTTTTGTTCTTGCTTTTTTCCTTCGTGGCAGGTAGAAGCGACCTAAAAAAGTTCGATTCCACTGGGAAGCTTTTGCATATAAAAACAAATTAAGTGACTTCAATCCCGAAGTATGCGTAATATCATTTGTCAGTATCATTGGACACTATTATTCATTAGTGTGTCTGAACTGCTATTATGCTACTACAATGTCCTGCATATCAGCTCAGGAATTGTTAAACTCTCCTGCAGTTTTCCCATTTGCAATAGCAGTCCGTACTGGTCTGTGCCAACTACGTTTTGCAATTCCACGAATTCTTCCTGTAATGCTGCTGTAATTAATTCCTCCAGGACCCTGATTTTTATTAGAAGTGCCCGCCCGATGCATTTACAGCAGGAGATTTCCCTTTAACTTTCTTTCGCTTGACAGTTCATTTATAAGAGCCTCCCCCACGATATCCACTTTTCCCCCTCCTTTGCTTTTTCATAAGGCAATACACTTATTCATCTTGTCACTAGCTCGCAGCCACTGTATTGCATGCCGCTTTTGGGTGACAGTGTCCAAAACAAACCGCTTCGAAACCAGCACAACGTCCAGCTCACCGTCTTCGCCTTCCCGTCTGAAGCTTCCTCCTGCCCTCCCCGATTTACGGCTGCGCTTCCCCCCTGAGTTTGCAGCTCAGACAAGGGCTTAACGGCGGAGCCCGAGCTGGCTTCAGCTTGTGACTTTCGGATAGGCTGGGCGTCCTGTGTAGCCCCGGGAGAAGAGGCAGAGCCAAACCCCACTCTTTCTGCCAGAGGAATGGGTGCCGCGGGAGCCCCGTCCCGACTCGGCACCCTACACCAGCCCCGCTATGCTGCGATCTCTCGGCACGCCCCGGGGTGGCCTAAGTCCCAACACTGGGTGCCCATGGAGGGGTACCCCTACACCGAATACAGAGGGATCTTTGTGATCTCTGCTGCCAGAAGTGGCCAAGGGGAGAAATTTCTTTCCTGTGGAGATGCTGAGCCCACGACTCTGCGAGGTTTACATCTAGAAAAACCCGGAACTGCCCAAGCTTTGGCCAAGCCGTGTGAAAGCGGCCCAGGGCCGAGAGGCAGGTGAACACCTCCGGTAAACCCAGAGGCAGGAACAGCCGCTCGGGCCGCCATTCGCCCGAGGGGCACCGGGTATCGACATAGGACTGAACACCTCGCATCTGACCTGTGACAGAGAATAGGACATCTGTGACTCCATTTACGGCTCTCCATGGTTTGCTATCAACAGTACCATGAGGTGATCTCATGGAATTAACGGCTCCTCTCCAAACCTCGCCTTTGGACGAGGTTTGAATGATGAGAAGGAAAGCGGGGTCCCTGGGGATGTGCCTGCACTGATTCCGATCAGAATCCTTGGCCCTCCAAACGGCCACAAAGATGACACTAAAAATAACTTATTTTCATTACAGAGATGCTTTTAAAGAGAAACGAGAGGAAGAGGGGGAACTTTTCTACAGCGGGGATTAATGTTAGTTGGAGTGGAATAAAAGGAAGTCAACGCTGAGCAAAAAGGGAACTTAAAAGGAAGCCAGTAGTAGATCATATAGAGTTTGTTTTGGCCTGCATTGCAGTATTACCGAGTTCTTGACCTCTGCACAGAAAGAGCTATAATCTGAACCGAGACTCCTCCACTTTTAAAGTCCTTGTAAGTGTGACTCACAGTAAATTTTCAACATCGAGCATGTTTACTACATTAAACAGCGCGAGGTAGAAAAGTTCACATCACCGTTTTAATGGACCCACAACTGCTAGTCATCTAAAGCACACTTGCAATCTGTGCGGGTTTGTCATCCATGTCCAGCTATCAACAACAGGCGCAGTATTCCTTGGCAGAGGAGTAAGCTGCGCTGTAAATACAGAGCAAGTAGTTGCCGAGGCGAGAGATTTCAGAGATACTTTTGCTTTCAGTAGAAGAATTATGATCTTTTGACCATTTCTTTCAAGCTGTCGCCTTCCCGACTGCTTTGACTTTGTACGAGAGGGAAGGGAACGCTCCTCAGCCCCAGGCCCGCTCGCTCGGCCACGGGGCTGGCAGCAGCCGGGCAGGGCTGAAGGACAGCGGGGAGCGGAGAAGCCGAGAGCGGTTTCCTGTAGGCTCCTGTATCTAGCTGGTGACACGGCGGGGAGGGGCAAGAGAGCATCAGGTGGAGGTGGTTAACTCCTGCATCTCCTCGAAGATGCTTTCTTGCGGGTGCAAGGCCGGGCGGACCCGAAGCCTCGCCCGGGAGAGTGGGCGAGGGAACACGACGCCCATGCGCTACTCGAGTGTCCTTGGGAGGCGTGAAGGAAAGGCGGTACCTGGCAAGCACCGGCCGTCCCGCCTCATGGGAACGTCCCATTCCCGAGCTCGGTTCCTCCTGCCACACTGCCCCCTCTCCACTGCTACAGGCGAACGGGAGCGCCTGTTGTCCTCAGCCAGTGCAACGGGCCCCGTGACGGTGGGGATGAGACCATCCCCTGCGCGCCCCGCTCAACGCTGGCGATGATGGGTGAACGAAGGGTGCGTGGCCTGAGTGCCACGTCCCCGCCACCCCCGCAGCTCAGGTGCGGCAATAGATGTCAAAGCTGAGTTGCCAAATTTGCCCCGAACCGCGAAAAACAAAAGAAATCTTCGACGAGAAGGTACGGAATTAATGCTGGTTTAACAAAACTAGCCATACAGATTCCGCCCGATTGCCTGGTTATGAAAAATGGCCGGGACAGTGCGGGCGGTCTTCAGGCCTTTGGAAATGTGGTTGAGTCACGCCAGGTTTTGCACCGTAACTAGTCACCCAATTTCATGACAACAGTCTCTAGAAAGAACACGTGTGTAGGAGGAACATCGTTTTTATCCAGATGCTTTTGAACATGTGCAGGAGAGGACATGGGAAGGCCGTGCCGAGCTCACCCACCTGTTTAGGCTCAGGTGTTGGAGCAGGCTTCGTGCAACTGGAGCTGCCCTCATCATGGAACAAGTTCTGCCCTGACTCGCACTCCCACGCATGAATATTGGCTTGCGTGAGGTTTAAGGGCTTAAATCCTTATCCTACCGAAGTAAACAGTAAACCTCCCTGGGAGCAGAGCAGGATCAAAGCTAAGGTCGTGAAAAAATCGTCCCCGCAGCGCTGCTCACTCGCGCCGGGGTCGGGGCCAGCAGCGCTGGGTGGAGGGCGGCTGAGTTCGGGCGATTTCAGGCCGC